>NC_050178.1:26290634-26603134 GCF_008315115.2 Sander lucioperca
TTGCTTTGGTCAATTATTTTGAATTTTGCTCTGCTCACCAACACACATATGTACAACACGTTCGAGCAAAACAAGAAAATTAGTTAAAAAAAAACAAGAAAATTATTAAGGGCGGCCTCTAGCTCTCCCAGTGGGAGCGTTGGCCCCACGTTGCCCGAGTCCTGCAGCGGCCCGGCTTTGAGTTCGACCTGCGGCCCTTTGCTGCGTGTCGTCCCCCATCCCTCTCCCCCAACAATGATTAGCCACTGTCACTGTGATAGAAAGGCCCAAAAAAGAATCTTTAAAATAAAAAAAAAGCAAATTAATCCCTTTGTAGCGTTTTTTGAAGTTTGGATTTGAGCTCAGCCTCAATCAACGACGATCGCCTCTTCTTTTTAAGGACCGTCTTAATTTTCTCTGCCAGGAATTCTGTCCCTCTTGGTCTGAAACCAGGCAGCCAAATTCTGAGGTCCTCCCCAGCCTTTTTTATGGCAGATGCCCTCGCCATCAGGTTCTTGGTGTCTGAAAAACAAGCATCACAAGTTGCTGTAACTAACCACTGTTAATCTCTGTCATGCCACAGCGTGTCAATGCCGCATCTGGGTCAATATCACCATGAGGTGCCTTTGAGACTTCCCCATTTCCCCCCAAAAAAGCTGAGATTTTCCATCGAAGTTCATTTTCATTGTATTGAGTATATGTTATGCTGTTAGAAATGCATATTGGTCAAGCTCCCACACTTTTTTATGAATTAACTGCAAGCAGACAATTTACATGCAAACACAGCAAAATATGTCCACCCTGTCATGGACAATTTCAAAGCAGAATAAATACATTGTAATTACATAGTGATTGTAAAACGTACATTTTCAGAAAACTATTTAGTCACTTTCTCAACCAATATATTTTAGTTAATGGGAAAAGTATTTGGATAATAATGAAATTATGGCAAACTATTTCTAAATAAAATCTAACAAAGATATCTGGTCAAACTTTGAAACAATACTATTTGGCCCTCATTTGTTTATAAAGGAATCACACAAACGATTTTGCTAACTTGCGAAAATAATTTTGTGGTGGACACGTTGTGAAATGTCATTGAATGGCCTCATAAATGCAAGGAACAATGCAAGAAAATGATGTTAAAAAAATGCCTTTTCCCATGTAAGGGGGAAATTACCAGTTGAACAGACTGGTTTTGATCCACTCTACCTGCATGCAGCCACTGAATAAAGTGGCTGCATGCAGGTAGAGTGGATCTAAACCCAACCGTCCCATTCTTCTTTTCCTAAACCCAACCGTCCCCTTCTTCCCGCGCGTCACAGAAACGTAAGCCCACCCACGACCATTTCCTTAACCTAACCGCGTCGAAAGTGACGCCGATAGTCCCGACCCAGCGCGTTTAGATAAAGCGCTTTAGACGCTAAAGGAGACTTTTAGCGTCAGTAACAACGCCAAAGGCACCTGACCGAGCGTCCGTATTTTACGCGACGGGAGTGAGAATCTGTTGGACGTAACGGGGACTGATGTTTTTGAGATTTACTTACCACTTTGCAGCCTCTCTTTAAACATTCTCAGGACCTCCTTCTCCTCCCAGAGGTCGCTGGGGGTCTTAAACCTCTCCTCAGCGGCTGCTGTTGACGTCCAAACTGTGGGACTGGTGGAGGATGTGCTGGGGAGGGGCTCGTGGAACGTGGGGGAGCGCAGCACCGTGTTTTTTTTGTGACTTCATTTTATTCTGGAAGAAAGAAAAAAGAACAACAAACATCCTTAGTTGAATCAGAAATACAGGTAAGAGACAATCATCCCTGGCATTTTTACTCTGTGCTGTGTTTCCAATTCAACTACATATTGTATGTACTATTTGGGAAACATTGGATGTACTATTTATGGTTATACTGTAACTATTAGTTTTCTGTGCCTACACTGAAAAGTGACTTTGTGTCACTTTGCAGTATATTTTCATTAAAAAGTATGACTTTCTTCTTTCAAATGGATTGTTCTAATTGTTCATTTCATAACTATGCTATATTATTCTCACTTCAATATGACTGCTGGAGTGCAGTGTAGGACCACATACGGCAAAATGGAATTGAAATGCATTTTAAGTGCCATTCATATGTAGGACTACATGAGACATTTGGATTTGAGGACCTTTCAAGTCTGTTGCATTAACACAATCTAAAATGAAATGTAATATGACATTAACACATAATAAATACAGAAAAAAATAAAACCCACATGTCACACACACAGACACACACAATTAAACAGACAGACACACATGGACACACACACACTCACAGAGACACACACACACACACACACACACACACACACACATGAATTTAAATTCAATCCTAGCATGCAGTTATTTTCCACAAGAAAAATGGAATTAAATTTAAAGTATTGTTTGTTTGTTTTTTGGTCTTGTGGCAGCTGCATATCTTTTAATTTTGATATTTAAAATCAAAATCCGTTTACCTTGCAATGCTGAGAGTGAGCTCAATTTCCCCAGTGCAAGCAGGAAGCCACGACTGACACCTGTATTACAACCAATCAGAGCACAATATGCTAATGAGTTTCTTCCAGAGAGATTCCTCATTCATAAACATCCTTATCCCTCCTGACACAGCCCTGAAACTTAACTCCAGCCCCAAAAACTAACCCCGAAACACATGAGCCCCACACCCCCCCCCTGGCTACCCCCGGTACTGCATTTGCCTGTGACAGACAGACGAAAGATCAGACAGCCGTGTAACTGATGTATGTAGTATCGTATGTGTTCATGGTTATAGCTGTGAGTTTTGTCTGCCTACACATAACAATAAACAATAAGCCTGTCTTGCAAATGAAATCAAGCCAGTGTCTGTTTTTTTGTTTTTTTTCTCCTGTTAGCAGGTTATTTTGTGAACTTAAAATGTACTTTCAATAGATTCCTCTGTGTCATTTTAAAAGTGTGAAGACAACATCCTTAGAAACGCCCTAAATGTAAACTGTGTAATTCTGGGGAAGATAAGGATGCATCTCAGAAACTGCTGTGATTCTCATTAGCTCTAAAGAACATTTACTGTATTTCAAGATATTTTTTAAACAGAAAAATCTAGCAAGATTACCTTGTCAATGCTGAGAATGAACGTGAAAGACAGCAGTCCTCCAATTAATGCTGCAAGGCACAGAGCTGTATTTATAAATCCTTGCCTTGCTTCCAACCCATCAGAGCACAGTATGCCAATGAGTTTCTTCCAGAGCATAAACATCCCTATCCCTCCTGACACAGCCCTGAAACTTAACTCCAGCCCCAAAGTCTAACCCCGAAACACATCAGCCCCTCCTGGCTACCCCCGGTACTGCATTTCTTTTCTGGCTATGATGTGCATGATGATAGCAGGATTTGATTGAACTGTATTCCCCAATGTCTGAGGCAGAACATCAGCTACTCTTCCTGGGGTCCACGCAAAACATGAAACATGACATTTTCAGACCAAACTAAACTATAAAAAATGTTGACATTTTCAGATAAAAAAAGTCATATCATATAATATTAAAAGGAGTATAGCTAGTATCGTTTCCTGGCCTATATACATGTACAAACTTCTTTCCATGTATTCTAATAGTCTGGCTTTGAGTTCGACCTGCGGCCCTTTGCTGTCCCGTTCTTCTTTTCCTAAACCCAACCGTCCCATTCTTCTTTTCCTAAACCCAACCGTCCCCTTCTTCCCGCGCGTCACAGAAACTTAAGCCCACCCACGACCATTTCCTTAACCTAACCGCGTCGAAAGTGACGCCGATAGTCCCGACCCAGCGCGTTTAGACGCTAAAGGAGACTTTTAGCGTCAGTAACAACGCCAAAGGCACCTGACCGAGCGTCCGTATTTTACGCGACGGGAGTGAGAATCTGTTGGACGTAACGGGGACTGATGTTTTTGAGATTTACTTACCACTTTGCAGCCTCTCTTTAAACATTCTCAGGACCTCCTTCTCCTCCCAGAGGTCGCTGGGGGTCTTAAACCTCTCCTCAGCGGCTGCTGTTGACGTCCAAACTGTGGGACTGGTGGAGGATGTGCTGGGGAGGGGCTCGTGGAACGTGGGGGAGCGCAGCACCGTGTTTTTTTTGTGACTTCATTTTATTCTGGAAGAAAGAAAAAAGAACAACAAACATCCTTAGTTGAATCAGAAATACAGGTAAGAGACAATCATCCCTGGCATTTTTACTCTGTGCTGTGTTTCCAATTCAACTACATATTGTATGTACTATTTGGGAAACATTGGATGTACTATTTATGGTTATACTGTAACTATTAGTTTTCTGTGCCTACACTGAAAAGTGACTTTGTGTCACTTTGCAGTATATTTTCATTAAAAAGTATGACTTTCTTCTTTCAAATGGATTGTTCTAATTGTTCATTTCATAACTATGCTATATTATTCTCACTTCAATATGACTGCTGGAGTGCAGTGTAGGACCACATACGGCAAAATGGAATTGAAATGCATTTTAAGTGCCATTCATATGTAGGACTACATGAGACATTTGGATTTGAGGACCTTTCAAGTCTGTTGCATTAACACAATCTAAAATGAAATGTAATATGACATTAACACATAATAAATACAGAAAAAAATAAAACCCACATGTCACACACACAGACACACACAATTAAACAGACAGACACACATGGACACACACACACTCACAGAGACACACACACACACACACACACACACACACACACACACACACACACATGAATTTAAATTCAATCCTAGCATGCAGTTATTTTCCACAAGAAAAATGGAATTAAATTTAAAGTATTGTTTGTTTGTTTTTTGGTCTTGTGGCAGCTGCAGATCTTTTAATTTTGATATTTAAAATCAAAATCCGTTTACCTTGCAATGCTGAGAGTGAGCTCAATTTCCCCAGTGCAAGCAGGAAGCCACGACTGACACCTGTATTACAACCAATCAGAGCACAATATGCTAATGAGTTTCTTCCAGAGAGATTCCTCACTCATAAACACCACTAACCCTCCTGACACAGCCCTGAAACTTAACTCCAGCCCCAAAGTCTAACCCCGAAACACATGAGCCCCTCCTGGCTACCCCCGGTACTGCATTTCTTTTTTGGCTATGATGTGCATGATGATAGCAGGATTTGATTGAACTGTATTCCCCAATGTCTGAGGCAGAACATCAGCTACTCTTCCTGGGGTCCACGCAAAACATGAAACATGACATTTTCAGACCAAACTAAACTATAAAAAATGTTGACATTTTCAGATAAAAAAAGTCATATCATATAATATTAAAAGGAGTATAGCTAGTATCGTTTCCTGGCCTATATACATGTACAAACTTCTTTCCATGTATTCTAATAGTCTGGCTTTGAGTTCGACCTGCGGCCCTTTGCTGTCCCGTTCTTCTTTTCCTAAACCCAACCGTCCCATTCTTCTTTTCCTAAACCCAACCGTCCCGTTCTTCCCGCACGTCACAGAAACTTAAGCCCACCCACGACCATTTCCTTAACCTAACCGCGTCGAAAGTGACGCCGATAGTCCCGACCCAGCGCGTTTAGACGCTAAAGGAGACTTTTAGCGTCAGTAACAACGCCAAAGGCACCTGACCGAGCGTCCGTATTTTACGCGACGGGAGTGAGAATCTGTTGGACGTAACGGGGACTGATGTTTTTGAGATTTACTTACCACTTTGCAGCCTCTCTTTAAACATTCTCAGGACCTCCTTCTCCTCCCAGAGGTCGCTGGGGGTCTTAAACCTCTCCTCAGCGGCTGCTGTTGACGTCCAAACTGTGGGACTGGTGGAGGATGTGCTGGGGAGGGGCTCGTGGAACGTGGGGGAGCGCAGCACCGTGTTTTTTTTGTGACTTCATTTTATTCTGGAAGAAAGAAAAAAGAACAAAAAACATCCTTAGTTGAATCAGAAATACAGGTAAGAGACAATCATCCCTGGCATTTTTACTCTGTGCTGTGTTTCCAATTCAACTACATATTGTATGTACTATTTGGGAAACATTGGATGTACTATTTATGGTTATACTGTAACTATTAGTTTTCTGTGCCTACACTGAAAAGTGACTTTGTGTCACTTTGCAGTATATTTTCATTAAAAAGTATGACTTTCTTCTTTCAAATGGATTGTTCTAATTGTTCATTTCATAACTATGCTATATTATTCTCACTTCAATATGACTGCTGGAGTGCAGTGTAGGACCACATACGGCAAAATGGAATTGAAATGCATTTTAAGTGCCATTCATATGTAGGACTACATGAGACATTTGGATTTGAGGACCTTTCAAGTCTGTTGCATTAACACAATCTAAAATGAAATGTAATATGACATTAACACATAATAAATACAGAAAAAAATAAAACCCACATGTCACACACACAGACACACACAATTAAACAGACAGACACACATGGACACACACACACTCACAGAGACACACACACACACACACACACACACACACACACACACACACACATGAATTTAAATTCAATCCTAGCATGCAGTTATTTTCCACAAGAAAAATGGAATTAAATTTAAAGTATTGTTTGTTTGTTTTTTGGTCTTGTGGCAGCTGCATATCTTTTAATTTTGATATTTAAAATCAAAATCCGTTTACCTTGCAATGCTGAGAGTGAGCTCAATTTCCCCAGTGCAAGCAGGAAGCCACGACTGACACCTGTATTACAACCAATCAGAGCACAATATGCTAATGAGTTTCTTCCAGAGAGATTCCTCACTCATAAACACCACTAACCCTCCTGACACAGCCCTGAAACTTAACTCCAGCCCCAAAGTCTAACCCCGAAACACATGAGCCCCTCCTGGCTACCCCCGGTACTACATTTCTTTTTTGGCTATGATGTGCATGATGATAGCAGGATTTGATTGAACTGTATTCCCCAATGTCTGAGGCAGAACATCAGCTACTCTTCCTGGGGTCCACGCAAAACATGAAACATGACATTTTCAGACCAAACTAAACTATAAAAAATGTTGACATTTTCAGATAAAAAAAGTCATATCATATAATATTAAAAGGAGTATAGCTAGTATCGTTTCCTGGCCTATATACATGTACAAACTTCTTTCCATGTATTCTAATAGTCTGGCTTTGAGTTCGACCTGCGGCCCTTTGCTGTCCCATTCTTCTTTTCCTAAACCCAACCGTCCCGTTCTTCCCGCACGTCACAGAAACTTAAGCCCACCCACGACCATTTCCTTAACCTAACCGCGTCGAAAGTGACGCCGATAGTCCCGACCCAGCGCGTTTAGACGCTAAAGGAGACTTTTAGCGTCAGTAACAACGCCAAAGGCACCTGACCGAGCGTCCGTATTTTACGCGACGGGAGTGAGAATCTGTTGGACGTAACGGGGACTGATGTTTTTGAGATTTACTTACCACTTTGCAGCCTCTCTTTAAACATTCTCAGGACCTCCTTCTCCTCCCAGAGGTCGCTGGGGGTCTTAAACCTCTCCTCAGCGGCTGCTGTTGACGTCCAAACTGTGGGACTGGTGGAGGATGTGCTGGGGAGGGGCTCGTGGAACGTGGGGGAGCGCAGCACCGTGTTTTTTTTGTGACTTCATTTTATTCTGGAAGAAAGAAAAAAGAACAAAAAACATCCTTAGTTGAATCAGAAATACAGGTAAGAGACAATCATCCCTGGCATTTTTACTCTGTGCTGTGTTTCCAATTCAACTACATATTGTATGTACTATTTGGGAAACATTGGATGTACTATTTATGGTTATACTGTAACTATTAGTTTTCTGTGCCTACACTGAAAAGTGACTTTGTGTCACTTTGCAGTATATTTTCATTAAAAAGTATGACTTTCTTCTTTCAAATGGATTGTTCTAATTGTTCATTTCATAACTATGCTATATTATTCTCACTTCAATATGACTGCTGGAGTGCAGTGTAGGACCACATACGGCAAAATGGAATTGAAATGCATTTTAAGTGCCATTCATATGTAGGACTACATGAGACATTTGGATTTGAGGACCTTTCAAGTCTGTTGCATTAACACAATCTAAAATGAAATGTAATATGACATTAACACATAATAAATACAGAAAAAAATAAAACCCACATGTCACACACACAGACACACACAATTAAACAGACAGACACACATGGACACACACACACTCACAGAGACACACACACACACACACACACACACACACACACATGAATTTAAATTCAATCCTAGCATGCAGTTATTTTCCACAAGAAAAATGGAATTAAATTTAAAGTATTGTTTGTTTGTTTTTTGGTCTTGTGGCAGCTGCATATCTTTTAATTTTGATATTTAAAATCAAAATCCGTTTACCTTGCAATGCTGAGAGTGAGCTCAATTTCCCCAGTGCAAGCAGGAAGCCACGACTGACACCTGTATTACAACCAATCAGAGCACAATATGCTAATGAGTTTCTTCCAGAGAGATTCCTCATTCATAAACATCCTTATCCCTCCTGACACAGCCCTGAAACTTAACTCCAGCCCCAAAAACTAACCCCGAAACACATGAGCCCCACACCCCCCCCTGGCTACCCCCGGTACTGCATTTGCCTGTGACAGACAGACGAAAGATCAGACAGCCGTGTAACTGATGTATGTGTTCATGGTTATAGCTGTGAGTTTTGTCTGCCTACACATAACAATAAACAATAAGCCTGTCTTGCAAATGAAATCAAGCCAGTGTCTGTTTTTTTGTTTTTTTTCTCCTGTTAGCAGGTTATTTTGTGAACTTAAAATGTACTTTCAATAGATTCCTCTGTGTCATTTTAAAAGTGTGAAGACAACATCCTTAGAAACGCCCTAAATGTAAACTGTGTAATTCTGGGGAAGATAAGGATGCATCTCAGAAACTGCTGTGATTCTCATTAGCTCTAAAGAACATTTACTGTATTTCAAGATATTTTTTAAACAGAAAAATCTAGCAAGATTACCTTGTCAATGCTGAGAATGAACGTGAAAGACAGCAGTCCTCCAATTAATGCTGCAAGGCACAGAGCTGTATTTATAAATCCTTGCCTTGCTTCCAACCCATCAGAGCACAGTATGCCAATGAGTTTCTTCCAGAGCATAAACATCCCTATCCCTCCTGACACAGCCCTGAAACTTAACTCCAGCCCCAAAGTCTAACCCCGAAACACATCAGCCCCTCCTGGCTACCCCCGGTACTGCATTTCTTTTCTGGCTATTATGTGCACATGATAACATGATTTGATTGAACTGTATTCCCCAATGTCTGAGGCAGAACATCAGCTACTCTTCCTGGGGTCCACGCACAAACATGAAACATGACATTTTCAGACCAAACTAAACTATAAAAAATGTTGACATTTTCAGATAAAAAAAGTCATATCATATAATATTAAAAGGAGTATAGCTAGTATCGTTTCCTGGCCTATATACATGTACAAACTTCTTTCCATGTATTCTAATAGTCTGGCTTTGAGTTCGACCTGCGGCCCTTTGCTGTCCCGTTCTTCTTTTCCTAAACCCAACCGTCCCATTCTTCTTTTCCTAAACCCAACCGTCCCCTTCTTCCCGCGCGTCACAGAAACTTAAGCCCACCCACGACCATTTCCTTAACCTAACCGCGTCGAAAGTGACGCCGATAGTCCCGACCCAGCGCGTTTAGACGCTAAAGGAGACTTTTAGCGTCAGTAACAACGCCAAAGGCACCTGACCGAGCGTCCGTATTTTACGCGACGGGAGTGAGAATCTGTTGGACGTAACGGGGACTGATGTTTTTGAGATTTACTTACCACTTTGCAGCCTCTCTTTAAACATTCTCAGGACCTCCTTCTCCTCCCAGAGGTCGCTGGGGGTCTTAAACCTCTCCTCAGCGGCTGCTGTTGACGTCCAAACTGTGGGACTGGTGGAGGATGTGCTGGGGAGGGGCTCGTGGAACGTGGGGGAGCGCAGCACCGTGTTTTTTTTGTGACTTCATTTTATTCTGGAAGAAAGAAAAAAGAACAACAAACATCCTTAGTTGAATCAGAAATACAGGTAAGAGACAATCATCCCTGGCATTTTTACTCTGTGCTGTGTTTCCAATTCAACTACATATTGTATGTACTATTTGGGAAACATTGGATGTACTATTTATGGTTATACTGTAACTATTAGTTTTCTGTGCCTACACTGAAAAGTGACTTTGTGTCACTTTGCAGTATATTTTCATTAAAAAGTATGACTTTCTTCTTTCAAATGGATTGTTCTAATTGTTCATTTCATAACTATGCTATATTATTCTCACTTCAATATGACTGCTGGAGTGCAGTGTAGGACCACATACGGCAAAATGGAATTGAAATGCATTTTAAGTGCCATTCATATGTAGGACTACATGAGACATTTGGATTTGAGGACCTTTCAAGTCTGTTGCATTAACACAATCTAAAATGAAATGTAATATGACATTAACACATAATAAATACAGAAAAAAATAAAACCCACATGTCACACACACAGACACACACAATTAAACAGACAGACACACATGGACACACACACACTCACAGAGACACACACACACACACACACACACACACACACACACACACATGAATTTAAATTCAATCCTAGCATGCAGTTATTTTCCACAAGAAAAATGGAATTAAATTTAAAGTATTGTTTGTTTGTTTTTTGGTCTTGTGGCAGCTGCATATCTTTTAATTTTGATATTTAAAATCAAAATCCGTTTACCTTGCAATGCTGAGAGTGAGCTCAATTTCCCCAGTGCAAGCAGGAAGCCACGACTGACACCTGTATTACAACCAATCAGAGCACAATATGCTAATGAGTTTCTTCCAGAGAGATTCCTCACTCATAAACACCACTAACCCTCCTGACACAGCCCTGAAACTTAACTCCAGCCCCAAAGTCTAACCCCGAAACACATGAGCCCCTCCTGGCTACCCCCGGTACTACATTTCTTTTTTGGCTATGATGTGCATGATGATAGCAGGATTTGATTGAACTGTATTCCCCAATGTCTGAGGCAGAACATCAGCTACTCTTCCTGGGGTCCACGCAAAACATGAAACATGACATTTTCAGACCAAACTAAACTATAAAAAATGTTGACATTTTCAGATAAAAAAAGTCATATCATATAATATTAAAAGGAGTATAGCTAGTATCGTTTCCTGGCCTATATACATGTACAAACTTCTTTCCATGTATTCTAATAGTCTGGCTTTGAGTTCGACCTGCGGCCCTTTGCTGTCCCATTCTTCTTTTCCTAAACCCAACCGTCGCGTTCTTCCCGCACGTCACAGAAACTTAAGCCCACCCACGACCATTTCCTTAACCTAACCGCGTCGAAAGTGACGCCGATAGTCCCGACCCAGCGCGTTTAGACGCTAAAGGAGACTTTTAGCGTCAGTAACAACGCCAAAGGCACCTGACCGAGCGTCCGTATTTTACGCGACGGGAGTGAGAATCTGTTGGACGTAACGGGGACTGATGTTTTTGAGATTTACTTACCACTTTGCAGCCTCTCTTTAAACATTCTCAGGACCTCCTTCTCCTCCCAGAGGTCGCTGGGGGTCTTAAACCTCTCCTCAGCGGCTGCTGTTGACGTCCAAACTGTGGGACTGGTGGAGGATGTGCTGGGGAGGGGCTCGTGGAACGTGGGGGAGCGCAGCACCGTGTTTTTTTTGTGACTTCATTTTATTCTGGAAGAAAGAAAAAAGAACAACAAACATCCTTAGTTGAATCAGAAATACAGGTAAGAGACAATCATCCCTGGCATTTTTACTCTGTGCTGTGTTTCCAATTCAACTACATATTGTATGTACTATTTGGGAAACATTGGATGTACTATTTATGGTTATACTGTAACTATTAGTTTTCTGTGCCTACACTGAAAAGTGACTTTGTGTCACTTTGCAGTATATTTTCATTAAAAAGTATGACTTTCTTCTTTCAAATGGATTGTTCTAATTGTTCATTTCATAACTATGCTATATTATTCTCACTTCAATATGACTGCTGGAGTGCAGTGTAGGACCACATACGGCAAAATGGAATTGAAATGCATTTTAAGTGCCATTCATATGTAGGACTACATGAGACATTTGGATTTGAGGACCTTTCAAGTCTGTTGCATTAACACAATCTAAAATGAAATGTAATATGACATTAACACATAATAAATACAGAAAAAAATAAAACCCACATGTCACACACACAGACACACACAATTAAACAGACAGACACACATGGACACACACACACTCACAGAGACACACACACACACACACACACACACACACACACACACACATGAATTTAAATTCAATCCTAGCATGCAGTTATTTTCCACAAGAAAAATGGAATTAAATTTAAAGTATTGTTTGTTTGTTTTTTGGTCTTGTGGCAGCTGCATATCTTTTAATTTTGATATTTAAAATCAAAATCCGTTTACCTTGCAATGCTGAGAGTGAGCTCAATTTCCCCAGTGCAAGCAGGAAGCCACGACTGACACCTGTATTACAACCAATCAGAGCACAATATGCTAATGAGTTTCTTCCAGAGAGATTCCTCACTCATAAACACCACTAACCCTCCTGACACAGCCCTGAAACTTAACTCCAGCCCCAAAGTCTAACCCCGAAACACATGAGCCCCTCCTGGCTACCCCCGGTACTGCATTTCTTTTTTGGCTATGATGTGCATGATGATAGCAGGATTTGATTGAACTGTATTCCCCAATGTCTGAGGCAGAACATCAGCTACTCTTCCTGGGGTCCACGCAAAACATGAAACATGACATTTTCAGACCAAACTAAACTATAAAAAATGTTGACATTTTCAGATAAAAAAAGTCATATCATATAATATTAAAAGGAGTATAGCTAGTATCGTTTCCTGGCCTATATACATGTACAAACTTCTTTCCATGTATTCTAATAGTCTGGCTTTGAGTTCGACCTGCGGCCCTTTGCTGTCCCATTCTTCTTTTCCTAAACCCAACCGTCGCGTTCTTCCCGCACGTCACAGAAACTTAAGCCCACCCACGACCATTTCCTTAACCTAACCGCGTCGAAAGTGACGCCGATAGTCCCGACCCAGCGCGTTTAGACGCTAAAGGAGACTTTTAGCGTCAGTAACAACGCCAAAGGCACCTGACCGAGCGTCCGTATTTTACGCGACGGGAGTGAGAATCTGTTGGACGTAACGGGGACTGATGTTTTTGAGATTTACTTACCACTTTGCAGCCTCTCTTTAAACATTCTCAGGACCTCCTTCTCCTCCCAGAGGTCGCTGGGGGTCTTAAACCTCTCCTCAGCGGCTGCTGTTGACGTCCAAACTGTGGGACTGGTGGAGGATGTGCTGGGGAGGGGCTCGTGGAACGTGGGGGAGCGCAGCACCGTGTTTTTTTTGTGACTTCATTTTATTCTGGAAGAAAGAAAAAAGAACAACAAACATCCTTAGTTGAATCAGAAATACAGGTAAGAGACAATCATCCCTGGCATTTTTACTCTGTGCTGTGTTTCCAATTCAACTACATATTGTATGTACTATTTGGGAAACATTGGATGTACTATTTATGGTTATACTGTAACTATTAGTTTTCTGTGCCTACACTGAAAAGTGACTTTGTGTCACTTTGCAGTATATTTTCATTAAAAAGTATGACTTTCTTCTTTCAAATGGATTGTTCTAATTGTTCATTTCATAACTATGCTATATTATTCTCACTTCAATATGACTGCTGGAGTGCAGTGTAGGACCACATACGGCAAAATGGAATTGAAATGCATTTTAAGTGCCATTCATATGTAGGACTACATGAGACATTTGGATTTGAGGACCTTTCAAGTCTGTTGCATTAACACAATCTAAAATGAAATGTAATATGACATTAACACATAATAAATACAGAAAAAAATAAAACCCACATGTCACACACACAGACACACACAATTAAACAGACAGACACACATGGACACACACACACTCACAGAGACACACACACACACACACACACACACACACACACACACACATGAATTTAAATTCAATCCTAGCATGCAGTTATTTTCCACAAGAAAAATGGAATTAAATTTAAAGTATTGTTTGTTTGTTTTTTGGTCTTGTGGCAGCTGCATATCTTTTAATTTTGATATTTAAAATCAAAATCCGTTTACCTTGCAATGCTGAGAGTGAGCTCAATTTCCCCAGTGCAAGCAGGAAGCCACGACTGACACCTGTATTACAACCAATCAGAGCACAATATGCTAATGAGTTTCTTCCAGAGAGATTCCTCACTCATAAACACCACTAACCCTCCTGACACAGCCCTGAAACTTAACTCCAGCCCCAAAGTCTAACCCCGAAACACATGAGCCCCTCCTGGCTACCCCCGGTACTACATTTCTTTTTGGCTATGATGTGCATGATGATAGCAGGATTTGATTGAACTGTATTCCCCAATGTCTGAGGCAGAACATCAGCTACTCTTCCTGGGGTCCACGCAAAACATGAAACATGACATTTTCAGACCAAACTAAACTATAAAAAATGTTGACATTTTCAGATAAAAAAAGTCATATCATATAATATTAAAAGGAGTATAGCTAGTATCGTTTCCTGGCCTATATACATGTACAAACTTCTTTCCATGTATTCTAATAGTCTGGCTTTGAGTTCGACCTGCGGCCCTTTGCTGTCCCATTCTTCTTTTCCTAAACCCAACCGTCGCGTTCTTCCCGCACGTCACAGAAACTTAAGCCCACCCACGACCATTTCCTTAACCTAACCGCGTCGAAAGTGACGCCGATAGTCCCGACCCAGCGCGTTTAGACGCTAAAGGAGACTTTTAGCGTCAGTAACAACGCCAAAGGCACCTGACCGAGCGTCCGTATTTTACGCGACGGGAGTGAGAATCTGTTGGACGTAACGGGGACTGATGTTTTTGAGATTTACTTACCACTTTGCAGCCTCTCTTTAAACATTCTCAGGACCTCCTTCTCCTCCCAGAGGTCGCTGGGGGTCTTAAACCTCTCCTCAGCGGCTGCTGTTGACGTCCAAACTGTGGGACTGGTGGAGGATGTGCTGGGGAGGGGCTCGTGGAACGTGGGGGAGCGCAGCACCGTGTTTTTTTTGTGACTTCATTTTATTCTGGAAGAAAGAAAAAAGAACAACAAACATCCTTAGTTGAATCAGAAATACAGGTAAGAGACAATCATCCCTGGCATTTTTACTCTGTGCTGTGTTTCCAATTCAACTACATATTGTATGTACTATTTGGGAAACATTGGATGTACTATTTATGGTTATACTGTAACTATTAGTTTTCTGTGCCTACACTGAAAAGTGACTTTGTGTCACTTTGCAGTATATTTTCATTAAAAAGTATGACTTTCTTCTTTCAAATGGATTGTTCTAATTGTTCATTTCATAACTATGCTATATTATTCTCACTTCAATATGACTGCTGGAGTGCAGTGTAGGACCACATACGGCAAAATGGAATTGAAATGCATTTTAAGTGCCATTCATATGTAGGACTACATGAGACATTTGGATTTGAGGACCTTTCAAGTCTGTTGCATTAACACAATCTAAAATGAAATGTAATATGACATTAACACATAATAAATACAGAAAAAAATAAAACCCACATGTCACACACACAGACACACACAATTAAACAGACAGACACACATGGACACACACACACTCACAGAGACACACACACACACACACACACACACACACACACACACACACACACACACATGAATTTAAATTCAATCCTAGCATGCAGTTATTTTCCACAAGAAAAATGGAATTAAATTTAAAGTATTGTTTGTTTGTTTTTTGGTCTTGTGGCAGCTGCAGATCTTTTAATTTTGATATTTAAAATCAAAATCCGTTTACCTTGCAATGCTGAGAGTGAGCTCAATTTCCCCAGTGCAAGCAGGAAGCCACGACTGACACCTGTATTACAACCAATCAGAGCACAATATGCTAATGAGTTTCTTCCAGAGAGATTCCTCACTCATAAACACCACTAACCCTCCTGACACAGCCCTGAAACTTAACTCCAGCCCCAAAGTCTAACCCCGAAACACATGAGCCCCTCCTGGCTACCCCCGGTACTGCATTTCTTTTTTGGCTATGATGTGCATGATGATAGCAGGATTTGATTGAACTGTATTCCCCAATGTCTGAGGCAGAACATCAGCTACTCTTCCTGGGGTCCACGCAAAACATGAAACATGACATTTTCAGACCAAACTAAACTATAAAAAATGTTGACATTTTCAGATAAAAAAAGTCATATCATATAATATTAAAAGGAGTATAGCTAGTATCGTTTCCTGGCCTATATACATGTACAAACTTCTTTCCATGTATTCTAATAGTCTGGCTTTGAGTTCGACCTGCGGCCCTTTGCTGTCCCGTTCTTCTTTTCCTAAACCCAACCGTCCCATTCTTCTTTTCCTAAACCCAACCGTCCCGTTCTTCCCGCACGTCACAGAAACTTAAGCCCACCCACGACCATTTCCTTAACCTAACCGCGTCGAAAGTGACGCCGATAGTCCCGACCCAGCGCGTTTAGACGCTAAAGGAGACTTTTAGCGTCAGTAACAACGCCAAAGGCACCTGACCGAGCGTCCGTATTTTACGCGACGGGAGTGAGAATCTGTTGGACGTAACGGGGACTGATGTTTTTGAGATTTACTTACCACTTTGCAGCCTCTCTTTAAACATTCTCAGGACCTCCTTCTCCTCCCAGAGGTCGCTGGGGGTCTTAAACCTCTCCTCAGCGGCTGCTGTTGACGTCCAAACTGTGGGACTGGTGGAGGATGTGCTGGGGAGGGGCTCGTGGAACGTGGGGGAGCGCAGCACCGTGTTTTTTTTGTGACTTCATTTTATTCTGGAAGAAAGAAAAAAGAACAACAAACATCCTTAGTTGAATCAGAAATACAGGTAAGAGACAATCATCCCTGGCATTTTTACTCTGTGCTGTGTTTCCAATTCAACTACATATTGTATGTACTATTTGGGAAACATTGGATGTACTATTTATGGTTATACTGTAACTATTAGTTTTCTGTGCCTACACTGAAAAGTGACTTTGTGTCACTTTGCAGTATATTTTCATTAAAAAGTATGACTTTCTTCTTTCAAATGGATTGTTCTAATTGTTCATTTCATAACTATGCTATATTATTCTCACTTCAATATGACTGCTGGAGTGCAGTGTAGGACCACATACGGCAAAATGGAATTGAAATGCATTTTAAGTGCCATTCATATGTAGGACTACATGAGACATTTGGATTTGAGGACCTTTCAAGTCTGTTGCATTAACACAATCTAAAATGAAATGTAATATGACATTAACACATAATAAATACAGAAAAAAATAAAACCCACATGTCACACACACAGACACACACAATTAAACAGACAGACACACATGGACACACACACACTCACAGAGACACACACACACACACACACACACACACACACACACACACATGAATTTAAATTCAATCCTAGCATGCAGTTATTTTCCACAAGAAAAATGGAATTAAATTTAAAGTATTGTTTGTTTGTTTTTTGGTCTTGTGGCAGCTGCAGATCTTTTAATTTTGATATTTAAAATCAAAATCCGTTTACCTTGCAATGCTGAGAGTGAGCTCAATTTCCCCAGTGCAAGCAGGAAGCCACGACTGACACCTGTATTACAACCAATCAGAGCACAATATGCTAATGAGTTTCTTCCAGAGAGATTCCTCACTCATAAACACCACTAACCCTCCTGACACAGCCCTGAAACTTAACTCCAGCCCCAAAGTCTAACCCCGAAACACATGAGCCCCTCCTGGCTACCCCCGGTACTACATTTCTTTTTTGGCTATGATGTGCATGATGATAGCAGGATTTGATTGAACTGTATTCCCCAATGTCTGAGGCAGAACATCAGCTACTCTTCCTGGGGTCCACGCAAAACATGAAACATGACATTTTCAGACCAAACTAAACTATAAAAAATGTTGACATTTTCAGATAAAAAAAGTCATATCATATAATATTAAAAGGAGTATAGCTAGTATCGTTTCCTGGCCTATATACATGTACAAACTTCTTTCCATGTATTCTAATAGTCTGGCTTTGAGTTCGACCTGCGGCCCTTTGCTGTCCCATTCTTCTTTTCCTAAACCCAACCGTCGCGTTCTTCCCGCACGTCACAGAAACTTAAGCCCACCCACGACCATTTCCTTAACCTAACCGCGTCGAAAGTGACGCCGATAGTCCCGACCCAGCGCGTTTAGACGCTAAAGGAGACTTTTAGCGTCAGTAACAACGCCAAAGGCACCTGACCGAGCGTCCGTATTTTACGCGACGGGAGTGAGAATCTGTTGGACGTAACGGGGACTGATGTTTTTGAGATTTACTTACCACTTTGCAGCCTCTCTTTAAACATTCTCAGGACCTCCTTCTCCTCCCAGAGGTCGCTGGGGGTCTTAAACCTCTCCTCAGCGGCTGCTGTTGACGTCCAAACTGTGGGACTGGTGGAGGATGTGCTGGGGAGGGGCTCGTGGAACGTGGGGGAGCGCAGCACCGTGTTTTTTTTGTGACTTCATTTTATTCTGGAAGAAAGAAAAAAGAACAACAAACATCCTTAGTTGAATCAGAAATACAGGTAAGAGACAATCATCCCTGGCATTTTTACTCTGTGCTGTGTTTCCAATTCAACTACATATTGTATGTACTATTTGGGAAACATTGGATGTACTATTTATGGTTATACTGTAACTATTAGTTTTCTGTGCCTACACTGAAAAGTGACTTTGTGTCACTTTGCAGTATATTTTCATTAAAAAGTATGACTTTCTTCTTTCAAATGGATTGTTCTAATTGTTCATTTCATAACTATGCTATATTATTCTCACTTCAATATGACTGCTGGAGTGCAGTGTAGGACCACATACGGCAAAATGGAATTGAAATGCATTTTAAGTGCCATTCATATGTAGGACTACATGAGACATTTGGATTTGAGGACCTTTCAAGTCTGTTGCATTAACACAATCTAAAATGAAATGTAATATGACATTAACACATAATAAATACAGAAAAAAATAAAACCCACATGTCACACACACAGACACACACACACGCACACACACACACAGACAGACACACACACACACACACACACAAACACACAAATAAACAGACAGACACACACGGACACACACACAGACACACACACACGTACACATACACACAGACAGACACACACACACACACACAGACACACACAATTAAACAGACAGACACACATGGACACACACACACACACACATGAATTTAAATTCAATCCTAGCATGCCAGTTATTTTCCACAAGAAAAATGGAATTAAATTTAAAGTATTGTTTGTTTGTTTTTTGGTCTTGTGGCAGCTGCAGATCTTTTAATTTTGATATTTAAAATCAAAATCCGTTTACCTTGCAATGCTGAGAGTGAGCTCAATTTCCCCAGTGCAAGCAGGAAGCCACGACTGACACCTGTATTACAACCAATCAGAGCACAATATGCTAATGAGTTTCTTCCAGAGAGATTCCTCACTCATAAACACCACTAACCCTCCTGACACAGCCCTGAAACTTAACTCCAGCCCCAAAGTCTAACCCCGAAACACATGAGCCCCTCCTGGCTACCCCCGGTACTGCATTTCTTTTTTGGCTATGATGTGCATGATGATAGCAGGATTTGATTGAACTGTATTCCCCAATGTCTGAGGCAGAACATCAGCTACTCTTCCTGGGGTCCACGCAAAACATGAAACATGACATTTTCAGACCAAACTAAACTATAAAAAATGTTGACATTTTCAGATAAAAAAAGTCATATCATATAATATTAAAAGGAGTATAGCTAGTATCGTTTCCTGGCCTATATACATGTACAAACTTCTTTCCATGTATTCTAATAGTCTGGCTTTGAGTTCGACCTGCGGCCCTTTGCTGTCCCGTTCTTCTTTTCCTAAACCCAACCGTCCCATTCTTCTTTTCCTAAACCCAACCGTCCCGTTCTTCCCGCGCGTCACAGAAACTTAAGCCCACCCACGACCATTTCCTTAACCTAACCGCGTCGAAAGTGACGCCGATAGTCCCGACCCAGCGCGTTTAGACGCTAAAGGAGACTTTTAGCGTCAGTAACAACGCCAAAGGCACCTGACCGAGCGTCCGTATTTTACGCGACGGGAGTGAGAATCTGTTGGACGTAACGGGGACTGATGTTTTTGAGATTTACTTACCACTTTGCAGCCTCTCTTTAAACATTCTCAGGACCTCCTTCTCCTCCCAGAGGTCGCTGGGGGTCTTAAACCTCTCCTCAGCGGCTGCTGTTGACGTCCAAACTGTGGGACTGGTGGAGGATGTGCTGGGGAGGGGCTCGTGGAACGTGGGGGAGCGCAGCACCGTGTTTTTTTTGTGACTTCATTTTATTCTGGAAGAAAGAAAAAAGAACAACAAACATCCTTAGTTGAATCAGAAATACAGGTAAGAGACAATCATCCCTGGCATTTTTACTCTGTGCTGTGTTTCCAATTCAACTACATATTGTATGTACTATTTGGGAAACATTGGATGTACTATTTATGGTTATACTGTAACTATTAGTTTTCTGTGCCTACACTGAAAAGTGACTTTGTGTCACTTTGCAGTATATTTTCATTAAAAAGTATGACTTTCTTCTTTCAAATGGATTGTTCTAATTGTTCATTTCATAACTATGCTATATTATTCTCACTTCAATATGACTGCTGGAGTGCAGTGTAGGACCACATACGGCAAAATGGAATTGAAATGCATTTTAAGTGCCATTCATATGTAGGACTACATGAGACATTTGGATTTGAGGACCTTTCAAGTCTGTTGCATTAACACAATCTAAAATGAAATGTAATATGACATTAACACATAATAAATACAGAAAAAAATAAAACCCACATGTCACACACACAGACACACACAATTAAACAGACAGACACACATGGACACACACACACTCACAGAGCACACACACACACACACACACACACACACACACACATGAATTTAAATTCAATCCTAGCATGCAGTTATTTTCCACAAGAAAAATGGAATTAAATTTAAAGTATTGTTTGTTTGTTTTTTGGTCTTGTGGCAGCTGCATATCTTTTAATTTTGATATTTAAAATCAAAATCCGTTTACCTTGCAATGCTGAGAGTGAGCTCAATTTCCCCAGTGCAAGCAGGAAGCCACGACTGACACCTGTATTACAACCAATCAGAGCACAATATGCTAATGAGTTTCTTCCAGAGAGATTCCTCATTCATAAACATCCTTATCCCTCCTGACACAGCCCTGAAACTTAACTCCAGCCCCAAAAACTAACCCCGAAACACATGAGCCCCACACCCCCCCCTGGCTACCCCCGGTACTGCATTTGCCTGTGACAGACAGACGAAAGATCAGACAGCCGTGTAACTGATGTATGTAGTATCGTATGTGTTCATGGTTATAGCTGTGAGTTTTGTCTGCCTACACATAACAATAAACAATAAGCCTGTCTTGCAAATGAAATCAAGCCAGTGTCTGTTTTTTTGTTTTTTTTCTCCTGTTAGCAGGTTATTTTGTCAACTTAAATAAGACGTCGCTGTACCGTCTACGGTACAGATTGTGGCAGTGGTGTCGCTGTAATCTCCATTTATAAACGTTTTTATAACTTTAAAGCATTAAATCTTCAAAATATACAGCCATGCGACACACCAATTTAAAGCTTAGCGTCTCAGGATTCCATTAAGCCCACACACAAAGCATAAGATGATTTACAGCAGTTACACAACTGCTACAAAGTTATAATAAATAAAACAATACAGCGTAAACAGCGCAGCCCGTGTGTTTTGCATCCTTACCTGTTTCCCTGTCCCTTTGGCCACTGCGTGGATTTTTTGCCCAAAGCTTTTTTTTCTTAAATCCCCAAGAGTCCAAGGAAATGGAATATCCAAGCCATTATATCCAAAACGAGCTGTTTGCCTCACAATCTTGACGTTTCTGGCCGAATCACAACGGAAAATCGCTGAACTGTTTTTCATTTCCGCACTTCTAACGCTGCTCGCTTCTCTCCCGAGGGTCCTAGCAACTTGATGTGGGCGTCATTCTATTCCCTGAGTTCTAAGCTTTCCATCGATACCTGATATAAGCCAATCGGTGCAGGTTTGGCTGTGATACACCAATAATAAAGCTGAAGTCTCCTCTGACGCGTTTGGGACCACGCGGAAATGATCGACATTTGCTCGGACCAGTTAGATGTAAATGCCCTCAGACCCGGCTACATTTGTAGCCAATGAGCAGACAAGTCGATCGATACCAAATTTGCCGGTGAAATTTTAACCCTGTAATGGCTGGAGCTGTGTCAAAGCAAAAACAGGGCCTCATATAAGCATTTCACACCCTGTGCAGTTCATAATGACTTATTTCTATATATTTAGGTATATAGTTATTTCAAGTATGTGTATGATTGATGTGGATGTGTTTGTGTATTTGAGAAGTTTTTTTATTTTGTACTTTATTGGCTTTTTTCTTTGCACTTTTCAAATAAAAATCAGAAAAACGCACAGACATATATGTAGAAAAAAATTCATATAAAATCAATTTTTGAGTCTTTTGGCTTCTGGATTTTTTCTGTAGTAAGCTGAGACATGTGGCTAATGTCCTGGATTGTCTGTCACCTGGAATATATGTTCACAGCAGTGGATTTTAATCATTTTATAGATGTATGACTTGGACGGAAATAGAAACCCTCCATTCTAGCCTCTGTAACTCTGTGTCAGTAAGGCCTAGAATCACTCTGACACTTGGAACAAACACTTGAGAGTGTTTTCTTTCCAGTGGTACCAGGCACATCCCTGAGTGTCAAAGTATATGGGAGCTGTACCAATTTTAATTTGGGTATGACGTTTAGACCAAAAGCTTGAAAATGCAGGTGATACTAAAGAGGTTAAAATGTACTTTCAATAGATTCCTCTGCGTCATTTTAAAAGTGTGAAGACAACATCCTTAGAAACGCCCTAAATGTAAACTGTGTAATTCTGGGGAAGATAAGGATGCATCTCAGAAACTGCTGTGATTCTCATTAGCTCTAAAGAACATTTACTGTATTTCAAGATATTTTTTAAACAGAAAAATCTAGCAAGATTACCTTGTCAATGCTGAGAATGAACGTGAAAGACAGCAGTCCTCCAATTAATGCTGCAAGGCACAGAGCTGTATTTATAAATCCTTGCCTTGCTTCCAACCCATCAGAGCACAGTATGCCAATGAGTTTCTTCCAGAGCATAAACATCCCTATCCCTCCTGACACAGCCCTGAAACTTAACTCCAGCCCCAAAGTCTAACCCCGAAACACATCAGCCCCTCCTGGCTACCCCCGGTACTGCATTTCTTTTCTGGCTATTATGTGCACATTGATAACATGATTTGATTGAACTGTATTCCCCAATTTCTGAGGCAGAACATCAGCTACTCTTCCTGGGGTCCACGCAAAACATGAAACATGACATTTTCAGACCAAACTAAACTATAAAAAATGTTGACATTTTCAGATAAAAAAAAGTCATATCATATAATTTTAAAAGGAGTATAGCTAGTATCGTTTCCTGGCCTATATACATGTACAAACTTCTTTCCATGTATTCTAATAGTAATATGTAGCACACAAATACATACAGAGACACAAAGACACACACACACACACACACACACACACACACACACACACCTCTCCCCCATCAACTGATTTATATATCAAATTCATTCACTTTCATTTTCAACTGCTCATTTATTCTCACTGAAGGGCTTATTTCATATTTCTTGCTGTTTTGTAATGCCTTCATGTGTGTTCATACTGTGATATATTGCCTGTAACACCAACAACCCTGGAACAGTGGCACCATCTGCTGGACTAAATCAGAAAGGGACGTTCTGCAAGAAAGCTCCTCAGGCCAGGACCTGCACAGGTTCATTTTAACTCGCATGTAAACACAGTTTGCCCAGTATTAGGCTGCACAAACTCCATCAACTGTTTGGTGTATACGTATTTGTTAATGTTATCAGTTTGTTGTAACCACGCCAGATGAAAACACATTCCGTTCGGGAGATACAGACGACCTATTTCAGACTTTGTCAGAAAGCAGTACTTTGCTCCATCTGTTTGACGTCTTTGCATCACCCTTCTGTGAAAATAAATCATTGTTAAAATGGATTTAAGTCCTCATAATTAGATGTCAAGGATTCTTCAAACTCTGTGGTCTTATATTTCTGTTGTTATCACATTATTATACAGCGCATAATTTGAATATCAATGTGGTTATTGTTTTTCTGTAAAAACATGTTACATGTTACAACACGTTACTTTCCCCTGAAATATTCAATATTTACTGAAGCCTTTTTTGTAAGATAAATATGTATTTTCAAAGATTTACTGTGGCGTTGCAAATGAGTATGTACATGTGAAATCAGGTCACAGACTGACGTCGGTTAAATAATTATTTTTTTATTCATTAAAACAAACACAGTCGCTACATGATTAATACTTATCAAACTAAAACAAATGTGTATAATAACTCAAGAGGAATTTGTGTAAAAACCCAGAGTACTGACCCCGAATGAGCCACAATGAATCTATTTGTTGTTGAAACTTTAAAACAATTTGCTTTGGTCAATTATTTTGAATTTTGCTCTGCTCACCAACACACATATGTACAACACGTTCGAGCAAAACAAGAAAATTAGTTAAAAAAAAACAAGAAAATTATTAAGGGCGGCCTCTAGCTCTCCCAGTGGGAGCGTTGGCCCCACGTTGCCCGAGTCCTGCAGCGGCCCGGCTTTGAGTTCGACCTGCGGCCCTTTGCTGCGTGTCGTCCCCCATCCCTCTCCCCCAACAATGATTAGCCACTGTCACTGTGATAGGGGGGGGGGAAAGGCCCAAAAAAGAATCTTTAAAATAAAAAAAAAGCAAATTAATCCCTTTGTAGCGTTTTTTGAAGTTTGGATTTGAGCTCAGCCTCAATCAACGACGATCGCCTCTTCTTTTTAAGGACCGTCTTAATTTTCTCTGCCAGGAATTCTGTCCCTCTTGGTCTGAAACCAGGCAGCCAAATTCTGAGGTCCTCCCCAGCCTTTTTTATGGCAGATGCCCTCGCCATCAGGTTCTTGGTGTCTGAAAAACAAGCATCACAAGTTGCTGTAACTAACCACTGTTAATCTCTGTCATGCCACAGCGTGTCAATGCCGCATCTGGGTCAATATCACCATGAGGTGCCTTTGAGACTTCCCCATTTCCCCCCAAAAAAGCTGAGATTTTCCATCGAAGTTCATTTTCATTGTATTGAGTATATGTTATGCTGTTAGAAATGCATATTGGTCAAGCTCCCACACTTTTTTATGAATTAACTGCAAGCAGACAATTTACATGCAAACACAGCAAAATATGTCCACCCTGTCATGGACAATTTCAAAGCAGAATAAATACATTGTAATTACATAGTGATTGTAAAACGTACATTTTCAGAAAACTATTTAGTCACTTTCTCAACCAATATATTTTAGTTAATGGGAAAAGTATTTGGATAATAATGAAATTATGGCAAACTATTTCTAAATAAAATCTAACAAAGATATCTGGTCAAACTTTGAAACAATACTATTTGGCCCTCATTTGTTTATAAAGGAATCACACAAACGATTTTGCTAACTTGCGAAAATAATTTTGTGGTGGACACGTTGTGAAATGTCATTGAATGGCCTCATAAATGCAAGGAACAATGCAAGAAAATGATGTTAAAAAAATGCCTTTTCCCATGTAAGGGGAAATTACCAGTTGAACAGACTGGTTTTGATCCACTCTACCTGCATGCAGCCACTGAATAAAGTGGCTGCATGCAGGTAGAGTGGATCTAAACCCAACCGTCCCATTCTCCTTTTCCTAAAACCAACCGTCCCCTTCTTCCCGCGCGTCACAGAAACGTAAGCCCACCCATGACCATTTCCTTAACCTAACCGCGTCGAAAGTGACGCCGATAGTCCCGACCCAGCGCGTTTAGATAAAGCGCGTTTAGACGCTAAAGGAGACTTTTAGCGTCAGTAACAACGCCAAAGGCACCTGACCGAGCGTCCGTATTTTACGCGACGGGAGTGAGAATCTGTTGGACGTAACGGGGACTGATGTTTTTGAGATTTACTTACCACTTTGCAGCCTCTCTTTAAACATTCTCAGGACCTCCTTCTCCTCCCAGAGGTCGCTGGGGGTCTTAAACCTCTCCTCAGCGGCTGCTGTTGACGTCCAAACTGTGGGACTGGTGGAGGATGTGCTGGGGAGGGGCTCGTGGAACGTGGGGGAGCGCAGCACCGTGTTTTTTTTGTGACTTCATTTTATTCTGGAAGAAAGAAAAAAGAACAACAAACATCCTTAGTTGAATCAGAAATACAGGTAAGAGACAATCATCCCTGGCATTTTTACTCTGTGCTGTGTTTCCAATTCAACTACATATTGTATGTACTATTTGGGAAACATTGGATGTACTATTTATGGTTATACTGTAACTATTAGTTTTCTGTGCCTACACTGAAAAGTGACTTTGTGTCACTTTGCAGTATATTTTCATTAAAAAGTATGACTTTCTTCTTTCAAATGGATTGTTCTAATTGTTCATTTCATAACTATGCTATATTATTCTCACTTCAATATGACTGCTGGAGTGCAGTGTAGGACCACATACGGCAAAATGGAATTGAAATGCATTTTAAGTGCCATTCATATGTAGGACTACATGAGACATTTGGATTTGAGGACCTTTCAAGTCTGTTGCATTAACACAATCTAAAATGAAATGTAATATGACATTAACACATAATAAATACAGAAAAAAATAAAACCCACATGTCACACACACAGACACACACAATTAAACAGACAGACACACATGGACACACACACACTCACAGAGACACACACACACACACACACACACACACACACACACACATGAATTTAAATTCAATCCTAGCATGCAGTTATTTTCCACAAGAAAAATGGAATTAAATTTAAAGTATTGTTTGTTTGTTTTTTGGTCTTGTGGCAGCTGCATATCTTTTAATTTTGATATTTAAAATCAAAATCCGTTTACCTTGCAATGCTGAGAGTGAGCTCAATTTCCCCAGTGCAAGCAGGAAGCCACGACTGACACCTGTATTACAACCAATCAGAGCACAATATGCTAATGAGTTTCTTCCAGAGAGATTCCTCACTCATAAACACCACTAACCCTCCTGACACAGCCCTGAAACTTAACTCCAGCCCCAAAGTCTAACCCCGAAACACATGAGCCCCTCCTGGCTACCCCCGGTACTACATTTCTTTTTTGGCTATGATGTGCATGATGATAGCAGGATTTGATTGAACTGTATTCCCCAATGTCTGAGGCAGAACATCAGCTACTCTTCCTGGGGTCCACGCAAAACATGAAACATGACATTTTCAGACCAAACTAAACTATAAAAAATGTTGACATTTTCAGATAAAAAAAGTCATATCATATAATATTAAAAGGAGTATAGCTAGTATCGTTTCCTGGCCTATATACATGTACAAACTTCTTTCCATGTATTCTAATAGTCTGGCTTTGAGTTCGACCTGCGGCCCTTTGCTGTCCCGTTCTTCTTTTCCTAAACCCAACCGTCCCATTCTTCTTTTCCTAAACCCAACCGTCGCGTTCTTCCCGCACGTCACAGAAACTTAAGCCCACCCACGACCATTTCCTTAACCTAACCGCGTCGAAAGTGACGCCGATAGTCCCGACCCAGCGCGTTTAGACGCTAAAGGAGACTTTTAGCGTCAGTAACAACGCCAAAGGCACCTGACCGAGCGTCCGTATTTTACGCGACGGGAGTGAGAATCTGTTGGACGTAACGGGGACTGATGTTTTTGAGATTTACTTACCACTTTGCAGCCTCTCTTTAAACATTCTCAGGACCTCCTTCTCCTCCCAGAGGTCGCTGGGGGTCTTAAACCTCTCCTCAGCGGCTGCTGTTGACGTCCAAACTGTGGGACTGGTGGAGGATGTGCTGGGGAGGGGCTCGTGGAACGTGGGGGAGCGCAGCACCGTGTTTTTTTTGTGACTTCATTTTATTCTGGAAGAAAGAAAAAAGAACAACAAACATCCTTAGTTGAATCAGAAATACAGGTAAGAGACAATCATCCCTGGCATTTTTACTCTGTGCTGTGTTTCCAATTCAACTACATATTGTATGTACTATTTGGGAAACATTGGATGTACTATTTATGGTTATACTGTAACTATTAGTTTTCTGTGCCTACACTGAAAAGTGACTTTGTGTCACTTTGCAGTATATTTTCATTAAAAAGTATGACTTTCTTCTTTCAAATGGATTGTTCTAATTGTTCATTTCATAACTATGCTATATTATTCTCACTTCAATATGACTGCTGGAGTGCAGTGTAGGACCACATACGGCAAAATGGAATTGAAATGCATTTTAAGTGCCATTCATATGTAGGACTACATGAGACATTTGGATTTGAGGACCTTTCAAGTCTGTTGCATTAACACAATCTAAAATGAAATGTAATATGACATTAACACATAATAAATACAGAAAAAAATAAAACCCACATGTCACACACACAGACACACACAATTAAACAGACAGACACACATGGACACACACACACTCACAGAGACACACACACACACACACACACACACACACACACACACATGAATTTAAATTCAATCCTAGCATGCAGTTATTTTCCACAAGAAAAATGGAATTAAATTTAAAGTATTGTTTGTTTGTTTTTTGGTCTTGTGGCAGCTGCATATCTTTTAATTTTGATATTTAAAATCAAAATCCGTTTACCTTGCAATGCTGAGAGTGAGCTCAATTTCCCCAGTGCAAGCAGGAAGCCACGACTGACACCTGTATTACAACCAATCAGAGCACAATATGCTAATGAGTTTCTTCCAGAGAGATTCCTCACTCATAAACACCACTAACCCTCCTGACACAGCCCTGAAACTTAACTCCAGCCCCAAAGTCTAACCCCGAAACACATGAGCCCCTCCTGGCTACCCCCGGTACTACATTTCTTTTTTGGCTATGATGTGCATGATGATAGCAGGATTTGATTGAACTGTATTCCCCAATGTCTGAGGCAGAACATCAGCTACTCTTCCTGGGGTCCACGCAAAACATGAAACATGACATTTTCAGACCAAACTAAACTATAAAAAATGTTGACATTTTCAGATAAAAAAAGTCATATCATACAATATTAAAAGGAGTATAGCTAGTATCGTTTCCTGGCCTATATACATGTACAAACTTCTTTCCATGTATTCTAATAGTCTGGCTTTGAGTTCGACCTGCGGCCCTTTGCTGTCCCATTCTTCTTTTCCTAAACCCAACCGTCGCGTTCTTCCCGCACGTCACAGAAACTTAAGCCCACCCACGACCATTTCCTTAACCTAACCGCGTCGAAAGTGACGCCGATAGTCCCGACCCAGCGCGTTTAGACGCTAAAGGAGACTTTTAGCGTCAGTAACAACGCCAAAGGCACCTGACCGAGCGTCCGTATTTTACGCGACGGGAGTGAGAATCTGTTGGACGTAACGGGGACTGATGTTTTTGAGATTTACTTACCACTTTGCAGCCTCTCTTTAAACATTCTCAGGACCTCCTTCTCCTCCCAGAGGTCGCTGGGGGTCTTAAACCTCTCCTCAGCGGCTGCTGTTGACGTCCAAACTGTGGGACTGGTGGAGGATGTGCTGGGGAGGGGCTCGTGGAACGTGGGGGAGCGCAGCACCGTGTTTTTTTTGTGACTTCATTTTATTCTGGAAGAAAGAAAAAAGAACAACAAACATCCTTAGTTGAATCAGAAATACAGGTAAGAGACAATCATCCCTGGCATTTTTACTCTGTGCTGTGTTTCCAATTCAACTACATATTGTATGTACTATTTGGGAAACATTGGATGTACTATTTATGGTTATACTGTAACTATTAGTTTTCTGTGCCTACACTGAAAAGTGACTTTGTGTCACTTTGCAGTATATTTTCATTAAAAAGTATGACTTTCTTCTTTCAAATGGATTGTTCTAATTGTTCATTTCATAACTATGCTATATTATTCTCACTTCAATATGACTGCTGGAGTGCAGTGTAGGACCACATACGGCAAAATGGAATTGAAATGCATTTTAAGTGCCATTCATATGTAGGACTACATGAGACATTTGGATTTGAGGACCTTTCAAGTCTGTTGCATTAACACAATCTAAAATGAAATGTAATATGACATTAACACATAATAAATACAGAAAAAAATAAAACCCACATGTCACACACACAGACACACACAATTAAACAGACAGACACACATGGACACACACACACTCACAGAGACACACACACACACACACACACACACACACACACACACACACATGAATTTAAATTCAATCCTAGCATGCAGTTATTTTCCACAACAAAAATGGAATTAAATTTAAAGTATTGTTTGTTTGTTTTTTGGTCTTGTGGCAGCTGCAGATCTTTTAATTTTGATATTTAAAATCAAAATCCGTTTACCTTGCAATGCTGAGAGTGAGCTCAATTTCCCCAGTGCAAGCAGGAAGCCACGACTGACACCTGTATTACAACCAATCAGAGCACAATATGCTAATGAGTTTCTTCCAGAGAGATTCCTCACTCATAAACACCACTAACCCTAACCCTAACCCTAACCCTAACCCTAACCCTAACCCTAACCCCCCTAACCCTAACCCCTTGATCCACAAAAAAAGAGAGTCTTGGAGCCTCCCCCATCCACAAAAAAAGAGAGTCTTGGAGCCTCCCCAATCCACAAAAAAAGAGAGTCTTGGAGCCTCCCCTACTGTATCCCCCCAGGGCGCCCAATTGTCTCCGACTGTGAGAGCGAGACCTACCGTACAGCGGAATATATTGATTATTATTTAAATCCTCTATCGATTTTGCACCCGAGCTATCTTAAAGATACTTTTGATTTTGTGGAAAAGGTTAAAAATCTGGATGTACCACCGTCAGCCTTTCTCTTCTCCCTGGACGTCACGGCTCTGTACACCAACATACAGACACCCGAGGGCCTCCTGGCAGTCAAAAATGCCTTACAAAAATATCCCAACAGTAAGAGACCCGACAAAGAAATTCTCCAATTACTCGAAATTAATTTGACAAAGAATGATTTTGAATTCGATGACCAGTATTTTTTACAGACCAGGGGCACAGCGATGGGTAAGAAATTTGCCCCCGCGTATGCTAACCTTTTTATGGCAGACTGGGAAGAAAAGGCTCTAGCAGCATGTCATAAAAAACCACTGCATTATTTCCGCTTTTTAGACGATATCTGGGGCGTATGGGAGCACTCGATAGAGGATTTTGACCAGTTCATGGTTACCTTAAATGAACAGAGGGACTCCATTAAACTTACCTCATCCATTAATCAGGACTCCATAGACTTTCTGGACACGACCACTTTCAAGGCCGCAGACTGCTCCGCCACACGCAGACTGCATGTGAAAGTTTTTTTCAAAAAAACAGACACGCATGCGCTGTTGTTTAGGTCCAGCCATCACCCACGGCATACTTTTGCGGGCCTAGTTAAATCCCAATTATTAAGATTCAAGAGAATATGCACTAGAATAGAGGATTTTAAAAGTGCAACAAAAATTCTATTTTCATCATTGGCCACAAGAGGGTACTCCCGCACCATGCTACGCCAAGCCTTGAGGACATTCACCCAGCCTAAACCAATTAATCTGGACCCCCTTCTACCAATTATTGTCACATATTCCACAGAAAATGTTAAATTTGTCAAACAATTAAAAAAGAATTTTATTTCCTCTGGAGGTAATGATATTTTCTTAAAGGACCACAGGCTGATTGCAGCTTTTAGGAAAAACAAGAACTTGAGGGATATTCTGGTCAAAGCCAAACTCAGGCCCCTAAAAACCCAGAGATCCACAGCACAGGGAGATTTTTATAGAAATTATAGGATGGTACAGAATCAGACATCAAAAGAAGTTTTTTTGACCCAAAGGAACACAACTGTACATCAGAAAAACATCATTTATTTAATCAGATGCATACAATGTACCAAACAATATGTGGGAGAGTCAGGAAACTCCCTATTAGTTAGATTCACCCAACACAGGTACAATATAAATAGGCAAAAGAACCTGCACATCCCTCTGGTCCAGCACTTTGTGGACCATGGCTGGACCAACCTCAGGGCCACCATCCTGGAGTCAAATCCAGCCTGGTCTGTCCAACAGCGCAGGAGAGTTGAGAGGTCCTGGATCCAAAAACTGGGCACACATTTGCCCAATGGCCTGAATGAGAAGTAGGATAGGGGGGAATTAGACTGAGGCCCATGGTGAGTGCTTCAATCCTGCTGCCTTCGGCAGCAGGATTTCATTTATTTCATTCCTAACCCCCTAACCCCCTAACCCTAACCCTAATTTAACTATGTTAACATTTGGTTTGCCATATTCTAGAGCAATATAATATTACAAAATGTAATGTTACACTTTGAACCATTTCATTTAAAAAAAATGGAGATGTTTAAGCAACAGAGACGGTACTCCTGTTTGAGGAAAAAGGATAAACAAAGACAAATCAGTCCGGGGGGTTGTTTTGTGATATTAAAATGTACATTTAATGTATTCCCCTGTGTCATTTTTTTTAGGTATGAAAGCAGAAAAATGAATGCCCTGCTGTCTAGTACTATGTGATTCTGGGAAACGCTGAAATCTTAGAAACTCCTTTGTTCACTTGGTTTTTTGGGGGGGGGGGTTTGTCACGTTTGAGTATATTTTCATTAGAGTCAAATGTATGATTCTGGATGGGATCATATGACTTTATTCTTTCAAATGGATTTTTCTAATTGTTAATTTTATTAACTATGATATATTATTCTGACTTAAATATGATGATAAAAACTGTCTGACTGTACATGGTGTTGGTCTCATTTTTGGTCACTAGAGTGCAGTGTAGGACCACATAATGCACCATGTAAATGAGATGCCATTTATAAATGTGTGTGTTTTGATGTGATGTTTTTTATTTAACACATAACTGGTTAAATAAAAAATAAAAGAGTGATGTGATAATAGCTGAGGAAGCATCATAATTACATTCCTCTGTATTTAAAAAACAATTCATTTTTATTTAATATCTCCTTTGGCTGTTTTTTGAATACAAACATTGTCAAAACACAACATGTCATCATATAAATGAGTCCGTTATCTTTTTTTTAATAAGAAAATATATTTTCAAAATATTTGTTGACCAGATACCTCAAATCAAAGCCCCGAAACTTAATTCAATGCTGGATCGAAGTCTAATCAGTGATAGTTTAACCACTTTAACCATGTTTTTCTAATTCCTAAACTCTACCTCTTATGTGTTTGGCTTTAGCTCAGAACAGAACTGTTTCTGTAAAGTTTCTAAAATATGAAGATTGTTCTGTCTGCATTGAATACTTTAAGTACATTGTCTTGATGAGACACACTGTTGCTCAAGTACAAGTAAAACATAGACTTTTTGCAAAGTGTTATTAGTAGTTTGACTTAAGTACAGGATCTGAAGATAGCTTGTATTATCATTCAACTGTACATACAGAGTGCACATGTGAAGGAAATGTCATTTCACTGGCTCATAAGTACTGTAAAAACAATTATTATCCAAAAAACAGACTTTATTACATAAATATTCAAAAATTAATTTACAATATGAACATACAATAACATGACTTCAAAACAGTCTATAACTCTTTATGTAAAGCTCAACGGTTAACAAAATATGAACATAAACATTAAGAAAACACTTTATGTTACAACATATTCATGTCACAGTTAGACAAGCAATACTTCTAAAATATACCATCAACTATCCCAAGGAAAGCTTCCTCTTTGTAGTTGCTGCTGAAAATACAGGGTGCAAAAAAAAAAAAAGGCAAGGCGTTTATCAGTAAAAAATTGTATTCCATATATGGTTATTTTCATTATGTGCTAGGCAAAGAACATTGTTATAAGACAAAATGAAAGCCTTTTTTCCTCTACCTTCTGATGACATATGAACTGGTGTTGGATGGGACGCTCATTGTTGAGAAGAAACCAAAACCTCTTAACCATAAGTGGGGTCATATGGCTCGCAGTCTGCTTTGGGAGATTTGCTTATGAATTTACTGTGATCTCTTCACTGAATATGCTTGGTCTCTGCAAAAAAAAGGGAGGGAGGCAAGTTTCACGTGCCAAGTTAAAATGAGTCAGTAACCCTTTTAGTTTTTAACATATTAACAGAATATTCCTGTCCAAAAAGAGAAAAACCCATCAGCAAAATAGCAACACTAACAGTGACTTTAGCTTCCTGCCATGTTTTTTTTGTTGACATCTAAATGTCTAAATGTCTATGAGCGATAAATCACCTAATTACATTATGTGGTGAAAACAATAAAAAAGAGTAAGATTTTCAAGAGGCTACATTGTGTGTGTAGTATGACATTTACTGGGTTAACAAGTGAAAAACAAGTCTACGTGAATAACTATGTAAGCAATAGTATTCTCTGTGTATGTTGCTACTAAGCTGCAAAAGAAGTACATGCAGGTCTACACACACACACACACACACACACACACACTAGCTAGACAGTCATAAATAAACAGTTTTAGTTGGCGTTAACTACTGAAGACACTTGTCTTACAGAAAAAGTATACATGCAGCGACTGCTTCTAAAACAACCAAGATGGTGTAGTGCTAGTCAAATGTTTGTGAGCGTTAGTGTGCTTATCTGTTCTGCCCTAATAAGAAACCTTATTCATCATCGTTACATGTGTAGAATGTCTGTCTCTGAAAACAGAACACAAGCTTTAGCCCACAATGATTTCAGCTCTGTCAGGTAAACTATACATCGAGACTGGGGAGACATTGGCGCTCCTGTTTGTATAATACAGGTGAAAGTTGTTGACCTTTTATTAATTTATATGAAGCGTACTGTATATTTATCGCAAGTGTATGTATCAGCATCTCTCTGAAGTGTGCGAAATATCGGACACTGCAGCGATTTTATTTAGACCACAGAGCAATATTCCAAAAAGGTGTAATACATGAGTAGTATGGATAACTGTGTGTAAATATATACCAAGGTAAATGCACAGGGGTGCAAATAGCATACATTGATATTTGTACCAGACGGGGTATTAATAGAACACATTGCTGTGTGCACCAGGGTACGAATAGTGTGACGTCCGTGTGCGTTATTCGCTGGCGCTACCTATCTGGTTATGTACTCCGGTAAGAGTAACCTTATGTTTTAGTTCAACCGATTTATTGACAAGTCCAGCAGGTGAATACAATGCTTGTTACTTGCAGTAGTATATGTGCGTGTGGGTGTGTGTGGAAATACAGAATATGTAAATATAACTTGTACATAATACATGCACATACTGTATATACAAATTAAAGAGAAATAAGCAACAAATCACTCTGCAATATGCCTAACTATAGTCAATAGATGGCGCCCTAAGACCACGAATGAACGGAACAGTAGCATGCAGGTCCAATAGTCATGTGTGTTTAAACTCGAAAAAAATACACACAAACACTCACCAAAACGCCTCCGTTAGCGTCTCCACACTTTCACCGAAACCTCTCCGTTGTTCCAGCGTAGGGTGACCAAAAGTCCTCTTTTGCACGGACATGTCCACTTTTTACCTGCTGTCCGAGGCGTCCTTGTGGGGCTGGTTTTTTTTAAATGTATGGAAATGTCCGTTTTTTTTTTTTTTTTCAAACTTTATTGAAGAATGTAGGAAGGAACGTCCTCTGTATATCTTAAGTCTTCTAAACGAGCCAGGGAGAGCTCCACAGCAATTCAGCACAATTCAGATTGTGCGGGACAGGAAGTGGAGCACAGAAACAAAATAAAACATCCAGTTACTTTTCAAAATAAAATACACCATGCTCACGGCAGGTCATATTTCCCTGCACTACACCTTGAAAATGTTCCCTCTACATGGAACAAGTTACAGAAATCCATGAAACTTACTGAGCTGATCTCATTGGTCGCTGTTAAGAGGATGTTGATTGACTTGGAGGCAGCCACATCTGGCTGTAGATGTTTTACCTGATGTCTTCATGATTCTGGTTGACTTTGAGGGATTTGCTGTTCAGTTGTTTTGCAGCAACTTTAGTTCAGTGGCAGAGGTCAGGAGGTAAAGGCTTTTTTCCAGACATACCTGCCTAGTGTGTAGGGTTCTGCCTGGCCCATCAACATCAGCTTAGGTGCTAAAGGACTCAAGTCATATAAACAGGGCAAACGCACAGGCATTGTGTAGAAACATATAAATAGAAAGAAAAATAGAGACAAATAGATTATAAAAAAGTTGAACTTTAATTAAAAAAAAATGAAAAATATATGAACAAACATTGAAAACAACACAATTGAAAACTGACCCCCCGCAGTCCAGTTGTGCTCCTTGATGATGTCAGTCGTAATGATGAACTCGGATGGTCTGGTTTCACTCTGTTTGCTCGGTGGCTGCGGGTGTCCCAGCCCAAAAATCTCCTCCACCTTGCCCTTAAGACTCTCCTTGCTGGGTTGTTTATTCATGGCCCAACTTGGAGAAGATTCATAGCTTCGTCCATACACCGCCAACAGAGCCGCCTGCATCTGTGCATTGATATAACAAACATAACTTGTCGTGAGAATGTGCGGACCGTCCGCAAAGTCTTGTCTGGCACTGTAACGTGGCGAATTCTAAATGAAAAGTGCCGAAAATCAACAAACATTACAAAATAAAGTTTCCACTTCACTTAAGGGCATACGTCTGTGACGTTGTCTATGAAAAAACATAATTATAACCGCTGATACTCCATAAAAGTTTGTTTTGTTTCACGTCGTTCACACTATTAACTGTTTAATTTGCAGGCTATTAACCTCTGTTAAACACGAGGACGGGAAATGAATGATAAATCCACTTTTAAAATACTTTAAGTCATCCTCTGTATTTATCATAGATTAAAATATCTTACTCACTGTGTAACAAAAAGATCGGTAATAAAATGCAATCGTGTCTGTGAATCTGAAGTTGCTGAGGCTCAGACATCCATGGCGCACAGGAGACGCACGGATCCATCTCCCCAGGAACAAACGCTGTGTCGGGTGGGCAAACTCATGTGATGCGTAATTGATCCCGTGGATGATTTGTAAGCTATTAAGTGAACAAAGTGTACCCGGTCCACCAAACACTGGGCCGTCTCGACTGTCTTAATTCTGCACATATTTCTGTTACTGTAGTCCTATTTACTATTTCATTATTTCATCCATGCGTGGGGCAGCGGATCTGTGCGCACTGTCACCTCGTGGATACGCTGGCCTCACTCACCCATTGGTTGTTCCTATCATGCAATATACCGTTGGAAAAGGAATATGATTGGCTACACTTGCCACGATTGACGTGTTGTCAATGACAGTTTTTAAAGATGGCTGCTCAGAGAGAAGACGCAGGATATTGACGCTCCACAGTGGGAGCGCTTGCTGGATGTCGGGGGCTGTCCCGGGGTGAAAACTCAACAGAAAAAGGTGAGGATAGTTATATTGTGTAGGCAGCAACATGAAGGAAACAAACATACCCAGCAACACGGTGCAGGTAGACGGAACGAGGTCGGCTAATGAAGCTAGCAGACAGTTTGCAGACAATTAGCATGGACTCTACAGGCTGCAGTAAGGACTTCTAACTCCAGGAATTAGCAGAGTTTCGACCACCCGTGTCTCATAAAGACGGAGGACTTGACGGAGGACAGTTATTACATCGTGTTGGAGCTGATGGAGAAGAGTTGTTCCACAGAGTAAAGTTTCAGCAGCAGCTCGACAAGTCTGTCGCCAAACTTTATTTCTATCAGATGCTGAGAGCGGTCAAGTACCTCCACAGTAAAGGGATCATCCACAGGGACCTGAAACCAGAGAACATCCTGCTGTCCTGGGAGGACAGCGAGTGTCTCACCGAGCTGAGGACCTCCCTGTGATTGTTGCATCTGTGAAAAGGTAATTATATTACTTTTCTTTTTACTTTACTCCAGAAACTAGTGTGATTGACTTCATGAGAAAATGGCTGTCTTTCTAAAAAAACAAGTATATATAATAATGGGGCTTCTCTGGTAATTCATGGCAGGCTGAGTATATTTAAATTGAATCACTCCAAAACACTAACAAACCAACAGACTTAAAAAACTCATTTAGACCAACAAACAAAGATATAACAAGCAAAGACGGTGTTACTCCCCCGGCCTCCACATGGGATATATATATATATATATATATATATATATATATATATATATATATATATATATATATATATATATGTGCATGTGTATGTATGTATGTATGTATGTATGTATATATATATGTGTATATATATATATATATATATATATATATATATATATATGGAAAAAGGGAAACCTTTTTTGCCACAACGTGAACATATTATAAATAATAAATAAATAAACAAATGGCATTGTGTACAGGCTAATATTTATCTAACTAAAATGCAAAGGAATTTAAAGAACAAAGACTTTTTACTGCAAACTGCATAATGACACAAACCTGTTGACTAAACTTAAACTTGGTGACTGCCCTGTTGTCAACATTGAACTAATGAAGAACTAACTTAAGTGCAAAGGAATGTCATTGAATTGCCTTGTTGCTGAAAGGTGCTGTAGAAATAAAGTTGCCTTGCCTTACAACCTCAGCCTGTCAGTCAGTCATCAGGGCAAATAAACCAGTGTTGTGCCTGCATGTCCCAGGAGGAAGTGTCACCACGACAGCTTTCGCCTCGCCATTAATATCATATCGCAGCAAACGCTGTCTGCGTGAAGTTTTGAAAAACTGTAACCACACTTGAAACCACTTTATCGGCATCGCCATGACTCTCTGGGACTTCAACAAAACTGCAGAGCCCACGTAGTTTGCGTGCGTGTGTGTGTGTCTGTGTCGGAGCTCCGCTCTCTGTCAATATGCAGAGAGGACAGATAAGCTTGCGCGCTTACGTGTTTGTGACTGCATGGCGTCTACAATGCTGGCATACACAGAGTCAAGTGTCTCTTATACAAAACAAGGACTAAAATAGAATATGTATTGTACAAAACAAGTACAGCTGTCCTATTGAACAACATCTGGCCCTGGTGTTTTTCCAAGTTTAGTCAATGACAAAGCACTTTCCGTAGGTGTCTCACCTCCGCTCGGACAGAACAGCGAACAAACTTCTGTTCTGTTTAACTCTCCTCCCCCCTTCAGCTCCAACACGATGTAATAACTGTCCTCCGTCTGATAGAAGTCCTCCGTTTTTATGAGATACCGGTGGTCGATTCTCTGCAGAATCTTGATCTCAGTCTGTGTGTTTCTCATCGCTGTCCCTTCAGATTGAAAGTCCTTCTTGTTGATTATTTGTAATTTCTACGCAGATGATATTGTAATGGTTGTTATGCTTTGAATCCAAGAACTGTACTACATAGTCTATATTGTTTCTGTACACGCCTTCAAGTCTCTCCACTGGAAAGCCCATTGTGAAAAAAGCCGCAGGCTCCACTCCTGGTGGTGCCCTTCCATCAATTCCTTTAAGTGTCAGATTATAAACCGCTGGTGTCTTCTCCTTGCTCACTAGCACTTCAACCGGGCTGGTCTTTGCCATCTGGCAATACAGCTTGTTCCAGGCCTTGCAGTGGATGGCCACCACGTGGTTGTCATCCTCGCTGAGTCACTGGGCCAGGTCTTCACAAAACGGCTTAATTAGCTCCAGCTGAGGAGGGTTGTGGTCTTCGAATGGGTACTGTGCAACTCTGCAGTTAAATATGGCAGCATTGTAGTGTCTTTCTGCGCAGAGGTTGTAGATTTTGTAATGGTTTTTATGCTTTAAGTACAGCGAACAAACTTCTGCTGGAGAGTAAGTTTTGTTTTATCTTTTTCAGCAATTGATGAACTTAGCCTTTCTAAACACAGCGGAAACTGCTCATCATATCTGTAGAAGTGGGCTTTTAAATGGTCAAAGTTTGTGTACGGTAAACCTGCAGCATCGGGTACAGCATCATCTCCAGTCGGTTGGATGACTCTCTCTAACCCACGTGACTGATAAAATTCCTTTATTCTTTTGTCTTCACTTTCTTGTAGTGCAGGCACCAGTTTGAAAACAATGAAATGTAAAGTTTTGCCACCACTGGGGGTCTCTGATGTGCCTGCACACACACACACACACACACACACACACACACACACACACACACACACACTGAATTGTCAGGTAATGTAAGGTGTTGAACTGTGTTTCCAAATGGGTTAAGGTTATGAAAAAATGACTGGCAATGTTGTGTTTTTACTTCCAGGGCTCGTCGCTCCGGGGTTGACGCCACCCGGCTTCTGGACTGATACCGCGAAGGCCAGAGTCGGGAGCGTTTGGCAGCAGGTACGCATAAACGCACAGACACAGCACTCACATAATGTATGTTGTCGTTATCGTTGTGCACATAAATGTGCACAACGATAAAATCCCAACATACAAACAAAGCTGACGAATGCAGCCCGAAATGAGCGTGGAGGCGCAGTCAGCACGGCTCCTGCGACGATTGGTTTCGGCTTCCCCCACGCTTCATGGCAGGCTGAAAAGAAAAAAAATCCCTTAAAATCAACCGTAGACGCGGCCAACTCAGTCTCCCTTGAGACGCGCGAAGGACCGCCAAAAGTGAGCGTGGGGACGTACACGGCCAGGGGCTGGCGCGAAGGTTACATCTCTGCCTATCGCTAAAGAGTGTATTCCTGTTTCTCTCCGCTCACGGCAGGCCTAAGCTGCCCTTCTTTAAATCATTTACAGATACACTTTGCGCACACAGTGTGCACGTGTTTAGCGTCTTCAAGGTTGTTTGTTTTGTTTTTCCCCCCCTTTTTTTCACATGCTGGTCGCACGCCGTCAACGGTACCCCACTTGTGGATTGAAGCTGCCGAGACGACCGTCGGGAGGCGGCGAAATGTGACGGCAGGTATGCAGACGTTCCGCTCCCAGGGACACCATAAAACGCGACATAATGAGTCAGAATGGGGTCAAATGTGCAAAACGACAAAATCCAAAGGAGAAAATCCAAAATCAAATACATAGGTCTTCAGCCTTGATTTAAAAGAACTGAGAGTTGCAGCAGACCTGCCTGCAGTTTTCTGGGAGTTTGTTCCAGATATGTGGAGCATAAAAACTAAATGCTGCTTCCCCCTGTTTAGTTCTGACTCTGGGGACAACAAGCAGACCTGTCCCAGACGACCTCAGAGGTCTGGGTGGGTTCACACAGACATAAGCCATTGAAAATGGACCAAAATCAGTTTCAACATTTTGACATTTTGAATTAACTGATATTGGTTTCAACATTCAATTCAACAGTCGAAGCAATCTTTAAATGAATTAACCACTCGAGGCTGTTACATGAAATGAAGAAAAATACAAATTCCCTGAACTTCCAAATTGGTTAGCAAAGTTGCAACATTTAACAGAATTAATTACAATATTTTTTTTTTAACTTTGGAGTAACTTTTGGTATCTCATACTTTTTTTACTTTTTCAAACTAAACATTTCTCTGAAATGAAAAGACTACACTTTTGCTCTTTTATGCTGAAAGAACAGGAAGCTTTATTGCGAAGGGGGACCCACTTCCTGCCTGCCTGTCTGTCTGTGTGGGCTCTTGATTCCCTCTCACATTTCCCGGTAACCATCAGCGCATGCGCTGATGGTTACCGGAAAATGTAAAGTGGTGCCACTTGGAACCACTGGGGGTCTCTGATGTGCCTGCACACACACACAACACACACACACAGACAGACAGACAGACACACACGTGGCACTACTCCCTTCATACAAAAAAAAAGATATATCACTTCCCATTAGACCTTTGACCTTTGCCTCATTTCAACAGCCCTGCCTGCCTGCCTGCCTGCCTGCCTGATGAAAGACCACTCATGGGAGCAAACGGGAGGTCTGCCATTTGCCTACACACAACACACAGACAGACACACACACATGCGCTAACCCTAACCCAAAGTGAATATCTCTCCGTCTATTTTTCTTTCACATTTTACATACGCTACTCGTTTTACACCGCTTCCTCGCTCTTTGGGCGTGCACCCTGGCTCTCCCGTTTTCCCGATACTCTTTGCGTTTCCCATTCACATTTAGCATAATTATTTTCCTATTTACAACCCTCGAACAGCCCAAAATGAAGATGGGGACGTGGTCAGCCTAGCTGCTACGAAGATGAATTTGTTTCCGCACCAGGGACTTTCATTCTGTTTCTCTGTCTCCTCATGGCAAGGCTGATATTTTTACTCTGCACACCCCTAGACAGACTTCTTGAAGTTTTAGGACTTCTTGAGGTCGAAAGGCTTCTTGCTTAATACAAGCCCACATACACACACACCCTTTGATCCCTCATTCATCCCTCATCATCCTCTGACATTTTCTGCTCAGAACAGCGCATATGCTGCGTGGGACAAATTATGCCACTTTTCTGTGTTTTGCCTACACACCACACAGAACACACAGAGACGCATGCACACACACACACACACACAGACAGACAGACAGACAGACAGACAGACAGACACACACACACACACACACACACACACACACACACACACACAGACACACCGCTCACACAAAACGCAACCTAATGAGTCAGAGTATTGCTTGCTCAGGGGTCAAATGTGCAGAACAACAAAATCTTAACATAAACAAAGCTGACGAATGCAGCCCAAAACGCACGTGGAGACGCAGTCAGCGCGGCTGCTGCGAAGAGACATTTCTGCTTCTCCCGTGCTTCGTGACAGGCTGAAAAAAACAATTCCTTAAATCAACCTTAACGTGCGGCCAATTGAGTCTCCCTTGAGAGACGCGAAGGGCAGCCGAAAGTGAGTGTACGGATGCGGTCGGCTCTGGGCCGCCGCAAAGGGTATATCTCTGCACAACGCTAAGGAGTGTATTCCTGCTTCTGTCCACTCACGGCAGGCCTAATCTGCGCTTCTTCAAATCCTTTACAGATACGCCAGAATCAATGTGTTTTCTGCAAAAAAGTGTGAGGCTGACATTAGTCTGATGCTCATTCTACTGCACACACAGAGTGCACGCTTGCTGCTTCAGGTTGTTTGTTTTTTTTTTCCCTTTTTCACATGCCGGCCGCACGCCGTCGAAGAGACCCACTTGTGGATTGAAGCTACTTCGACGACAGTCCGGAGGTGGCGAAATGTAACGGCAGGTATGCAGAAACGCACACACACCACACACACGCACACACACACACGCGCACAGACACACACACACACACACACACACACACACAGACACGCACACATACACACACACAGACAGACACAGTCTCAATAGTGTCATTTATCCCCTATTTACATTTTCTGGTAAGATCAGCATATGTGCTGAAGGACTCCAGAAACGTGTCTTGATCAGAAATATGTAAACAAAAAGCTACACTACAAATAGCTACCAATCGACTCCAAATGACCTGAAACGCACACTTCCTAAATATATCCTGGAGGAACATTTTCTGGGAAAAACACTTGGTCAAATTTTCACAAAATCCTACAATTAAAGTCTATGGCACGAACATTTTTGCTTACAACTCCAGAACGGTACATCCTACACACTTGGAAATGGACTCTGACTGACATAATTTGACCACGCCGAACACACAGAACTTGTCCGCGAGTCTCTATGGCCTTTTTTTCAGGAGATACAGACGTTTTGACTAAAAAAGTGACGTAGCTCAGAAACGAAAGGTCGTAGAGACAAGCGGGTGGTACCACGGGAAAGCCCATCATTGAAAATGGGGGGGTAGGTCAAAGTTTCATCGCTCTAGCACCTTCTGTTCTAAAGATACAGCACAAAAGGTCAACCATTTCCCATAATGCTTTGCGCTTGCAAATTTTGGGACAATATTGCCCATATCTCAGCAATAAAACATTAAAAATGCAAAGTATTATACATGCCTGTGTTCATCAGCATGTCCTCTATCAGACTATGCTAAAAAAACATTATGGTTAAAATTTTGCACCATCACAGAACGGTATGTGCAAACAGAGTGGTATATATACAAAGTCGAAACCATTATAAAATGTTTTGGAGTACCTATTGGTACTCTTACTGTAGTCGGTACCCCTACTGACATCCGGATTCATCGCTTATCCCCCTATGTCCAATGTGAGGCAATTGCGGCACAGTGGCATATTCTGGAACGTCAATGTCAAGTAAAGTTCAATTTCTCTAAAAAACTAAAACTGGAATGATTGTCATTCATTTTTATTTTGTTTTTATTTAAGTTTCATGTTAGTTTTCATTTTTCTGTTTATTTAGTTTCAGTTGACTACAAATATATATTTGTACTGTTTATTTTTGTTTTTGTTTTAGCTCTGTACAGACTCCCCTCAGGGCACCTTCAGTGCATAAATCAGCTGAGGAGCAAGCCTGACACCAGCTGAGGGGTGGTCCAGCAACAAAACATTCATCATTATGAAGGGACAGAATCACTAAACACTCTCATATATGAAATAAGAAAATCATCCTATCAGACCAAACTACCTGACAATACTGGGAGTCTCAGGTGTTGTTCTGAACTAGAATCAGAATGTGTGCCCTCTGGCACTGCTACGCCATAGAGATATACTGTATCGCGTGGCATACCAACGGTTTACCTGGATTTATCCTCCAACTACAGGAGAGCGCTCTCCCTCGAAAATAATATCCTGCCAAGAACAACTTCCAGACGACATCCAGACCTGTTGCTCCATATGCACAACGGCATGAAGGAACATTTAGAAACTGTAGGAATGAACAGCAGGGGTTAAATGTAGTCCCTTGATCGGCATGTCATTGCTTTTTGAGAAAAACACTGAATCTAAAAGATGCATTTCCAGGAAAGTACAGTACTAATGTGAAACTTTTTTGTCTTATTTGCTGCTCTTTGTCAGCAGTTATTATAAGTTGTTTGGCCTTAAAGTTCATGAAATATTTTAAATTTGCTACCATAAAGCCCTGCAGAAGAGGATTAGGGCCACATGTGAAAAAAATTATTTGAGTGCTGAGTTTAAAGTCAAGATTCTGGCCCTAATCCTCTTCTGTACACCCCAGAGTTCAAAGGTGTAGGGGAGATCCTCCCCAGGTTAAGGTAAGATTGTTATTATTGTTGTTATTACTGGCACACCTGCTAACTTGCCCCATGTCTTGCCCATAGTCAGATATAGTCAGCTCTGCATGGCATGGGTACAGTATGAAATCTTCACTAGTACTTTAACAATTTGGCATGTTGCAGGCTTACAGTATGTGTCTGTCATTTCATATCACCATTTTACTAATTTGCACTGCATCCTATTACACATTATCTAGATCTCCATCATGGTTGTTTATTGTGTGATGTGTATTTTATTTGTCTTGCTTATTGCTGCTCTGCGTGTTTGCATGTGTCAAAAAGAGCTTAATGAGTATCGCTTCGCAGTGTTCTGTTGTTTCATCTAACTCTGCGTGGCCTCTCAACTGTCTTGTGAATACTTATTTAGTCTTTTCACAGTCATTTTAACCTGTATTAATGTCTTGCTGTATCCTGACACTGGTACATTTACAGGAATGTTGATTAATGTGCATTGTCCTTATAAATACATTTAAAGAAAATCTCATGTAGCAAAGTTCATCTGAAAAACAAACACCAGTAGACAAACTGGACAGTTAGGAAGTCATCATGGCTGTCAGAAAAGCACGCCAGCCAGAGAAAATCCAAGGTGAAAGACGTCACAGTACCGACCACACTGTTTGATTGACAAGTTATTTCTGGGAATAGCAAAGCACAAAGAGCTACAGCAATGACTGAACCAAACTTAGCAACAAATCACAGGAAAATGGCGTATTAATCAACCTGCTGCGATGTAGTTAATATTGTGTAGATGATGTTGAATTACTAATTTACTAAACTAAACTAATATGGTGGAAGGTAACAGCAGAGGGGCGGCTGCTCCTGCTGCTGTTCCTGGCGTTAGTCGGCCTCGAGCAAAACCCTTGATCTATGAGACTATTGATGGGAAAGCTATTGTAGAGGACAAGTTTCTTCCTCACGGTTAAAAAAAGACTTTGAGTCAGGACAAACTAGTCCTTCTAGCTTCTAGAGTGTGGAGGCTTCCACTGCGAATGGAAGCAAAGTAACAAAAGTGGTGCGTACAAAACAGGTTAGTGTCTTATGCTACAAAATTCATACCTGGGTATAGTGAGAGGATGGATATCAGGGGGTGTGGCTATCCTTTGGCACAAGAAGCTGGATTCAGTGATATATATCATCAGGGTGCATTGCTGTACAATTGAAGTTTAAAAATAAAGAACTTACTATTCTCAATGTATATAGACCATATGAATGTTCACAGAATGAAAACATTACAGTGTATTTAAATAGGCTTGCCTATATAAATTCCTTTATTCATGAGAATCATTACACAAGTGTTTGTGTTGTTGAGGATATGAACGCAGACCTTGCAGACAGCCAGTCTCTGTTTGCCAGACATATATTACAGTTTTGTGAGGATAATAACCTAATAGTGTCCAACCAACAACTTCTAGCAGCAGATAGCTATTCTTATATAATTGAAGCCTGGCACACAACATCATGGCTTGACCACTGCATTAGCACTGCTGATGCCCATGCGATCTTGCAATCTATAGAAATTCTATATGGGACATCTATGTCAGACCATGTGCCGTTTGCTATGAAGCCTGATGTGGAAAATCTTCCTGAGTTGACCCAGGGGCTGAATGATAGCTGCAAGACAAAATTGGATTGGGCAAAACTCACAAATGACGATCTCTTGACATACTGTATAAAAACTGAGGTTCTTCTCGGTAATATTTGTATGCCCAAAAATGCTATTATGTGCTCGGATGTGAACTGTAATGATATCTCCCACTGTGAAACCCTCTGTGCCATATACTGTATGACCGTATTGTGGGTGCAATGTTATGAGGCTAGTAGACCATACCTTATCCTACCTGTAAAACAACGTAATATCATGACTTAAATATACCACTTTCCTAAAGCCAAGTGGCGTGTTATCTGTACGCATTTTGAGCTATCCGCGTGTTTGTCTACGTTCTATACAGTGGACGGCAGTCTGCCACATCACAGCGTAATCATACTAAATACTAAACATTTAAACACACGTAGCCTCGTAATAACACACCACGTGGCACTTTCTAAAGCCACGTGGTGTGTTATTACGAGGCTACGTGTTATCGTGAGGCTACGGTTGGTTTTAGGAATGTCACACGCAGGTTGGGTTCAGTAAAATAACTGGTTTGGTTTAGGAAAACAACAAACGTGAAAAGGAAACATCACACACAGCACACAAACTCACACGAGGGACGCAATCCCCGTTCTCCTGGGTGAAAGTCCTGTGTACCCATCCTCCACCCCGACCAGCCTCCCTATGCGGATTTTCGCCCTTTCATACTACTCGCTACGGCGTCAATTCACACACAATCGCAAGGTAATGTAAGTCAATGGAGGCCAAACAGCATTGATAAACACGCTAAAAAACGAGTATGCATCTTGATAACACTCCAATAATGGCATACAAATTGGCGTGTCATACATACGCCACTTAATGAGATCAGTCTGCTGTAAAAACAAATAACATTAAGCCTGGCTGGAACAAGCATGTTGAGGCACATCATGCAGAAGCTAAGGTAGCATTTAAGGCATGGGCGCAGGCAGGCAAACCCAGAAATGGCCCTATCTTTGAGTATAAAAAGCTTACCAGCACTAGACTCAAATATGCCATCCGCTACATTGGTAAACATGAACCAATTTGTACATGGATGAGTTATCTAACCAACTGACAAAATGCAAAAATGTCTGTGTTGTGGTTGGGGTTTTTGTTTCCAGTTTTCTAGTTCCTTTTTGTGTGTTTTTCACGTTGGCCCTGCCTTTTTTGTGTCTCTGGTGTTTTTCCCTTCCCCTCCTGCCTACTGCTGCCAGCTGACTCCGCACACCTGTTCATCATTCCACCACCACCGCTCTCCCGCCACGCACACCTGCCAGCCATCTACAATCAAGCTCAGTATTTCAACCCTGGATCCACTCACTATCTTCGCTGGATCGTTATCTCTGCCACACTCGCCACAAGCTCTCTCTTTGAACGTTTGTAGACTTACCTGTCGTTATCCTGTGCCTGTTCTTACTTCTCTCTTGTCTCTCCCCTGCAGCCATCGTCTCCATACCTCGCTCTCATCCCCAGTCAACTGGCTTCACCACTCGGTTCCCCCTTCCAGCCCTCCCCTCCTGGACTCTCCCCCGCTTCATCCTGCCTTTGCTACTGCTTCCAGCCTTCCCTTCTTGGACTCTCCCTGTTCCCCGGACTTCAGTGTCTCCTCCTCGGTTCCCTCAGCCCCCTTTTCCCCGTGCTCCCTGAGCTCCCTCGCCATCCTATCACCTGTGTTCCATCGCCATCTTACCCTGCTCGCCACCCCTACTCCTGCTCTCAGGTCCCTCACCATAGCTCCCGAGCCCTCACCACCCTATCCCCCATGTTCCCTCGCCATCCTACTCCAGCTCTTAGGTCCCTCACCATCCTGTTCCAGCCCTCATTATCCTTCCCCAGCCCTCGTGTCCTCACTCCGCTTCTTGGCGTCCTCCCTCCCACACTTCCCTTCTTATCATTGTGTCCAATAAAGCGCATTATTGTCATTGAACCTTGCATTTGGGTCCGTTCTGTGTCCACCATAACAGTATGATTGGTAACGCCTTGGTTAATCATTTCTTGTATGCTGATGATCTGGCCATTTTCTCTCCCAGCAGTGCTGGTTTTCAGCAGCTATCAAGGTTATTATAGTTTTGCATTTTTCATTAGTTTTTATTTCGTTTTGACTTTTTGTTTTCAAATTCAGTTTACTTTTAGTTTTTAAAGCGGGTTTGCTAGTTTAGTTTTTAGTGTTTGAAATTGCTTAGTTTTAGTTTAGTTTTGGTGTTAGTTTTAGTCTTTTGTAATATGGGTTATTTGTTGGGGGATTCAAAAAGGTCAGAAAAAAGTATTGTGTAATAATAACAAACATCATACCATTTTAGAAATATGTATTCACAACGTATTCAACAATAAAACCAGTACATAAAATGTAGCCTACATATGTAAACAGTCTACACAAGATGCCACAGTAAGTGCAAAATGTGTAAGTGATGTGTTCCAGGAAAAAAACCTAAATAGCCAACAGACTAAAGAAGACATACATGAACAGGTGTTTTGAACTTTGATTCGAGTAAAGTGGCAAACTTTTTGAAGTCAATCGACTCACGCAGTTGTGTAGACATCCCAGTATCAATACACAACCCGGTCTCATGCCAGTTCGTAAATAGTCAGGTTATTTTTATTTATTGATTTGTGTACAGGTCACGATTTTGTTGTTTATTTCATGTACAGGTCACAATTTTTGAACGTTACCATTTCACGAACTGCCACGACACTGGGCTGCTCTGGGGGACGCAACAACGGGGAAATTAAACACCACAATGGGGAAATTAAATGCCACACGCTGGCGACTACAACGGGACGGACCGCCACACGTGCGCAGGGACACATGTCTGCAGTCTCTGTGGCACGCAACAACGGGGACATGAAACGCCACAACAATGGGATGGTCGAGGTTAGGAAAAGAAAAATTGGAAAAGGAACCGTAACACGCAGGACACGCCGACAACAACGGGACGGTTGTGGTTAGGAAGAGAATAACGTGGAAAGGAACTGCAACTCGCCGGACGCGAGTCTCCGGAGTGAAAGTCCTGTGTTGTTTGACCCATCCACCACCCCGACCAACCTCCCTATGCGGATTTTCTGCTTTTCATACTACTCCCTACCTACACGAAATATGCTTCCCATTTAAAGACATTACATTAAAATTCGTAATCACCACACGCAAAAAACGACATAATCATGTCCTGTTCACGAATCAATAGATTCAATTATGTAAACATTTCAAGAACTGCCATGAGACTGGGCTCCAATACACATATTAACCCACGCTTCCTCCCGCTTTTGGTGTTCCTGCATATTTACTAACCAGCAGCTATCGGGTCCCCGGTGAAAGCAGGCTTGTAGTGTTCTCTGTCTTGCGGTTGTCTCCGTCATGCTGCCTGGCCCTGTATCCATACATCCATGCCATGTACCAGGGTTAGCTTCTGTTTCACGGAAAGGGGGCTTTGCGTTCTCCTTTACCTAGTTAAGGTAAGCTAGGTTAGCCTCCTTGTGCACGCTTCTCAAATGTACTTTCACATTCATGGGATTTTTCCCTGTAATAAAATGTCCACATATTTTACCACCTTCCACTGGAAGGCACTTGCTTTTATCTGACACAGTCATAACCAAATAGGTCTCTGACAATTTCTTCCAACTTTCGGTACTGCCATGATGCCAGGCAAGGGTCACAGGCATGTTGTGTTCAATTTGACATGGAATGTCGGAATTTCTGTTTTCCCAGTCAGAAACTATACATGTCTCCGGGAAATGTCATGGTTGGAAAGATATAACGTTATATGCTCTATGAAAGACATTGACAAAGACGAAAACTAAGGACATTTACTCGATTATTTTATTTTAGTTACTTTTGCAAACAGACATTACAGTTTTAGTTTAGTTATCGTTTTTTTGTAATGCCTCGTTTTTATTTTTGTTTCAGTTAACGACAATGGTTTTTCTCACCTAGTTTTCGTTATTTCATTCGTTTTTGTTAACGATTATAACCTTGGCAGCTACTGAATATCTGCTTTGAATATGGGGTGAAATATGATATGTTGTATAATGTCAAAAAGAGTGCTGTCTTGATTTTGACAAAGGGGACAAAGATCTTTGTTTTCCAGATGTTTATCTGTCAGGACAAGTGATAAGTGTCTGTAATAAAATTAAATATCTGGGTCATTACATTACAGATCAATTATCTGATGATGAGGATATATACAGGCAGCGTTGCATATTATATGCCCAAGCTAACATGCTGGTAAGAAAATTTCACATGGGCATGGATGACAGGAGTGATTATTTCAGTAGCATCCCTGAGAAATCTGGAAGGGGTATTGTCAAAACCGGTAGCCTTGGAAGGATTCAGGCCTTTGAGTTTTTTTAGTACCAGCTCTTCTTAAAAAGTGTTTGGCTGGACTCCCTTTTCTTCATAAAACTTATGCACCCTCTGTGGATCACTAAAACACCAAAAGTAGATGGAAGCTTCTGCACCAGATTACTTGCAATTGTTGTGAAGAAACTATTAAAAGTATCTGCCACCATTTTTTATCATACAATATGGACCCATTAATATCTAGGCCTATTTTATCTTGTTTTTGCTTAGGGTTCTCTTTTGTCTCCAAAGGCCTAAGAGTTGCCCACAATTTCTTGGGATCCTTTTTATGCTCCTCAATTTTAGACATTAAAAAATCCTTTTTTCACCTCATCTACCATTCGCTGTACCTTATTTCTAAGTATGTTATATTCTTTAAAAAGAACAGGCAGTTTGGTTCTTTTAAACTCACTTAAGATTTTATTCCTCAAGTAAATGGTGTCCAAGATATTTGTTGTGGTTTTGGACATTTCTGTTGCCTGTTATTATTATTCTGTATGTTTTCTGTTGTGTTTATTGTATTCTGTGGACTGTGATTCTTTCGTTGTGTATATTTCTGTTGCCCTTTGTGTATATTTCTGTTTCCTGTTTTATTTTGACTGTTTTCTGTCTTGTCTTGTCTTTTTACTTCCTGTGTTTTCCCACCTTGTCTGATTGTCTCACCTGTTGTACCACCTGTTCATTGTTTGCTCATCACCTCTTGTATTTAACCTCTTTGTTCCCCTTGTATCTTGTCAGATCGTTTTGTGTCTTAGTCCTGTTAATTTGTGTGTGTTTTTGTGCTTTCCCCATGTCTGTTCTGGGGTCCGTTTCAGGAAGGAGGTTTAACAAACTCTGAGTCTAACCCTGTTGTCTGAGTTGATTTACCCTGAGATGGGAAACTCAGAGTTTTCGGTTCCAGAACAGCTGATATGAGTTGGTTCAATCAACTCTGAGTATGTTCATGCGCGTGCACCACCACAATAAAAAGGCAGCATGAATGGAGCCATGATACTACGATTCACCATGGTAACAACCACCAACAAACGGGTCAGCGGAAATACTCATGCGCACATACAGCGAGTTTGAACATGTATTTCGTTAAAAAAGCAAGACAGCGGCTGCTGCTGCAACAGAGAGAGAATTGTTGTGGGAGAAAATTGCTGCTCGAGTCAATGCATAAGCATTGACAATGCATTAATTTCATTTTCATTCATCACGATTTCATGTAATCACAGTTAACTTATATTACTGGTGAAAACTGGAATTGTATTACACCTATAATTTCATTTGGGTGCAATCCTGTGGGCGAAAAAGTAAGCTACTACTACATCCATTCTGATGCTGCAGCACCATGATCATTAACAGAACTATAATGTATAGGCCTAATCATTTATTTCTTTTTATTGCTCTCACTGGTTTGTGTCCAGGGAACACTACAAAAAACGTTTAAAAAAACGTTTCAGAGCGAGTCACACTTTTCTGACGGCTCTGCATACAGTAGCTTTCCGCATCACCAATAAAGAAAAATGTAGCTCAGCGTAAATTCTGTCAGGTAGACTTCTAATACGTTGTCTCTATTCTCTTTAACTGATCAGCTGGGCAGTGGGTGTTTCAGTTCTGTATGCCAATTAGAATCAGGCACTTATGTTCTATCCAATCACAGCATGACTACCTTGTTTTAAATATCTTCTCTCTCCCGTTTCTGTCAGTTGTATTTTCAGACGAGAGTGCGAGTGCGACTAGTAGTTGTTGGCTTATGGCATTAGTGGTTTTCTATGTTGCGTCTGGTTCGTGGTTGTGTGTCATTTCAGGTTAAGAGCACATTTCAATTCACCTTTTCCGGCGTGTCTCGTGTGGTAGCAAATGATGTCTATCCTAGAGGATTTCTCTCTCGCACTTGTCCTGCAAGCTGTTTTCCGTAGCATGGTGCATGCACGCGGGTGCAAACAGTAGCATCCTGGCAGGCAGAAATCACTCCAGAAGTACTTTCACACGACTGCAGTCCCGGAGATTTTGCCTTGTTTGTAGCTCCCGACTCGCCGCACGGCTCGCTCTGAACTGCAGCTGGCCTCCAGCCGCGACTCTCAGCCGTGGTGTTGTACGTGTTTTGGTCAGGTTCATTACGGCAGAGGAACCGGCATGTCAACTCAAATGAATAATCCAACCCTTCGTAGTTAAGTTATCTCATCGGGCATATTTTGTTCATTCATGTTTGCCGCCCACCAGTAATGCGGATCACGTTGCTGTGGCCTGGAGTTCCGGGCTCTGTCTAAACTCTGGCTTCTACCGCAGATTCCTCTGCATCTCTGGGGCCTATTTACCGTAAATTCTATGATAGAGACAGCCGGGGACGTCGTTTTACTTCTATACATGCAGCAAGGTTAATTGTGTACTTAGACTGGCACGTCTTTCTCTATGGGCTCTCTAGGCAGGCTGCTTTTTAGTTTTCCGACATTTTGTTAGTGTGCTGTCATTGCAGCTGACGTTCTAAAGTAAAGTACGTGCGCGTTTACATGCGCATTTACGGTGGATTCAGTTTTTCAACAGGTGTTGCTCTGGCCATGGATGCATTAGCTGGATGGTGACACTGAAGTATGTTAGGGCTGAGCGCTACTGCGCAGCTGCAAACTGAGTTTACCTACGTAGTTGTGGTATGAAGAGCCTGTCCGAAGTTGTAATCTTCTGATGGTTGTGCATGAGTAAACTCCATCGTGTCAATCTTGCAGAGTGAGATTGAGTTATGTGCTAGGAATAATGTAGGCAAGGGGTAATTGTTGCTAACTGGAATGCTAGTTAACATAATCTTGCAAGTAACGGTAGCTTTTTTGTTTTTAACTATAAACGTCTGTTATGGTGCACACCGTGACATACAAGCTATGGAGCATTTATACATTGTTGTGTTTCTTTAGTTAAATGTACGAATTACGTCTTTAACGCTTCGGATGTAAGTTATTGGTGTCAAGTGACGTCATATGGCAGTCACTGGATGCTACGGGGGGTGAGTACTTGGTAGCATATAATGGGTAGTACATGGAGGTACGTAAGTGTGTGGTCCCATATTTGTGATGTTTCTGGGCTTAAGTACTGTTTAATACTTGGGCAGGTGTAAGATTCTTTCTCGTTAGGGAATGACACGTTAAGGTTTGTCTCCGGAGCTGTCGTGATATTTGTCAGTAGTCATGCTGACGTCAGCGAAATGCATAAGGCACTTATATTCTGCATTTGTACATAAATATACTCATTGCCGTTGTTGCCTGCTTACTAACGTTTTGTGCGTTATGCTCACTCATGGTGGGTTGCTCACTCATTATGTTTCATATATGGTCTTTCAAAGCAAGTGTTCTCAGCATAATATTTATATTGTACAAACTATCTAACAAGCTGCATTGCTCGCATCAGCTATTTACTTTTATTTTCATCTCATATCTGTGGGGCCTCTTGGTGTTTACGTTTTATTTTATCTATTTACAAGATGTGTTGTTCATTTCCACTAAGCTTCCTGTGTTGGTAATAGATTGGTGTGAGTCCTGCAAATCAGATTCTGACTGATTCCCGGTAGATGTGTTGGAACCGGTGGCAGCCCAGGTTTCTATTCACTACGTGTATTCACTTTCGGTTATGGCTGGTCGGTGGTTAGTCTTGCATCATTAAAGTACGTTGTCTTATTCATGGGCACGCAAACTCAGCATGGTGCATACGGATCGCGTGTCAGCATTATGGTCATCGCATCCTCCTATTTCATGGATCCTTCTTGTGGTATCTTATGTCTGACTTTGTTACTTTGTTCCTAGATTCTGCGATGCCCTCTGAAGGTAAGTATTTTGTGTATTAACCAGACACTTTCTATCACTTATGAAATATTTTGGGCATGTCAAGAACAATACATTTTTGTTGTGGTTGGTAATCATTTGTTTCGCATAATCGTCATCGTGCGGTTGGCTTCTCTGTCTTAACCACGCTAGGTCAGTTGGTATCTGTGTATTATTAAGGCGCTGTATTAATAATACATGTGTGGCACTTGTTTTCTTTTGCTGAGCTAAGTTTTGGGGGAATCCCTATCCTAAGTATGGTGGTGGTAGTCCATCTTACTGGGCAAAAGGCAGTCGTTATTGTCTTATGTTACTGATTGAATTTTAGCAGCTAGTTGTACAGTTCATCTCTGCAATATGTTTAAACATAATTCACCTTTGCAATGGGATTCTTATATAGCTACACCCTATAGATCTCCTCATATCTATGTCTCATTATGAGCATGTTTTACACGATATCGTTGCAGCACGGCCAGCTATACTTCATATTATGCACGTTTAAATAGCCTCTTATTGCAGCATGTTTAACCTGTTTTTCTCGCAGGATGGGTAAATTCTCTATTGTAACTCTTCATTTATGCAGTGCATTAAGTGATGTTATCACTGACCTTGTACGCAGCTAACTCATGACATTTGACCTCATTAGTTGTACTCCTTACAACACTAACCTTCTAAGTCTCAGACACTGCTTCTTTTCATTGTTTTTATCTAAGATTAACTACTCATTGCTTATGCTCATACTAGAGGTTTTCCGGGTGTATTTCGGTTTAGCCATCATTTAGTTTTCTTTACTCAGTTTAGTCGGGTCATTCATTCAGAATAGGGGCAGCTACTAATGTGGGATCAAGGCATTTCATGTATGTCCCTGCAACAACCCGGCATATGGTCTTCCTCTGTTTATTCCCCTTACATTCGTAACGTCTTTGCAACCCAGTGATCTTTTTGGCATAATCCAGGTAAGCGTGCATATAACTGGTTGTGGTGTATTGATCTCTTAACAGTGGTGGTTGTAGTACTGCATCTCAGTAAAATAACCAGGCATATATTTATTTTAGTAAAAGTACTATGTTAACCCTTCAGTAACAGTACCCGGTTATAATGTACTTTAAGTATTAAAGTATAAAGTCTGCAGAGGTTCTGTGTGTTCTGGCCTGAATTGCCGAGGTTTGGGTTTGTGTTCAGCCTTCTTAATGTGGATGCGCTAGTTCAATCATTGTTGCCCGCACTGACACACAGTTTTGCCATTTAAAGATATGATTGAGTATCTATCTTACAGAGTAGTACCCTGTCACCCTTATTTGTATTCCTGGAGATTTCCCTATGTCAAAATGTTGGTTTAAACAGCATTTGGTACTAGTTATTATCAAAGCTAACATTTCACCAAAGCGTTTTACGAGTCATTCATTTGGAATAGGGGCTGCTACTACTGCTGCTAGTCGAGGGGTCTACAGTACTTCTCTACAACAACTTGGACTGTGGGCTTCCTGTGTACTCTTCATATATTTGCTCTGATGTAGAAGACATCATCAATAACCAGAGATCTCTTTAACCTTGATTGTGGTAAGATTGCATATAACTGGTGGTGGTGTATTGGATGGGTGGTGTTCTCAATGGTACTGATGTATTGTTATAACTGTTTTCATCAATTTAGATTTTATTTTTGCATCTATCATAACTACAGGTTCTGTGTTTGTTCCTGCCTGAATTCCCAATGTTTTGTGTTATGTTCAGCCTGAATTGCTTATGTGTATTGTCCTTATAATTAAAGGTGCCTTTGTAACTGCAGAGGTCTGTGGTTGTTCCTGCCTGGATTGCTGAGATTTTGTGTTCAGCTGAATTGCTGATATGTATTTTTGTTTTAGATCTGCAGAAGTTTTGTTTGTTCCAGCCTGAATTGCTGATATGTGGTTGTTTTGTAATTACAGGTGCCGTTGTAACTGCAGAGGTCTGTGGTTGTTCCTGCCTGGATTGCAGAGTGCATGTTCAGCTGAATTGCTGATATTTTGTTTGTTCCGGCCTGAATTGCTGAGATTTTGTTTGTTCCGGCCTGTATTGCCGAGTTTTGTTTGTTCCGGCCTGAATTGCCGAGTTTTGTTTGTTCCGGCCTGAATTGCCGAGATTTTGTTTTGTTCCGGCCTGAATTGCCGAGTTTTGTTTGTTCCGCCCTGTATTGCCGAGTTTTGTTTTGTTCCGGCCTGAATCGCCGAGTTTTGTTTGTTCCGGCCTGAATCGCCGAGTTTTGTTTTGTTCCGGCCTGAATCGCCGAGTTTTGTTTGTTCCGGCCTGAATTGCCGAGTTTTGTTTGTTTATTTGTTTGTTTTGTGTATTCTTATGTCTTTTTGGGGTTTATTCAATGTCAATGCTCAATGTCTTGGTTACACTGATTATTCACTGATTATTTAACACATTCATGTTTCTATTACCATACAGATTGTGGCGGCTGTAAGGTATGTAGGCTATATTCTTGTCATTTAATTACTTAAATTCTTTTCAAGTTTTGGGGGATGTGTTTGGTTTTCCTAAACATTATTGTATAGATCCCCTTTTACAATGGAGTCTAATCTCCAAATAATTGTGTGTACTTGTTTGGTTAATTGTTAGTAATAAATGTTTGCATATCTGCAACGAAGTCTCTCCTGATTGAAATGTAGCTCAGCGTAAATTCTGTCAGGTAGACTTCTAATACGTTGTCTCTATTCTCTTTAACTGATCAGCTGGGCAGTGGGTGTTTCAGTTATGTATGCCAATTAGAATCAGGCACGTATGTTCTATCCAATCACAGCATGACTACCTTGTTTTAAATATCTTCTCTCTCCCGTTTCTGTCAGTTGTATTTTCAGACGAGAGTGCGACCCGCCTCCTCCCCTTCTACCTCTAGGCATTGTCGACGGTGTATCGGTCTTCTCCCGGCTGACGGCCCATTTTATATCTCGGATTTTTCACCACCACCACCAGTGTCTAGATTCCATTGGGGGATGTGTTTGGTTTTCCTAAACATTATTGTATAGATCCCCTTTTACAATGGAGTCTAATCTCCAAATAATTGTGTGTACTTGTTTGGTTAATTGTTAGTAATAAATGTTTGCATATCTGCAACGAAGTCTCTCCTGATTGAAATGCCGTTTGCAAAAAACATAATGCGACACAAAGAATCTGCTGGGATGTTAAAGCATGTCCACGATGGTGGATGTTAGTGATATGAGGACGGATAAAGTATCTACATATCTAATGGACTGTGAAAAAAATACCTCTCAAATCGGTTATGTGGAAATGAAAATAATGTAGTGAGCTACGTGGAAGAAGTCGAAGAGCCAGAGATATAGAACTCTGTGGACGTTTATTCAACCGTTATGCACACTCGATACACAGAGGTCATAAACCTACCCCACTGTTTCAGTCATGGTAACCCAACAAATGTAAATAAACATGAACACATTATCAAGACTAAAACCTAGGTAACGTAAGTGCATAACATAAACACTAACAGAACATCAATTACCCACTTAAACTAAACACTTAAACAGCACTAATAACCTAGTTCCATGATGCTTTGCACTGCCGAGAACAGTTAACGCAACGGCATCCTGCCGGCCATTACAATACATTTAGTCGGGACTCAACATCATCTCCCGACGTAAACTCTGTGAATTAATACAGCTTTTTCAATGAGGGGATTGTCGACAAAAAGGACATGACATGTTTGAGAACAAAATGTTTTATAATCTGCCTAACATAAACCAATACATTTTTTTATTCATGCAGATAACAAACTGCATTAAAATGCGCCTGATACAGACTGAATGAATGAATGAGGAAATAAGAGAGAGAAGAAACCTCGAGTTTCTCTCAGTCTCCTCCCTCTGACACAGTGTCAGAGGGAGGAGACTGAGAGAAACTCAGGGATTCTTGAAGAAAACCTGCTCCCGACCAGGTTTGGTTCACAGAATTAGTTACCATAGTAACTGACTCTGAGGTTAAGTTACCTCTCTTTCTGAAACGGAAAACCCAGAGTTTCCCTCATCACAGGGTTAACAAACTCAGAGTTTTCACTAAACCTGCTTTCTGAAACGGACCCCTGGTCAGCTTCTACCCTTCCTGTATTTCCCTGGTTTTTACTCCTCTGGTTTTTTGGATTCCCTTTTTACTTTTTTTGCCTGCTTCCCCCAGGACTCTCTTGGTTCTTTTGTGTTTCGATTAATAAATTCTCGAGCTCAAACCTTCTCCTGCCTGCCTGCCTGCCTCTACCTGCATTTGGGTCCTTTAACCTCTGGAAGCGTGACAATATCATTATTTATCCAAGGCTGAGATCTCTGTTTAATCCTGGTCTCTTTCAATGGGGCTATCTCGTCAAATACTTCCAAGAACATAGATTGAAAGCGATCCCATGCTGTATCAACATCACATATGTTGGTAAGTATGTCCGGAAAGTTGTTAACATCATATCCTTTTAAACTTCTGCTCTTCACAGATTTGTGACATTTAATCTGAGCCCTCTTAACTTTCCTGGTACAGTAGGTTAAAAAATGGTCACTAATTCCATACACAATGGCCCTCATTTATCAACCTAATGTAGAAACCAGCACAGATGTGAGCGCAGAAATCATCTTACGACAGGCTTCACGTGTGATTCATGAAACGTTCGTATCACACCAATCAGAGCGTAAGAATGGTCGTACATTCATAAATGCAGCGGCTGGAAACGATCGTAATTTAAATATCACGCCCCTATATATTCTCTCCCGGCTGAGAAGCAGCACTTTTCAGAGGTGGAGATTGAAACCCTGATATCTCAGGTTCATTTGCACTAACGTGTGTACTATTTGGCAACCTGAAAACTGGTATTAAGGCTGTAGAAAGAATGTGGAATGGAAAGAGATCACTGATGCAGTCAACAGTGTTGCCGTAGTAAATTGGACTCCAGCTGAAGTTTATGTAATGTATACATCCTTGACATATGTATGCTATAGTCCTAATAGAAATATACAGGCTTATATTGCAATCTCTTAGGCCTACGTGGTGTACCTATGTTTAAATAAACACACAGTAGCAGAGTTTATGCAGTGTCTTTTATTTTACTCATGATTTTTTCATGAGTCAGAACCAGGCAATGGCTGTGAGGGAGAGTCCTCCGCCCCCCGTGCTGGACCAGCACCCCGACCCTGTCTCCTGACAGCAGAGGGGCTGGAAAAACAAGCCGAAATAACTCGGTCAATGGCAGAAATAAATCATTCACTTGTGGCCATTAACGAAACTATAAAAAAGAAACAAGAAACCTGAAGAATAAATAAAAATATTGTGCATCGTCATGTTTCCAGTATTAAATATCAATGCCAGATATAACACTATACTAGTGCTGTCAAACGATTAAAATATTTAATCACGATTCATCGCATTGATGTCAGTTAACTCGCAATTAATCACAATTAATTGCACATTTTTATCTATTCTAAATGTCCCTAGATTTCTTTTTGTTCAATTATTTTTTCCCATTTTAATTCTCTTATCAACATGGAAAAGTGGATTGGCTTGCTTTGTGCTTTTGTCGCCTGGCTTTGACGAGGGGGCGGAGAATTCGCATCAGCTGTGTGCTTGGCCATCAAGTGGTATTTCAGACTGGACGTGCTGTGATGATAGCTCAGTTCACGACGACAAAACACACAGATCACTTTGGTCTTGTCAATGGAACTATTTAGCAACTTTTTAAAAGTAAACTTTCCATTCAGAATCTTATTGGCATCCATTTCGGCATCTCACGCTCGCCATCCACTCAAAACGTAACGTTAGCCTACTACTCTTTTGCAGGTTCGCAAGCCCAAACAAGTGTGTGCAGCGTGCCTGTTGTTTTGTTTCCGGTCTAGCTAGATCCGGTGTGGTGTTGTAGTTTTTCTAACGTTAATAGTTGTTGTACTAGTTTACTATGCCAAAAAGAACGTTAATCTCAGGATAAAAAAATGACGCCGTTAAAATGGGTTTGCGTTAACACCGTTAATAATGCGTTTAACTGACAGCACTACACTATACCTTTTAAAAGCGAGGAATAATATCCTGTCTCCTTCATATAGCCCCAGTTGGGACTGTGCTGGACACTGCTTTCTGGGCATCGGGTCATCTGGCTCCATCACTACATTTATGGCACCCTGTTTTCCTGCGTGATGTTGTGCAGAACCCCACAGGCTAAAACTGTCATGTTTGTTAGTGTCTGTTTCCTGTTTATTTTGTAGTAGTGTGTTTTGCTCCCTGTCTTGTCTTGTTTTACTTCCTGTCTTGTTTTCCCGCCTATTTTGATTGTTCTGCCCCGCCCTGATGTGTTTCACCTGTTGTGTCAGCTGTCCCTTGTTAGTCTTCGTTACCCTGTGTATTTAGTCTCTGTGTTTCCCTAGTCTTTTGTCAGATTCTTGCTTTTTGTTAGTGTGGTGTTTCCTGTCGTTATCTCCTTGTTTCCTGGTTTGAATAAATCTCTTTTTGAACTGCGTAATCTTTTTCACTGATAAACACATTCTTGGTTCTTGGTCTAATGATATATGCAAATTGTTTCGTAATTATGCTTTTAGTGAGTTGTTTTTAAATAATGAAAAGCTGAATATTGGTTTGTTTAACAAACCTGTGTTTGCTAAAGACAAAAAGCAGTGGGCCGACGATATTATGGGCTAAGCCAAAATTGCGTATTTTTGTGATGATAAAACCGAATATGGCACAGAATTATGTTGTATATAATTTGTCAAAAAGGTAAAGATCTTTATGTGCTTAAGTGAGATCTGGTGTTTTGCCTTTGACTGTTGAAACAGGACGATATGTTAATTTAGAAGAGGAAAAACGGATCTGTCCCATGTGTTGTTTGAATGATATAGAAAATGAGTTCCATTTTGTTTTCTACTGTCCTTTTTATTGTGAACAGCATGATTTGTATATGCGACAGGAAGACGTTTGCTAAATAAGTAAGTTTGTGGTGTCTTGTAATCCCATGTGGGATGGGCCAAAATGTTTTGCATGACAGAAATAAAATATAATTAACTAACTAACTAACATAATGTAATGCCCACTAAATCTGCACTTCATGTAGCGTATTGTATTCTGTATTCTTGTACTTTATTGAATGTGAAACTATATGTTGTCTTGCACGCCTATGCTTTTCTTGGCCAGGTCGCCGTTGGAAATGAGAACCTGTTCTCAATGGCCTACCTGGTTAAATAAAGGTTAAATAAAAAAAATAAAAAGCCCCTCAGCTGTACAGTCCTGCCCACTGAGAAGCAGTCAGGTTTATGATTTGCTACCAAAGGACCAAACACGCTTCCGGTACAAAGTCACAGAGAACTTCATTATACTAACCCGTGGCAAAGGCAACCTGTTAGTCTTTTCAGTTTTGAAGGTCTGCCATCCGATGTCAGATGTGGAGAGAGTGAAGCAGTGGTAGACAGGAGGGAAGGAGATAAAAAGGTTAAGAAGTAAGGGAAGAGAAGATTAGAGATGGTTAAAGTTTTATAGCGTGGCAGAGAGGGCCGGGAACGGGAGGCATGAGGTGTGGAGAGATGGGCCAAGGAGACGGCAGTGGCACAAGTGTGTGTTAGGAGCCTTGTTCTTCTAAATTAAACTCTCTCTCCAGAGGGAAGCGCAGCTCTGACTGCTCTTTCACACCAGCGGCCCTGAACACACAAACTCACCACAACCTCCTAACCCTGCTCACCAGTCCACTGCCAAAAAACACATACACAGCGCACACACACGTAAGCACAATGTGTACGATGTGTAGACATGTACATATGCATTCATACAAAGTCTTTCAGAACCAAAAATAAACAACCATGGTGACTGTGCCTAAAATAACTGGATGCACACACACACACACACACACACATACGCTTACTGTACACGCATACACACAAGCTCTGACTAATGCACACACACTCTATTGCTCTCTTCACACCTGAACCCCGAAAGACCTGCAGCCGCCAAAGCAAATAGCAAGCAGCAACTACCAAAAAAGAGAGAGAAAAAGATATGGACAGGATATGACCTGGCACGCAGAGGTCAGTGTGAGGGATGCAGCACACACACATGCGCACACTGACACACAAACATGACGAAACACACTCTGAACCCTGTCAGCTTGCATTTGAGGTTTATTTTTTTTAAGCGAGGAAAGGTTTTCAGATTTTATGCCTTCTTAACGCCACTCTGCAACACATATAAAGTTACAGGCCGCTGCCTGCAGCAGAGGATCCAGACGGATGAGTGCCTTGTTTAAGGGCACCTCTGCTAAAGGTGTTTGGTGAGGAGATGGGAGAAAAGACAGTAATGAAATAAATGAAGAGAGTCAAAAGAAAGAGGTTGTTAAAGTGCCCATATTATGAAAAAATCACTTTTTCTGGGATTTGGGGTGTTATGTTGTGTCTCTGGTGCTTCCACACACATACAAACTTTGAAAAAAATCCACCCATGCTGTTTAGAGTGAGATATGGTTTCTGAATGTGTCCTGCCTTCAGTCTCTGGGTGAGCTGTTCAAAATCAGCACGGCTTGTGACGTCACAAGCCGAAATGAGCAGGCTAACCGCAACCATTAGCTCGTAGCGTTAGCATGCTAATGCTATGGCTAACGCTAGCATGCTAACGCTAGCATGCTACCTCGTTCTCAATAGCAAAGCACTGCTACAACACACACAAGTTCACCATAATCTACAAAAGAACTACTTACATGTGCACCCTCATTTAGAAGTCTCCCAGCTAATCCTGCCTTGTAACTGACCAAAGTTGTAGAAACAGCCTTTCTTTTACTGTATATGGAGCTAGCTAGCTGACATGATCTACATCTGAGCTACTGGGCATGTGCAGTGCAATCAAAGATAGTACAGAAGAAGAAGAAAAGAGGTCTCACTCTGTAGCTAAAACAGAGACCAGGTGAAAAGAGGATCTGCAGCAGTGAGAGAGAGCACTGCAGTACAACACAAATATGGTGTTTTTTGAAAATTAAACCATGTAAACCTATTCTGGTACAACCTTAAAATACAATTATGAACCTGAAAATGAGCATAATATGGCTGCTTTAATGATGTGGTTACCTAGTCTTTGGGGATTCAACTCTCAAGTAAGTCAAATTATCACAGCAGTCAAGTCCAAGTTGACATGCCAAGTCATCTTGAACAAGCACAGTCATTTTATTTGTGGACATATTGATACATAGAAAACAGCTTGAACTAATATCAGAAAGATATTTAATTTATAAGGAGATTAGATATTTAGATTCAGAGGAGAGCGTGATTTACATGTAATCTGTAATCTGGTCTTCTGGACCCACAGCCCGCTGCTCCATAGACTGGCATCACCATACAATTAGCCTACAGTAATGTCTTCCATGAGTTTACCTGGAACTCCCAAACAGCAAGTTTGTAAAGTTTAGTCTGTTTCTCCAGACTGATCTCATGAAGGCGTATGTATTGGTGTGTTATCAAGATGCATACTCGCTTTTTAGCATGTTTATCAACGCCGTTTGGCCTCCATTAACTTACATTACCTTGCAATTGCATGTGAATTTACGCCGTAGCGAGTAGTATGAAAGGGCAAAAATCCACGTAGGGAGGCTGGTTGGGGTGGCAGATGGGTCAAACAACACAGGACTTTCACCCAGGAGACCGGGGATCGCGTCCCGCATGTCACGTTTCCTTCATGTCCCGCATGTCATGTTTCCTAAACTCAACCGTTGCGTTTTTCTTTTACTAAATCAAACCCTGTTCTTCTTTTCCTAAACCCAACCCGTCCGCTGTATACGGCGCTCAAAATGCGTACAGATAACACGCCACTTGGCATTAGAAAGTGGCATGTATGTTTACGCGATAACACGCCACTTGTAGAAAGTGGCATGTATGTTTACATCCGCTGTATACAGCATAGACATACACGTGGATAGCTCAAAATGCGTACAGATAACACACCACTTTGGCTTAAGAAAGTGGGCGTGTTTGTTTACGCAGTCATGATATGACGTTGGTTTCTCTATGCTGTTGTTTCACATACCAGGCTGGTTAAGTAAACTTTGCTGATGTTTTGGATGTCCATTGTAACAAGCCCAAACGCTTGATAAGAATCGGCTATCTTAGCTAGCGTTAAGCTCCATGTAAAAAAATAACGGCTGAGAGAAACAGACTTACTTCCGGGGCTAATCACAGATGGGTGCCAGTTTAAGCACAGTGAGAAAGAGGGACAAAGAGGGGCTGAGCGAATCAATGCGCTGTGATGCGCTGTGTGCAGCCCTATAATGAAATACAATGTTTTTACCCATTTTAAATAGTAAAAAAATAGAAAATAAATATGTGTCTGTCAACGTTGACATTGTGGCAGGCTGACACAAATAAATCAATGTATAGGAAACTGCAGTCACACAAAATTATGGCGGTTTAGGCAGGAACTACAGACATTACCAGCCACGACAGCAATGCTGGTATTGTTTTTACCTAGTGCGTCCATGTGCTTGTGTTTGTGTCATCATGGCAAAATGTGGTCCTGGAGACACCTACTATAACGGGAACTACCACAAGGCGGTTTTGAGTACTTTGCCAGGTCAGTTTTAGGTCCTATTTTGTTTTTACTGTATATTTTGCCACTTGGTCAAATTATTGGTTGTTTCAAGGATGTATCATATAATTTCTATGCCGACGATGTCCAGTTGTATTGTTCTTTTAATGATGCTGAGTTCCATCGTTTGTCTCTGTTCCTAGAGTGTGTGTCCTCTATCAAAGACTGGCTGGCCACTAACTACCTGCAGATAAATTCAAACAAGACTGAACAGCACCTTGGCTCTCTGGGCCCCTCTGTCAAATCCAGCCTCAGAAACCTGGGGGTTGTGTTTGACCAGGCCATGTCTTTGGAGACACACTCAAAACAGCTTGGCCGAAATTGCTTTTATCATCTTCGGAACATCTCTAAAATTCGCAAAATGTTGTCAAAGAAGTATCTGGAAATGATAATTCACGCTTTCATATCAACAAGACTTGACTACTGCAACTCTGTTTTTACCTGTCTGAATAAGTCTGCACTGAACAAACTGCAAATTGTTCAAAATTGTGCTGCTAGACTTTTAACAGATGCCCCTCGAAGGTCTCATATCACTCCAGTCTTGTCGGCTCTCCATTGGCTCCCTGTAAAATTCAGGATTGATTTTAAGATTTTAGTGCTGACTTTCAGAGCCTTAAACGGTCAGGCCCCACAGTACATCCTGGACCTTTTGAAGCCGTATTTCTCTGGCCGGACTCTTCAGTCTTCTGGCCAGAACTTGCTTGTAGTCCCTAAGACTCGTTATAAGACCCGAGGGGACCTCTCTTTTCAGTCTGTTGCTCCCAGACTGTGGAACGCCCTGCCCCTGTCCATGCGTCTGGCAGACTCTGTTGTCTCTTTTAAAAAGGATCTGAAAACATGTTTATTTAGGAAAGCCTTTGGTTGATGGGTTTTCACTAGTGTCACTTTAATTTTACATATGTATATACATTTTATATTGTTTGTTTTACCTATTCTTTTGTACAGCACTTTGTGATTTTATCTGTGAAATGCGCTTTATAAATAAATTTTACTTACTTACTTACTAGGTGTTCAAATTTCTGTCTTTCTGTCTGTCTGTTTGTCTGCGGCCAGGTTCTGTCACTGCGATAGCCTCACAGTCGTGCAAGATGCAGTCATTAAACTTTACAGGTGTGTAGTTGAAATTGAAATGATGGCTGGAGCCTGGGGGACTTTCTCTCCTAACCCCAAAATCCGCTGGCGTGTTTGAAAAAGTATGTTTTGTTTAAAAGAATGCCAAAGAAAAAACACTTACCCTAGAAAGAAGCTGAAAACATCTGACTTGTTCGTCAGATTCTCAAAATTCCGACCGTCCCTGAATGTATCTCGTTAGAACGGGCCGATATTAAGTAAAAAAGCTCCAAAATAGGCCAAAAAAACTCTAAGAAGATAAAAAAAAAACTGACACAGAACTTGACTAACTTAAAAAAAAATGTATTGTATTGTATGTGTTGTCCTAAAAAAAGATACAAAGCTTTGCTTCCTGTGAGGCATGGTCACGTGATGGAAATGTATCCAATCCATGACTGAGACTGCAATATACTGAGGGGCAATATACAGATCCTTTACTTCAGTAAAGGTGCAATATGTAATACTGAAAGTTACATTTTTGGATTCTGTGTGAGTAATAATGTGAAATGAGAAAAAACACTCAAAATGGCTTGGGTTTCAGAGTTTAATCTCCTCTCTCCTCTTCCAGTCTCTTACATAACAAAACAGACTCATCTCTCCTTTGATAACTGGTAAATCGTTGGGACCTCTTGTTCTTGTCTCATGTTGCAGCTGTAAGCAGTCCAACAAAGTGCTGCCGTGAGGGACTACACACTGAGCGATGCATAAACACACTGTGACGCACTCAAGATTGTATTGCAATGATTTATTCCTCCACATGTAAAATACAACTGGTGTAATGTAAAGTTACTTTGTGAGTCAAAATAAGTGCGTTAGTGTGGCGGTCAACATAAAGTGTTTGCTCCCAGGCTCACCCCCTCTCTGTCAAAGCCCAAAAAAACCAGGTGAACAGGTGCCGCGATGAACACGCCCACCACCTGCAATATAAGTGCACAATATAATAATCAATAAATAATATAAATGAGACCATAAACAACATACAGTATGTGGCTCCTACAGTGTTCTTAAAGCTGATTTGACAAGACAAATTCATGTTCCAGTCTCCGTCACACCCAGTGGCTATCTGAGGGGCAGGGGTGGAAAAAAATAAAAATCTTAAATTTATCTATCAATTATTTTTCTATTCATAATTTGGTCTATAAAACATGGTCAGTTAATATCAGAGTTGTGAACCAGGTAGGCAGAATGATCAGGCAGAGAAACAAAAATTGTCAGCTATATATTGCAGAGGAGAAACTTTTCGACTTAGTGAGCAGGTTTGACACAACAGGCTCTGAAATGACAGCATGATTATTAATTATTAATGGGAGAGGAAAAGAAAACATCTCTGCATAGCCTGTATGGATGGTGATTATCAATAGTTTCGGCACCTACAGATGTTTATTTGGTAGAACAACTGTATTTATCAGTCCTTAAATGAGAAATATGGGTACTGAAAAGGGTGTGAGATGTGTCTGTATGTAGTATTTATTTCGTAAATAGGTACAACCATGCAACGATATTGGTCATTTGTTCCTAACCTCTAATACGACCCACAAGAGCGTTTTCCATCCTCATATTTAAACCTGAAAACGTACTTAGCAGTTTTGACCGTAAAGATCGCAGTATTACACACATCTTTAGCGGTCACAGTTTGGTTATGTTTAGGCACCACAACTACTTAGTTATGTTTAGAAAAAGATCATGGTTTGGGTTAAAATCAGTCTTACTTCACTTTTGGTTACGCACGTGACGCTGACCACGACGTACGTAAAGTTAAAGTACTCTATTTTCAAACGAGACTCAAACTCCACTTCTACCTCCTTTTGCGAAAAATTGCGGTTGTGGCTGGAAGGGATTCAGCTATACGACGACGACAGTGAAGTTGAGGCACCAAAACAACTAGTTGGGTTTAGGAAAAATATTGTGGTTTTGATTAAAACACGTCTGAGGAACAAACAGGTGTAATGACATTATATTATCATGTTATATTATATTTTGCAAGATTTTGTGAGATTTTGCGTAACTAATTTGGTGCCCTTATACTTCGTCACCTTACTTCCTTCTTCTTCGGATAAGGCAGACTAGACGCTACAATGGTGTATTGCTGCCCTATACTGTTTGTTACCAACATTATCTTTACATAATGATATTTCATTATAAAGTACAAAACTGCATAGAAAATCCACCAGCTTCTTCAACTTAGTCCGGTCATCCAAATTTAGAATGGATCATAGCCAGCTACTCCTAGAGCTCTGAAAAGCTTCCTCCTTTGTTGAGAAAAGTTCTTGCATTGAATCAAGATGTGTTTAACTGTCTCCGAGTCTCCACACTCACAATTTCCATCCAGGTGTTTCCTAATCAGAACAAGCCCACTTCTAAGCCCGCAATGCCCGAGTCTCAATCACCTTACTTCCTGCTTTGCTCCCGTCATAATTACTACGGCCACTAGAGGGGACCGTCACTATAAACGTAAACATACAGTAGGTCGTAATTGCTGCTTCAAACGACTTATGGGAGCATTTTTTAGGGAAGACAGTCTTACACATTATGGCATGTTCTCTACATTTTTTTTCACTTGCTCCTTTCACAACTGCTGAGCCAGTGCCTCTACAGATAAACCAGTTCAGCAGAACTCCTATGTTTCCCACACACAGTTACAAATGTACTTCTAATTGCCATCACTCACCTCGTTCCCCCCCCCCTTCTTCCCCTCTCACCCCTTTCACCCTCACACCTCAGTGGTGAATAGAGGGGTGAGAGTCGAGGACAGGAAGGAGTGTGGAGGAGTGAGAGGGGTGAGCCTGATGAAGGTGATGGTCATGCTATAGGAGGAGGACAGAGAGGAACAGTGTATCCTTTAAGTCCATGTAAGAGAGACAGCGTGGTCAGTGTGTTTGGCCTGGCCAGGTCTCTTCCATCTCGCTCTCTCTCTCTATCTCTCACTCACTTTCTCTCTCTCTGTCCCAGGAGCTGCTTCTCATTAAGCCTGTTTGTTTTGGCCAACACACAGTGGCACTTAGCAGCAACACGCTCGCCCACGTGTGTGTGACACACACACACACACACACACACACACACACACACACACACACTTTTGTTTGTTTTGGCAGTGACCAGGTGCCACTTAGTAAAGCCTCTAAACGCCAGCGATCAGCCGAACACACCACCGTGTTTACATTTGCCGAGGCTGAACCCCCCCGCCCTCCGATCATACACACATTGAATTTGTGATGAATATGAAAATGTATACCAGAAATTAATATCTTACCTTTCACCTCCCCACCCCCCCAGGCATAGCATTACTCTCCCAAGAACCCCATTGGTCAAATAAATTCATTGATTTGTAGGTGACACACTTTTGTTATTTTTTAGAATTTTTGGGGGGCTTTTTGGCCTTTATTAGATAGCAAGGTGTTGGACATGAACCCGGGCCACTGCGGTTAGGACTGAGCCTCAGTATATGGGGCGCATGCTCAACAAGGTGAGCTACCGGGTCGCCCCAAGTGATATACTTTTGAATTGACTATAAATAATCAACATCACCTATATGGATAACTTTAGATTGCTTGCTGAAAAGACAACAGTTCATAATCAGTAGGTGGACTCATTGAAGTGATTGTAATTGGTCTGTTTACTTTTATACCACAAACAAAACCCAAGTCTGCTTGAAAGCAGACTAAGACTCCAGTCTTGTGCGATTGTTCAGTCCACACTAGTTTAATTGACAGCTTTGAGGTTTGTCTCACGAGAAAGTTACTCACGATCTTATATTTATTAGAACAATTGAGGTCCTGAGGGTTGTGAGTAGATAGAAAAATAGGTTAAACCTGTGCCATAATATGCAGGGACAAAAACAACAATGGCAGTTTAGTTAACGGAGGACATCACCAACTAACTGAGGCCCAGAATCAATAGAGTACCACATTATGCCATGGTCTTCAAGTCTCATGTATAGTGAGTGGAAAGCTTGATTTAATAGTGCTGGTCAAAAAGTATAAGCCAGTCACACCTGTCATTGTCATGCATTCTATAATTTAATACAAAACGTATTATATTGCCTGCAAACTATTACAAGGCCGAGCAAATTTCCAAGATTTCCAGTTCACTAACAACTACCAGCTTCCCCAAATGTCATACATATGCTTGCAGCAGGACTTTCAGAATGTCATGTCAGGGTGCAAAGGAGAACATTTTTATGATACAATAGGGCTGCAACTTACAATTATTTACATTGTTGATTCATCTTTCGATTATTTTCTCGATTATTCGATTAGTTGTTGGGTCTATGAAATGTCAGGTAATGGTGAAAAATGTAGATCAGTGTTTCCCAAAGCCCAAGAATTTGTCCTGAAACATCTTGTTTTGTCCACAACTCAAATATATTCATTCATTTATACAGTTTACTGTCACAGAGGAGTAAAATAACTAGAAAATATTCACATTTAATAAACTGGAATCAGATAATTTAGATAAAGGGACACCTGCACAACTCTCTTACACACAAGTTAGGCTTATATTTAGGTTTAGGTTTTTCTTTTTCCTTTTTACTATCCCTATTAACAATCTCAAGTACACCCTTTTTTGTGCCACATCTTAATTTGCATTAGTTAATTACATGAAAACTGTACTACTACTGCATAGATTTGTGTTAAAGAGGAACATGGATTACACAAACATGCACACACACATACGCATGCACAAACATACACCCACGCACACACACACCACACACACACACACACACACACGCACACATGCACACGCACAAACATGCACACACACACACACACTCAAACACCCACACAAACACAGACACCCCCCCCCCCACACACACACACACACACACACACACTCACACACACACACAGTGTTTCTTGTGTTTATGCTCTGCTGAACACTGACACCCGTTTAGTTTAGATAGAATCGATAATACTCCTTAAAGAGCCTGTCACAGTGAGGCTGCTCTCGCCCACAGTTGGCCAAGCCAAAGAAAAACATATACCACACAAGCATTACACTCCGCAACACACACTCCCATCAATGTACACACACTGAACACACAGAGCAGGAAACAAACGCAGCATTCTCTTCTCTCACCAAGTGTAATTTGGACCCCAACCCTCACAATTTTCTGTCTGGGACAGCCTGTGGACGGACTGTGGAGAGCAGCGAGCGTACAGCCCTGTTAGGTTTAAGTTTCCCTGCCTGTTTCCCTACACACAACAGGAATGTGATAAACAATACATGCATTCTTAGGATCTGGCACATACATTCACATACACAGGTACATGCGCCGCACATAGACATGCATGCAGTGCGACAGACATGTAAACACACAAATACAGACAGATCTCCAACAGTTATAGAAACTGTTGTACATAGGTTAAATCCCCATGGTCTCTTTCTCTCTCTCTCTCACACACACACACACACACACACACACACACACACACACACACACACACACACTCTCAGCAGGTCTGTGAACACATACTCGATTCAGTCAACATTCTCCAGAGCAGAGTGTTTCCCAACAGGGTCCAGGCACACTACAGCCCTGTGGTCAAAATGTTACAGAATGATGTTGGATTATAACCAACAGTCACTCTTTTCTTTGGAAAATGGGGATCCCTTATGCAACGTTAAAACCTAAAACAAAATACAATGTTGCCAAAATAATTATATTATTGCAAGTCGGGCATACAGGGACATTCACAACTTGACATTAGTATGTATCATATAACAATATCAACTTTGTGAAAAAGAATAATACCCAATACTGAACCTAACCTTTCTGTACAGTTTATTCAGGGACCTTTTAAACAAAACTGGTTGTCTTCATATGACACAAATAGTTAATCACATAAGGATGGCATACAATGGGTTTATCCTTTCTGGGTTTTTTTATCTTTATTTTTTTCTAAGATTTCCCCACTGTTCAATTCATATAAATCTGAAAAAAATGTTCTGATCAATTTAGCTCCTATAGAGTTGCAGGGTGGAATTAGTTGTTTTGGGCATCCAGGGTTCCGAAAACGTCTTGTTCAAAATATCTATGTTGATAGAAAGTCAAAGCTACACGCCTGTGCATGTGAAAATGTGGAGAGAAGTCAACAATGACATGGTATGTCATGGTAACTTTCATCCTTCTGATGTCTTCTTTCCAACCTTTAAACCGTAACTGCTATTTAAAAAACTGCCAAGTCTGAACAAATCATCTCCTCTTCTGTCGAGCTGGTGACCGCTTTCACAGCCATTAGCCATTCTTACAAACTTGACTTCCCAGAAACCAAAGATGTTTTTTTTTTACTGATAGCCATTACATACACCTAGAGTATACTTTATAATATCCAGGAGATACCTTTTTCTCCTATTGAGGAAATCATTTTAAGCAATCTTTCAATCTTGCTAATTTGCTGTTGGAACCTTCAGCTTCTCCCACTTTGCTATTCTAGGTTATCTTGATTACATGTATCTGTTACTCAGTATTTACATGTAGCTTCTCTTTCTCATATACTGTAGTATTTTGTCAGTTTGAATTTTGTAGTGAATTCTTCTAGTTGACCTCCAAATAAACGGTAAGAGATTTGTTTGCCACTCGTCGTAAAACTTGAACTGCCAGCAGAACATTCATAACAATATAATAAGCTTTAGCAAAATAACATAGGGTGCTAATTAAATTATTATATATGCATATATTGTATTATTAATTAAGTAAAAACAGCTTCAGTGTGTCAGTGTTCACTTTCAAGGGACTTGCCGCCTCCATCAGTAACTTCTATCATCGACGTCACATATTCCGTCCATCTCAGCCCAAACAGCGCTCTAGTCTGCACCGAATTTGAAAGAGAGACTGAATTAGTAACATATAATAAAAACACCGCAACATTTTCACTGGCCTCCATGTTGCTTTCTACTGTTTACTAACCCTATATATCTAAGTTAGAGTAGGGTATCTCTTTTGAGGAAAAGCAGAGCCAGTACGTAGTGTGTGTATGTATGTATGTATGTATGTGTGTGTGTGTGTGTGTGTGTGTCTGTGTGTGGTGGTGTGGGGGGAATGTGTGGTGGAGCGAGTGAGTGACTGTGAATGCAGAGCAAAGAGAGTTTATTAGCAAAGATATGAAGTGAATATACAGCAAAGTAGGTCAGGCCAATTACATTGTGTATAGAGACAGTGGGCGGGCTTAACATAATGACAGCAGAGTTGCGACAGTTCCGCGTGAATTCCCTGCTACTTGAAAACAAAGAAGATGGCTGCTGCTGCTGGTGAACAGCGGCCTTTCTAATCAGCTTTTGCCGCGACTCTGGAAGACTTGGAATTAAGCACTGAAGTCATTCTTAAAAAAGGAAGATGTGTTCGGAGTTTTGCCGACCAGATATGGAAAATGTTTAATCTATCAACTAGTGTTGCTCTGGTTGGCTATGAGTGCAGAGGGAATTTGAAAGACAACTGTTTATCCCACCCCTCGGATTGAGCCATGCCAATGGTGAGTTCCCAGACCCAACATCTTGATGTGGGTCTGGCTTGTCAGGCTAGCAGTTTTGTGCACTGTGTCGGAAAGCTGTAGCAGGAAAAGTTAACAACACCTGTTTTCTGGCATGTTTGTGACATGACATACAAGCAAAAAAAAACAGACCGGTTCACTCGTCTACTGGGCTATTTTTAGCAGGTTTACCAGTGTAAAAAAAACCTGCATATGTGGCCGGGTTGACTCAGTGGGTAGAGCAGGCGCACATATATTTAGAGGTTTATGCCTTGACGCAGAGGTCCAGGGTTTGACTCCAACCTGTGACGATTTCCTGCATGTCTTACCTCTCTCTCTCCCCTTTCTCATCTGTCCTGTTCATTAATTGTGGAAAAGCCCCAAAAAATAATCTGAATTTTTCTTTTTTTAAATGAATAAAAACCTGCATATACAGGCAAATTTTGGTGGGAAAAGGGTATAACATCATCCCTGCAGTGCTCCAATTCAAGGTGCTTGATTCAAGGAGAATGCTGTTACTCTCATTGATAGCATTTTCCTTGAATCCAGCTATTGTTTACCTGTTAGAGTTGCCTAAACTTGACTCTGGCACTGACTAAATGTTGCTGCAGTTGAATTAAGCAGTGTGTAGTTGTGGTGGCAATTGAGGTGCCAGGTCAAAGGGTTAAGGTTTCTGTGGGACGTCTGAGGACACTGTGCAGCCTGGTGAGACCCAGCTGTCAAAACACACACACACACACACACACACACACACACACACACATACACAAAGAAACATGCACTCCAAGACAACCAGGTGTCTCTGTATGAATGACTGTAGTGTATACCACCTGTACATACACACACTGTCACACTAATTCAGCGTACAACCACAGCTCAGACAGGTGAGGCTGATGACCTGAACTGTGTATCAGCATTGTGTGTGTATGCAGAAAAGCCCCTGGAGGGGGCGCTGCCTGTGTTGAAGTAGCAAACTACTAGGTACACCAATTACAGTTGGTAGCAAATTGTGTGTAAGATTATGTGTGTGTGTGTGTGTGTGTGTCTGACTAATTTCGTAAGGGCAGTCAGGGTACTGTATATACGCATGTGTTGACTCAGTGAGATTGGCGGCTTGGTCTCGAGGGAGCCGTGGCTTAGCCGACGCCGGCGCACTGTTAAAGCTAAACACTCCTAATTGAGGAGGACGCTTACAGGCCCTCCTCTGTGTGTGTGTGTGTGTGTGTGTGTGTGTGTGTGTGTTGGAGAGAGAGAGGGAGAGAGAGGGAGAGAGTGTGAGTTAGACAAGGAGGTATGGAACGAGAAGAACACAGCAGTCTTGCTGTGGTAAATAACAGGGGAAAATGCATCATTGGCCCTTTCGGTAGAAATTTACTCATGTCTCGAAGCCAAATGAAGTATTCAATCAATGTATTCACTGTTCACTATGATAGCCTCCAGATACCAGTATTTCACTAATCTATTGGGATTTGAATGGAATGCAATACCTGCTGCATTTATGCATGGCGCTCTGTAACTCATAATAAAACCAGGGAATAACCCATTTCGTACGTACTGTATGTGAATGTACCTTCATATATGCTGCAATCTTAAATCACTCAAATAAAAAACATTAAAAAAAACAGTGTGGCAAAAAAGTCAAAGGGCCCTTTTTCAAGAGCTTTCAACCACATCTCATGGTCTTCAAATCCAGAAAAGCTGGAAATAAAAAAAGAAAATACCTAAAGATCTTTACTTTTCCCAAGGTCAAAAAATTACTTCCAAGCTTAAGTAAAAAAAAACATACTTTCTCACTTACCTCCCTCCCCCAGTGCTGCCCAGCAATGCAGATACATTTTATTTTATGTGACAAAGTACTGAAAGATTCCTCTGTGAGATGTATGCCTCCACCCAAATACAAGAGTGCTGAATGTAATTTAATTTGTGATGCTCAAAGCATTTACAAATGTTATTACAAAATGCACAAATATGTCTTTCCAGAAATAATGTCCTGATTTGTCTATACAATCCACAGACCTCACTGTTGACAGCTTTTACTTAATCTACTTTCTGCCATAGAAATAGTCCCTATAAAAACAGTAACAAGATAGTAACAACAGGTATAGTAAATATAAAGATGGATGACATGACAGCTCCCCAAAAGTGAAGAGAAAATATATTGATCGGCCCGTGGTGGCTGGCTGCAGTATAGGTCATAAATTCCAACACTTCAATGTTAGTGGATGGGACATGAGCCAAACTATGAAGTCAAAGTCCACATCAAATAGATTTTTCCCAAAGATATTTTTGTTTGTCATTTTAAGTAGTTCTTATTAGGGTTGGGTACGGTTTGAATTGTTATGATTCCGATGCCGAATCGGTACTTTTAAAACGATTCCGATTCCTAACCGATTCCTAAACCGATTCTTGAAAAACTGAAAAATGACATCAAAGAAAGGCTCTTTTATGGAGGTTTTTTTTTTCAATGAAAATTATTTAAATTTAACACTATATTTACATTTTAAAGTACTTAAATATATAATAAGTAAACCTAAGTCACCTAACACACATAACTACAATAATTTAACAAATAACAATTACACTATTAACAAATAACAGCTAAATAAATGTTAAGTTGGTATGCCAACCAGCTTCAAACTTTAGCAGTTCTTTTGCAAAAAAATGACCATATTTGCCTTCTCTGGCAAGATACTACACCTCTCCTGGCTTATGGCATGTCCTGCACAGGAGAAAACTCTCTCAGATGGTGTCCAAGAGGCCTGTACACAAAGGTATGAGTTTGAAAGGGCAGACAATTTGGGGAGGCTGTCCCGTCTCCTCCACCACTAGGCTACAGGGTCTTTTCCTAACTGATAGACTAGCAGAGCAAGTGTAATATGTTTACTAGCGATCACGTGCAGTGAATGGTTAATATGCCTTTACGTCTGTTTTGGTGAGCCCAGAGGAAAAATATGGCATTTTAAAAGTAGCCTACCTTTACAATAGCTAGCTAACAGTATACTACAGAGAAAGTGTGATATTTTTACGTTCGTTTCAGAGCGTGTACAAAAAGCCATCTATGAGCAGTGATTGTAGAGTGCATGTCAGGGGAATAGCATGGACACGCACTTCACACCGTGAGCGGGCACAGAAAAGGGAGAAAGAACAAAGAGTCTGCCGCTGTCCGGAGTGACAGAGGGAAAATATTTCAGTCGGAACCGAAATGAGGAACCGAAATTTGCGTTCCAATCCGGTCCGAATACAACCGTTTGTGTAGGAACCGGATCCATAGTGGAACCGGGTTTCGGTACCCAACCCTAGTTCATATCACACTGATGTTTGTTCAAATGTTCATTTTACTGATACATTTGGTTTGTATTAGTTATTTGATGTTGTATAAAAATGGGGTGAAACGTCGTGATTGACGGCTGTGATTAACTCGTGATTGGTTGGCTGGGTGTAGGGGCGGGACTTTGATGCCGCGGCACAACTGCATAGACTCTGGCTTCAAATGAGCAAGATGGCAGCGCCCGTATCCGGGATATTCTGGCTTTATTTTTCTACAGGGGGAGGATGTGGAGACACGTCATCCATTTTTACAGTGTGGCCCGAACGCTTAAGCCTGGCGGAGACAGTGATGTAACTGTGTTGACATAAAGGACAATAAATGCAGTGTGACTTGTAAATACAAGTTACTTGTGTGTGGAAAGCTGTCCATCTTCTTGGGTTTATTTGAAACATGATTTCCTATGCTAAACTGCAGATATTTCCTTCCCCATATACAGTAGGCCATGTCAAAATCAGTAAAATCAGAGAGGCCTGGGCCCACTTCCAAACCCAACGTGGTGTAGTTACCTCCAGAAAACTGAGTTCAAAGATATTTCTTGGCTGAAATCTAATGTGAACAGCTTCTTCAAGCAGGAATCTCATATCTGCCGTCTCTCCCACATGATGTGAACACCGCATTAAACGGGGCAGGTGTTGCAGGTGTTGCAGATCTGCTCTGGGCCGCCTCGCTCGCTGAGCCTCGTTCAATGCGGGCACTGTTAAGTGAGTGCGTGATTTCAGTGTTTTAGCAACTCCTCTGGCTGCTTCCCTCGAACGATTACACCAGCAGGGTTTACTTAAGGATGCAAGCGTGACAGCTGCTGGAATGCCTCTACTCTGCCCACTGAGAATGGGACATGGGTCACACCAACACTACAGTTACACAGGCCTGGGCAGCAGAGTTCCACCAGGCAGCTCAAATGGGCCGTGGATCAGAGGGGCTCCTTCCCAACTTGGCTACAGATGCTGCCATGGATTGTATATTGTAAATGTCCTGCAGAACATTTACATCCATCCTTAACTTTAACACATTTTTGTTGGTTTTATAAATACACAGTAATTCCATAATTATTCATACTATTTTAGTCATGATAGATATGAATAAAGGCTATGGTGTGATCAACAGGGTTTGGAAACAAGCCCAGTAGGAAAGAGTGTGCAAAAATGCTACTGTGTTAAATTATCTCAGTTTTATTTAAGCCTAAAAGATTAACAGATTCATACTGGAAGATTGATAGAAAAGTTAGAGATGAGCCACATCAAAATCATTAAAAACACTCAAAGACCAAAAAGTTACACCCACATTTATAAAGAAATGCTCAAAAATGTATACTGCTGTCAAAAACCCCCCGATTTGGGGCAATTGTGTGTGTGTGCATGTGTGTGTGTGTGTGTGTGTGTGTGTGTGTGTGTGTGTGTGTGTGTGTGTGTGTGTGTGTGTGTGTGTCTGTGTGTGGTGGTGTGGGGGGAATGTGTGGTGGAGCGAGTGAGTGACTGTGAATGCAGAGCAAAGAGAGTTTATTAGCAAAGATATGAAGTGAATATACAGCAAAGTAGGTCAGGCCAATTACATTGTGTATAGAGACAGTGGGCGGGCTTAACATAATGACAGCAGAGTTGCGACAGTTCCGCGTGAATTCCCTGCTACTTGAAAACAAAGAAGATGGCTGCTGCTGCTGGTGAACAGCATATATGTGTGTGTGTGGTGTGCCTGACCCACCTATGATAAATGTGGCAACAGACATAATGCTTAGGGGCATATTGTTTTTAGAACCTGAACTAAAAATCAACAAAATACCTATCAGGAATAAAAAATCTGAGCTGAACTGAATTGGATCAGTTTAGCTTTGAATGGCACTATATTAGATCATAACAAATGTATCTACCATTTTGTAACAGACTGTAGACAACAATTGTGTATCCTTTAGATTAGATTAGATTAGATTCAACTTTGTCATTGTGCAGAGTACGAGTACAAAAACAACGAAATGCAGTTTGCGTCAAACCAGAAGTGCAAAAAAGCAGAAAAGTGCAATGTGATACAAAGTATAGGAAGGTGGTGCATAGACAAGACAATAAATATAGTGCAGTGTAGACAGTAGTATACAGTTGGTTTACAGAAGGTGGTTTAGAGTGATATAAATTACATATAAATATGTGCAGTGTATTAGCAGTTACCTTATAAAGAGCAGAATAAATCTGGCTATGTAATATGAACAATGTATGAACAACATGTACAGATATGTGCAATGTAGTAGCAGTAACATAATAATAGTAGTAAGAATAGATATATGCAGTGTATTAGCAGAATATATTATAAGAAAAACAGAATTACGTTTACATTTTAAATGTGCACATAAAGAAAGGCATGGAAACGCTGGATGCGAAAAAAACAAAAAAAAAAAACAAACTTGAAATATACGTTTTTAGCCCTGGCAGAAGTGGAAATGGTGGTAAAAGCAAAATACGGGAAAGTACATTGAAAACAGACTTTATCATGACGTACATGAAGTATGTGACTTAGTGAGTCTCTCTAGACAAAAAATAGTGGCAGATGAAATCACGTAACAAAATATGTGGAGCAATGAGGAGACTGTAACCTTATTTCCATGTTTACAATACATCACGTTTTCCGCTTTTTGTTAGTTTGAGGTTTGACCGGCTCTCTTTGAATTGCATAACCTCGTGCCCTCTTTGGGCAGGAGAATAGGACGACAGGAGAATCATTGCCATTTATTGCCATTAGTTCGCATTTTCTTTTTCTGATTTTCTGGAAATTCTGTAAAAATTAGGGTTACATTTGGATGCAAACTTGACGAAGTGTGCAGAAATGTCGTACATACTGAATTATTTAATATTGATAGATACACACCCCTGAGTATTTGGTACAGCGAGAGATTTTTTTTAATATTTTAAATGTCAAATTTGTTGCAGTGGAGGCCGAGAAATCCTGACTACAATTCCCATAGTGCAACTCAATAGTGTTTCTTTGTTAGACCCCCCATCTCTGCTAAATAACAATGTCTCCACACCCCTTTGTCTATAACACAGGCATTCGGTTAAAAATGTGTAGTCTTTGCTTATTATGCCGTCCCCCCGTGCTGCACTGGGACACTCTGACCACGTCATGGTTCACCTGATCCCCGCATACAGGCAGAAACTTAAGCTCTGCAAACCTATAGTGAGGACATCAAGGAAGTGGACCAGTGTAGCTGTGGAGGATCTCCAGACGTGCTTGGACTCTACTGACTGGGATGTGTTCAGGACTGCTACCAACAGTCGTCCCCAACGTCATACATCAGCTTTTGTGAGGACTGCTGTGTTCCATCATGCACCAGGGTGAGTTTCAACAATGACAAACCCTGGTTCTCAGCTAAAGTTAGAAGGCTAAGGTTAGATAAGGCAGAGGCGTTCAGGAGTGGGGACAAAGACAGACTTAAAGAAGCAAAGTACAAGTTTAGCAAGGCGGTGAAAGAGGCTAAACAACGGTACTCTGAGAAACTCCAAAACCAGTTCTCAGCGAACGACTTTGCTTCTGTCTGGAGAGGGCTCAAATAGATCACCAGCTTCAAGCCCAAAGTCTCCCACTCCACCAACGATCGACGCCTAGTTAACGCCCTTAATGAGTTCTTCTGTCGCTTTGATAGACAATGGGTCAGTCCTGTAACCATCCCCCTCAACACCTCCCAACAAAGGGTCTTCCCTGATACCATCCCCCGCGACACCTCCCAACAGCTCCAGCTACAGTACATCACCTCCACCTCCCCCACCTTAAAGGTCCCCCCCTCCATCTCTCCACCCACCTCAGTGACGACTCTCTCCATCAATGAGGAAGACGTCAACAGACTGTTCAGGAGATGGAACCCCAGGAAAGCTGCTAGACCGGATTCTGTCTCCCCATCCAGCTTGAAGCACTGCGCGTCTCCAGTGTTCACAGACATTTTTAACACCTCACTGGAGACATGCCACGTGCCAGCCTGCTTCAAGACCTCAACCATAATCCCTGTTCCCAAGAAGCCAAGGACCACAGGACTTAATGACTTCAGACCCGTCGCCCTGACCTCAGTGGTTATGAAGTCCTTTGAGCGCCTTGTTCTTTCTCACCTCAAAGACATCACCGACCCCCTCCTGGACCTCCTGCAGTTTGCCTACAGAGCCAATAGGTCTGTAGACGATGCAGTCAACCTGGCCCTACACTACATCCTCCAGTACCTGGACTCCGCAGGAACCTACGCCAGGATGCTGTTTGTGGACTTCAGCTCTGCCTTTAATACCATCATCCCGGCTCTGCTTCAGGAGAAACTCTCCCAGCTTGGTGTGCCTGACTCCACCTGCAGGTGGATCACTGACTTCCTGTCTGACAGGAAGCAGCATGTGAAGCTGGGGAAAGACATCTCACAGACCATCAGCACTGGATCCTCTCAGGGCTGTGTTCTTTCTCCTCTGCTCTTCTCCCCGTACACCAACAGCTACACTTCCAGTCACCAGTCTGTCAAGCTTCTGAAGTTTGCGGACGACACCTCCCTCATCGGACTCATCTCTGATGGTGTCGAGTCTGTCTACAGGTCGGAGGCTGACCACTTGGTGAAGTGGTGCAAGCAAAACAACCTAGAGCTCAACGCGCTAAAGACAGTGGAGATGGTTGTGGACTTCAGGAAGAATTCAGCCCCACCTGCCCCATCACCCTCTGTGACTCCACAATCTTTCCGCTTCCTGGGAACTATAATCTCCCAAGACCTCAAGTGGGAGCTGAACATCAGCTCCCTCATCAAGAAAGCACAACAGAGGATGTACTTCCTGCGGCAGCTGAAGAAATTCAACCTGCCAAAGACGATGGTGCACTTCTACATAGCCATCATTGATTCCATCCTCACATCGTCCATCACCATCTGGTACGCTGCTAGCACAGCCAAGGACAAGGGCAGACTACAGCGTGTCATTCGGTCAGCTGAGAAGGAGATTGGCTGCAATCTGCCGCCGCTCCAGGACCTATACGCCACCAGGACTCTGAAGCGTGCTGGAAAGATTGTGGCTGACCCTTCCCACCCCGGCAACAAACTCTTTGAGCCACTCCCCTCTGGCAGGAGGCTGATGTCCATCAGAACCAAAACCTCACATCACAAGGACAGTTTTTTCCCCTCTGCCACTAGCCTTCTTAATAAGGCCAGGAAACCACCCTGACTCTCTCCACACCCCACCTCTGGCACTACATGCCACTGTACTTAATCTGCTCTTTTTATCTTAATTCTTACTCTCTTATTTTTAATACATTATATATATATATACCTCTCCTGGAACCATCACCTTATTGTGGTGGAGAGGTTTGTGTGTCCCTATGAACCTGAGGGCTGTGTTGTCTGGAGCTTTGTGCTCCTGATAGGGTCTCCCAAGGCAAAGTGGTCTCAGGGGAGGGGCCAGACAAAGAATGGTTCAAAAACCCTATGAAAAAACGAGGTAGAGATGGAGTGACCCTGCCCGGAGGAAGCCCGGGGCCCCCGTCTGGAGCCAGGCCCAGATGGAGGGCCCAGATGGAGGGCCCGTCAGCGAGCGCCTGGTGGCCGGGTTTGCCACAGAGCCCGGCCGGGCACAGCCCGAAAAAGCTACGTGGCACCTCTCTCTCCAACCCATGGGCCCACCACCTGTGGGAGGAACCGCTGGGGTCGGGTGCACTGCCACATGGGTGGCAGTGAAGGTCAGGGGCCTCAACGGACCAGACCCGGGCAGCAGACGCTGGCTCTGGGGACATGGAACGTCACCTCTCTGTGGGGGAAGGAGCCGGAACTTGTGCTGGAGATGGAGCGCTACCGGTTGGATCTGGTGGGGCTTACCTCTACGCACAGTCTCGGTTCTGGAACCATACTCCTGGATAGGGGTTGGACTCTTTTCTTCTCCGGAGTTGCCCAGGGTGTGAGGCGCCGGGCGGGTGTGGGGATACTCACAAGCCCCCGGCTGAGCGCCGCTATGTTGGAGTTTACCCCGGTGGACGAGAGGGTCGCCTCCCTATGCCTGCGGGTTGTGGGGGGGAAAACTCTGACTGTTGTTTGTGCGTATGCACCAAACAAGAGCTCGGAGTATTCGGCCTTCTTGGAGACCTTGAATGTAGTCCTGTATGGGGCTCCAGTGGGGGACTCCATAGTTCTGCTGGGGGACTTCAACGCGCACGTGGGAAATGATGGAGACACATGGAGAGGCGTGATTGGGAGGAACGGCCTCCCTGATCTAAACCAGAGTGGTTGTTTGTTGTTGGACTTCTGTGCTAGTCATGGATTGTCTATAACGAACACCATGTTCGAACATAGGGATGCTCATAAGTGTACTTGGTACCAGAGCACCCTAGGCCAAAGGTCAATGATCGATTTTATAATCGTTTCATCTGATCTGAGGCCGTATGTTTTGGACACTCGGGTGAAGAGAGGGGCAGAGCTGTCAACTGATCACCATCTGGTGGTGAGTTGGGTCAGAGGGTGTGGGAAGACTCTGGACAGACCTGGTAAGCCCAAACGGGTAGTGCGGGTAAATTGGGAACGTCTGGAGGAGGCCCCTGTCCGACAGACTTTCAACTCACACCTCCGGCGTAGCTTTTCGTGCATCCCTGTGGAGGGTGGGGGCATTGAACCCGAGTGGACAATGTTCAAAGTTTCCATCTCTGAAGCTGCGGCGGGGAGCTGTGGTCTTAGGGTCTTAGGTGCCTCAAGGGGCGGTAACCCACGAACACCGTGGTGGACACCAGTGGTCAGGGAAGCTGTCCGACTGAAGAAGGAGTCTTTCCGGGATATGTTATCCCAGAGGACTCCGGAGGCAGTTGCAAGGTACCGAAGGGCCCGAAGGGCTGCAGCCTCTGCCGTGAAAGAGGCAAAGCAGCGGGTGTGGGAGAGGTTCGGAGAAGACATGGAGAAGGACTTTCGGTCGGCACCAAGGTGCTTCTGGAAAACCATTCGCCACCTCAGGAGGGGGAAGCAGGGAACCATCCAAGCTGTGTACAGTAAGGATGGGACGCTGTTGACCTCAACTGAGGAGGTAATAGGGCGGTGGAAGGAGCACTTTGAGGAACTCCTAAATCCGACTAATACACCCTCTATGGTAGAGGCAGAGCTGGAGAATGATGGGGGATTGTCGTCAATTTCCCTGGTGGAAGTTGCTGAGGTAGTTAAACAACTCCACAGTGGCAAAGCCCCAGGGATTGATGAGATCCGTCCAGAAATGCTTAAAGCTCTGGGTGTGGAGGGGTTGTCTTGGTTGACACGCCTCTTCAACATTGTGTGGAAGTCGGGGACGGTGCCTAAGGAGTGGCAGACCGGGGTGGTGGTTCCCCTTTTCAAAAAGGGGGACCAGAGGGTGTGTGCCAATTACAGGGGTATCACACTTCTCAGCCTTCCCGGTAAAGTCTACTCCAAGGTGCTGGAAAGGAGGGTTCGGTCGATAGTCGAACCTCAGGTTGAAGAGGAACAATACGGATTCCGTCCTGGTCGTGGAACAACGGACCAGATCTTTACTCTCGCAAGGATCCTGGAGGGAGACTGGGAGTATGCCCAACTGGTCTACATGTGCTTGGTGGATCTGGAGAAGGCGTATGACCGGGTCCCCCGGGAGATACTGTGGGAGGTGCTGCGGGAGTATGGGGTGAGGGGGTCCCTTCTCAGGGCCATCCAATCTCTGTACGACCAAAGCGAGAGCTGTGTCCGGGTTCTCGGCAGTAAGTCGGACTTGTTTCAGGTGAGAGTTGGCCTCCACCAGGGCTGCGCTTTGTCACCAATCCTGTTATATATATCGAGGCGTAGTCGGGGTGGAGAGGGGTTGCAGTTTGGTGAGCTGGGGAACTCATCGCTGCTTTTTGCGTATGATGTGGTCCTGATGGCATCATCGGCCTGTGACCTTCGGCCTGTGACCTTCAGCACTCACTGGATCGGTTCGCAGCCGAGTGTGAAGCGGCTGGGATGAGGATCAGCACCTCTAAATCTGAGGCCATTGTTCTCAGCAGGAAACTGATGGAGTGCCTTCTCCAGGTAGGGAATGAGTCTTTACCCCAAGTGAAGGGGTTCAAGTACCTTGGGGTATTGTTCGCGAGTGAGGGGACAATGGAGCGGTAGATTGGTCGGAGAATCGGCGCAACGGGTGCGGTATTACACTCAATTTATCGCACCATTGTGACGAAAAGAGAGCTGAGCCAGAAGGCAAAGCTCTCAATCTACCGGTCAGTTTTCGTTCCTACCCTCACCTATGGTCATGAAGGCTGGGTCATGACCGAAAGAATGAGATCCAGGGTACAAGCGGCCGAAATGGGTTTCCTCAGGAGGGTGGCTGGCGTCTCCCTTAGAGATAGGGTGAGAAGCTCAGTCATCCGTGAGGAGCTCGGAGTAGAGCCGCTGCTCCTTCGCGTCGAAAGGAGCCAGTTGAGGTGGTTCGGGCATCTGGTAAGGATGCCCCCTGGGCGCCTCCCTAGGGAGGTGTTCCAGGCACGTCCAGCTGGGAGGAGGCCTCGGGGAAGACCCAGGACTAGGTGGAGGGATTATATCTCCAACCTGGCCTGGGAACGCCTCGGGATCCCCCAGTTGGAGCTGGTTAATGTGGCTCAGGAAAGGGAAGTTTGGGGTCCCCTGCTGGAGCTGCTACCCCCGCGACCCGCTACCGGATAAGCGGAAGTAGATGGATGGATGGATGGATGGATATATATATATATATATGTTTATACTTATATTGTTTGTTCTGTTTAACCTGTTTGTTTTACTTATTTTAGAGAATGTGTGACATGCACCTACAACACCAAAACAAATTCCTTGTATGTGTAAAAAACGTACTTGGCAATTTTCTGTACTTGGCTTTTCTGATTCTGATTCGGTTTAAGCCAAGGTAACCCTGATGACATCATCAGGGTTATTTTCTCAAATTTGGCAAAGCTCCTCTAGAGCCACAGAAGACAATTATTTTACAAGGTGAGCAGTAAACTCCCCATGGTGTGTACATTAGTCCTGGTGAGTAAAACCAGTGTTATCATATGAAATGTCTGCTTCATTATGAAATTTACAGTAAAGAAAGACAGGACAGTGGAATACCTAACAACCGTCATTGCTTGCTTTGAACGTCCGCAGCTGGTTCGACGTTACTCTGTCCAGTCATATACACGTGTCTGCAGTTTCAAAGTTTCATAACACAATTATTTTCGTAGTTATGTTACCATACAGTTGCTGAGTGACATAATGTGTTTGAGATTTTGTCACCCTCAGGTTTGTGTGTTGATCTATCAGTTCCCTGTTCTGTGGAGGTTCACCTGGGACCAAACATAACTGAAAGGCGTGTTGGTCCACGGTCTTGTCCAGCTGTATTTATTTCCTGGCTGGCAGCTCAGTGATGTTGACAGTGGTTCATGTTAGTCACGGCCTGGCTCCTTTAGAGCAGCCACAGAGAGTTACTCTTGGCCCGGCTTCAGACTTGACCAGAGACTTGATTGGATGTTCAAGACTCCAGCCGGATATCAAGGCTTTGGACATGCATTCATAAAGCTCATTGTTTTATTTGTCTCTGCCTGTCTATCTGCGTATTTACTCAACTATTTGTCTCAACTATGGAGGAATATCACAGTATAAATTCATATTGTGCGAAAGGGTTTATTGACATGACCAGCTGCTGATTTTCATTACCTGGTTGGGACGGCCCATGCTTGATCTATGTCTGCTTGTTCTCATTCTCTGCCTAACTGTGTTTAGGGTTCCAGTGGAGCTGATACAGCCTGATTTAACAGGATATAAAACCCCAGCTTCCTGGACTGTTTGCTCTCTCCTCCTGCCGAAACCAGAAGCCCTGTTGTTGGGTTTTGTTTGTTTTATTGCAGCTTATTTTTAGCTTCGAAACACCTTACACACATTTTACACACATCCAAATGAACACTGCTGATTGAACTGATGCTACTGATTTCCACACCTCATACCTGTATGTAGTTCAAACTTATATTCTTTTTGATAATAAACACCTTAATGTATTTGCATTTTGGGTCTCTCCCCAGTTTTTGTCACGGCCTAGAGCCAAGTTTATGACAACTTGGGGGCGCGTCCATTATATAGTTTGTAAGTTAGTTTTATTCTATTTCTGTGTCATGCCAAACATTTGGCCCATCCCTCATAGGATTACAAAACACCACTATTAAACAGACATCTTCCGGTCTTGCATATACAAATCATGTAGAAAAATATATAAATAACAGAAAACGGCAAAGACAAAAAACGTATAAACAAACAAATATCTACAAATTATCTCGGTAAAGAGCTGTTTTTCTCTTCTCCCAGGCTTTCTCAAGATAACTGGCTAATTTATATTTCACATGTTTCACAGAATAATGACATGATTATGAATATGGATGTTAAATAAAGATGTAAGGATAAAAGCTTATCACTTGAAGTGTACCCAGAGCGTTCTTAAGCAGTTTATATGTTACCTTTTCTGCTGACTGTCTGTTTCTCTGGGCCATGGAAGAACAGAGTTGGCTGGGCAAGAGCCAGATAAACAACTCAACATGAAAGGTGAGGAGGTCCATTAGGCAAATTGACTGACAAAGTGAATTGTTGTTGGAATGGGATTTAGTGTGAAACTGGCACTCAGAGGTCCTTCGTGCGAGACAGGCATGCCACTCATTCAATCTGAAATCCATAAACACACACATACTCATACAGGCTCAGGGAGGTGGGGAAACGACTTGGCATGAATCTGTGCCCTTAGCCCCTAGTGTCATGCTCTAACTGCAAGAGATAAGAGCTCTCAGATCTCCAAAAACCATACATGACTGCAACATGGGACCGTGGCTGCTTGGCTCACAGTAGGGGAAGGCAGTCACTTAATCAAAAGCATATACAAGCATACCTTACTACTATAAACTACACAAAAATACACACCAAAAAGATATATACAAACCTCCCGACAAAGACCGTCTTGAACAGTCTTAGCTAGGCCCTTGAGAGATTTTGTGAACAAAGTTTGTTTTAGGATAGTGGCATTACAAAAACACAAAAACCTTTTAGTACTCTGACCGTAGTTTACGGGTTTTTTTCGCCAACAAATACTAAAGCTACTATCAGCGATTTTTCTGTGCTATTGTTCGTGAATGGTGTTTCTGCAGTTGCTATATTTTTTGCAGAGTATCCGGGAATTCAGCAACCCTATCTCCTTTGAAATACATTTCTGTACTACTAATTTTGTTTTGCCAAATAAGGGAGGAAACATAACAAAGTTCACTAGCGATGTTTTCTCCAATCCACAAAATGTGATATCTACCAACTCCTGAGGGAAATACCTGGCTCGTTAGCTGCTAAATGCTCCATCATGTTCACCAGCTCTCTGTGTCTGTCTACTATTTGGTGCTGAGCAGAATAATGTTCTAATAATATTGATTATAGACGCTTAAAAGATCCTTTAATCCTTCAAACAGATGGATTTGAGAAACCAGTTTCTCAAACACTTTGATGCTAAACATTACATTTTAAGCTATCTTAATTTAAAATGTTCATAATCTAATACAAATGTCTTTTTTTATAATTTGGACAAGCAGTCAGACTTTATTGGAATATCGTTATTCATTTATCATATTATATTTGCACACTGATGCATGTCTGTCCTGCAGGGTTTGGTGATCTGCTGGATGAACAAAAGGAGACTGAGTTTCCTAAAAGACAGAAAAAGGCTGACAGAAAATCATGTTGGGATTTCAGGAGAAAGTGTGTGTGTGCATGTGTGTGTTGGCATGAGCATAGGACCACAGCTGCTTGTCATTTGGGCCTTAGCACGCATGGCCACCTGTTCTGAATAAAGTGGTGCTGCCCCCCTCCCCTCTGTTCTCCTGTGCATTTATCATGTAGTTTACAGTAAGGTGATATTCAACATGAGGGCTACGTTCCCCATGTGCTGCTCCAGTACAAATCATGGAGCATCTGATGAGTGTGATAATGCATAGAGCTGCAGGGTCTTTTCCCCTCTCCTTTCACTAGTCATTTCCTTAGAGAGCAGGCAAATAACTGCACATTCAGGTGAGACACTGACATTCTCACAACTCTCTCCACCCACTCTTTACAATGGTGATGAAGTTACCACAGTTTCATACACTTTGTCCAAGGGTCCTTTCTTCACTTTTCCCTAACTCTCTCCATTATAAAATCAAAGTTATATCATGGAGTGCCTCATTTCTACAATATTTTTTTCCCCAAAACATTTCTAAAATCCACATTCTTTTCATCTGGAGGACCTCTCCGAGTGGTCAAAAATATTCCTTAAATTCAATGAGCAATGGAAACATTATGTTGTCTTTTTACACCACACTGTCCTTTAAGCAACCAATTACATCTCCTCAAAGTCAATGTGTTATATTAGGCCTGTTCTCTTATCCCTGCTTGGTTAGCTGGTGTCTCCATGCTATAATTATTACATTGTTAGATAAGTGATGACACTGCAGCCCTCTGCCGCAGTTTGCCAAAGCTGTATTGCTGCTGTTGTGTGTGGCACGGTGCATTCAACAGCATGGGAACTGTGGTAAAGTGTTCCTACAGCAATGATGTGGGAGCTACTGGATCTGTGTACTGTCAGCATCAACATGAAAATGGCTCACAGTTACAAATCATTTTGGGTATTGTGGCTTTAAATGTTTTATGTCAACATGTTTTTATCTTAGTAATGTACAGTATGCAGCACACTAGTACTAATGACGTACAGTTCTCTCAGAGTACACTAGGGTTTTTGTAACACCGTTCATGTTTAGCGTAAGAAGTTCATTAGACCTGTTTCAACGTACCTGTGACTTTAGACAGGAGGGGTAATTGTGAGCTGGAGTTTGCGCGAGCTGCGTTTGATTCAATTCATTTCAATTTTATTTATAGTATCAAATCATAACAAGAGTTATCTCAAGACACTTTACAGATAGAGTAGGTCTAGACCACACTACAATTTACAAAGACCCAACAATTCCAGTAAATCCCCCAAGAGCAAGCATTTAGTGCGAAAGTGGCGAGGAAAATCTTCCTTTTAGGAAGAAACCTCGGGTGGTGAGGAAAACTTCCTTTTGGGGAGAAACCTCAGACAGACCCAGGCTCTTGGTAGACGGTGTCTGACGTGCCGGTTGGGGGTGTGATGAACAGTGGCAATAATAGTTACAATAAAGATAATGGAACTATGACTAGAAATAATAGTTGTAGTAGTTCATGGTGTAGCAGGGCACTGCAGGACGTTACAGGGTGTAGTAGGGCGTAGCAGGACGTAGCAGGGTGCGGAGCAGGACCACGGCAATAGCTGCAATGGAGAGCACGCTGGCACGGTTAGGCTGCCGCTTCTCCCACCGCAAATATTTAAACATTGCTGGATATACTCTTGTTATTTTTTAAATGTTGATACTATTTGCGCTAGTCAAAAGGCAGTAAAAATGTATTACACTTACTGGCATCTGGTTCATGACGCTTAAATGATGTGGTATCCTTTCCTTGGAGGGCCTGCTTGCTACTGGGCTAACTACGAGGTGGATCCACGTACACCGTATCTCTCCCCAGGTGCGCTTCTACGCTGCCGACGGTGATGCGTGGATACTCCCCGGCATCTCAAACCACCGAACCTGTTGGCACCAATTGAAACATCTTCATTCCACGACCATGGTTTGTGAAAGCTGTCTCAGGTGCCTTGTCTGCTGTGGTGTTCTGCCCTGGAGGGCCTGCCTGCTACTGGGCCAACTACGAGGCGGATCTCCGTAGCCTACACCGTGTGTCTCCCAGTGCGCTTCTACACACACCCACGCACTGGCGGTGACGCGCAGATACTCCCCGGCATCCCAAACTACTGAATTTCGGAATCCAACCTAACAAGGGGGTCTCTACAATACTTCTGCTATGAGGATTAGCATGTGTCTCTGGTGGATTCTTTTATGCTCCGCTGTCAGTGCCAGTTCAGCACTAAAATACTCTGCAGCGGAGCTACTACGTCTGAACTCAATGAACTTCAGGACTCCACTGGCTCTGTTTGCTCACCGTGATATACTCTCCCGACCAAGATACATTCCACCGCGGATCGGGCTGATCTTATGCATCCAGTAAGTCATCCTCTGCTATTAGTTCGTTTTGGTTCATTCCATTTCCTCCACCGGCTGTGGAGCTTTCCAAATCACTTGTATCCAAGTTACCAAGGCAACGCCAAACGCTAGTTTCAATGACTGTTTTAAATGTGGACTTTTTTAATGTTCAATCTCTTACAAATAAAGGTCTGCTGATAAGCAGGTTTATTAGTGATGCTAAACTGGACATAATGTGCCTCACTGAAACATAGCAACAGCCTAATGATTATTTACATTATTACCATCAGGCAGCCCCTAATGATTATTCTTACATCAGCCAACCTTGCTGTAGTGGGCGAGGGGGTGGGGTTGCTGTAGTCTATCGTGAAACTATCAAGTTTTCTTCATTTGAATGCTTGGCTGTTAAATTCTCTGGCTTTCAACCACTGACATTTTTTACACTTTATAGGCTACCTAAGCCATCTGATCTGTTCTTAACTGAATTTTCTGCATTAATGACTTCACTTTCTGTCTATTCTCCCAATATATTACTTGTTGGTGATTTTAATAACCATGTTGATGCCACTACTGCTTGTTCCCTTGCTGCTGATTTTATGTCATTACTTGATGGTCTTGATGTCATTCAAAATGTATCTTTTCCCACTCACAACAAAGGTCATACTTTCGATTTAGTCTGTTCAACTGGTATTGTTCCCTGCAATGTAACTCATGCTGAGTTACCCATCTCCGATCACAAAGCTGTTTTATTTGAAGTCTCTGCCCCTGTTTCCAGGTATAAACACCAACACACCATAGCCTTCAGAAATATAAAACACATTAAGCCATCTGACCTTATGACTTTTATAAATACATACTCGACCGCTGACTCCCTCTGTCCCCTCAACCTCATCACTCATTACAACGACCTATCCTCCTCCCTGGATGCTCCCACTAAAACTCGTTCTGTCTCCTTCACCTACTCGGCTCCATGGTACACACCTGAGCCCCGCCAGTTAAAAACCTGTGGGAGACGTCTTGAGCGCCTGTATAAATGGACAGGCCTAGTATCTCATACACAGGCCTACAAACATCACCTGTTGCAATATAAAAACACCCTTTCTGCTACCAGATCATCTTACTATTCTAACATTATAAACTCTGGGAAAAACAATTCTAAGCTCCTCTTTTCCACAGTAAACTGGCTACTTAGGCCTCCTGACAACGTCTTTTCTGACCCCTTACCGGAACTCTGCAACAAGTTTCTAAACTTCTCACATGCAAAAATTCAAGACATTAATCAGCATCTACTTAATATTCCTAGTACTCCAGTCCATAACCTGTCCTACACAACTACCTTACAGGGCTCTGCCTTTACTACCTCCCTCTCAAACTTCACCTTGGCTACGAAGAACCTGATCGTAGAGCTTGTCAGTAAATCAAAAACATCCACTTCCCAATTAGACCCCCTGCCTACCAGTCTACTCAAAGCATACCTGCCTTCCATCTCTCCCTTGCTCACTACAATAGTTAACTCCTCCCTCTCCACTGGCATTGTACCACCCACTCTTAAGACTGCTGCTGTCACTCCCGTCCTCAAAAAGCCCAATGCTGATCCTGATGATTTGAATAACTACCGTCTCATCTCCAACCTTCCATTTGTCTCCAAGATACTGGAGCAGGTCGTGGCAAATCAACTACATCAACATCTCAACTACAATAACCTGTATGAACATTTCCAGTCTGGTTTCCGTGTTAAACACAGTACGGAAACAGCATTGGTGAAAATCACCAACGACATACTCCGTGCAGCTGACTCCGGCCTACTGTCCATCCTCATCTTACTCGAGCTGAGTGCTGCCTTTGACACCATCTGTATTGCAGATATATACCATAACATTGGTATCGCAGGGGGTGCACTCTCCTGGTTCTGTTCTTACCTCACGGATCGTCAACAGTTTGTACAACTCAAACACTATAAATCAGCCTGTGCAACTGTGCCACAGGGTGTCCCCCAGGAGTCAGTGCTGGGTCCTCTCCTCTTCATTATATACCTCCTTCCCTTGGGCAAGATCATGAGACACCACAAAATACTCTACACTTGTGGTGCTGGTGGAAATGCGTACTCACCGTAGACAAAAGTAGTAAAGACCTATCAGGCAGGATATCTTATATATGTACCACGATAAGGAGTAGGAAAATAGCCTTTGTTTCATTATATGCACCGTCTACATATGATGAAAGTTTTTTTTCCCGCACCTAACCAATGAATTGCTTTCTCTCAATGAATATTCACTAATTATAGGGGCAGACATGAATGCAGTACTAGATTTAAATCAGGATAGATCAGGGGTCAATCACACAAAAGCCCAAAAACATATATCAGACATGTTTAAAGCAGTTGTGGAATCCCACCATCTTACAGATATATGGAGGATGCACAACCTCACTAGCAAGGATTACACCTTTATTTCCACACGTCACCTCACCCACTCCCGCATTGATTATATGTTGTGCTTCAGTGAGCTTAAGGCAATGTTCCACACGATAGCAATAGAACCAGCAATCCTGTATGATCACAATGCGCTGATAACCACATTCCATTGTGATATGTTAGGAGAAAGATCTAGGAGATGGCAATTTAATAATTCCCTTCTCCAGAACACAGCTTTTGATTCAGGATTTAGAGCCAAACTGGCTGAGTTTATATCAATCAATACCGACTCAGTTTCTGACCCCGCATTTATCTGGCAGGAAACTAAAAGATTTATTAGAGATTTCATATCTTCCTTCACAGTCAACTTGAAGAGGAAAAGAGAGGCAAGGATTGCGGAGTTGGAAGAATGTTGTAAAACTTTAGAGCAGTCTCTTAAGACTTGTTTTTCTAAATCTACACATACTCTTCTAGTCAAAAGTCGAACAGAGCCGAATGATTTAAGGAGAGCTGAGTTCATAATGCACGGAGTGAGGCAACATTATTATTTTAATGGCTTGCTCTGAAATTAAAACAAAGCGAATCCAGAGCTACTATCAATAGCATCCGCACAGACCGAGGTATCAACAACAACAAACTCTAAGGATATCAGCACCACTTTTCAATCCTTCTATTCAAAGTTGTATGAGTCCACCTGCAACCCAGATCCGACACAGCGCCAGAAGTTCCTAAAAGAACTAAACCTGCCTCTTCTTGACCCAGAGGAGGCAGAAGAACTGGGTCAGCCCATAACGTTAGAGAAACTTAAATCAGCATTAAAAACGGCAGGGTTGGATGGAATTCCATCAGAACGTCTACAGTATTTTGACATATTAGGACCTACAACTTCAGCCATAGAAAAGGGTACTTTCCACCAACAAACCAACACTGCGCTAATTTCCGTTATATCCACAAAGGGCAAAGATTTTACGGGTTGCTCCAATTTCAGGCCCATCAGCCTAATCAGGACTGATATTAAGCTTTATTCCAAAGTCTTGGCTCTCCGCCTAGAGAGCTTTATCGTGAAGCTAGTCCACCCCAACCAATCAGGTTTTATAGCAAAGCGTCATGCTGCAGACAATGTACGCAGACTATTTCATGTAATAGAAGAGGCCAAAAACCTCCCAGCAAAGGCAGCAGTTTTCAACTACCTAGAGTGGAATTACTTGTAACAAGTAATGGAGAGGCTTGGTTTGGTGGCCAAATTCATTGACATGGTGCATACTTTATATGCGAACCCCACGGCCATAGTTTCAACCAATGGCTTGCATTCTCAGCCATTTCCCATCGAGCGGGGCTCACGACAGGGATGCCGCTTTCCCCCATGCTGTTTGAAATCTCTCTTGAACCGTTAGCCCAAGCCATAAGGCAAAATAAAATCTGTAATGTCCAGATTAAATCCAATAGCAACTCAATATCATAATTTGCAGATGATATTTTGTTGTACATTGCTGATCTTGAGGACTCTTAAGATCTTCAACAAATTTGGCTCAATCTCTGGCTATATAATTAACTGGAATAAATCTAATCTTCTATTATTGAACAACAGACATGTGAAATCAGCCATTAGTGTTACAATACCAACCCAAAGCAAAATTACATATTTGGGCATCACCATACACGCGCCGCTACAGCGAGTCGTCCAGGACAACTATGAAACTATATTAAGTAGTGTTCAAAGGGATCTGGCCAATTGGTCTGCACTGCTGGCATCGCTACGGTCCAGGATTGCTGTTGTTAAAATGAACATAGTTCCTCGTGTGAATTTCTTAAGTGCAATGATCCCCCTACCCCCACCAATACATTTCTGGAAGAAACTTGATACCTTAATTCGGCAGTATATTTTTAATAATAAACAACCTAGGCTAAAATACTCTACCCTGCAATGTACCACAAACACAGGAGGCTTGGCCCTCCCTAACCTTAAAGTGTATCACAGAGCCTTTCAGCTACGGGCCGTCAGAGTGTGGATGGACCCCTCATCTACAGTTCCATGGAGAGAAATAGAGCAAAACCTCACTGTAAGTCTAAGACTGCAAGACCTTGCCTTTGCAGGTGTGTGTCCAAAAAAGTGTATGCTGGCCCATGGCCATATTATCACCAACACACTGACCAACTTTAAACAGGTGGAGGGCCAACTACGCTACACCAATAAGTGGCATTAGAATACCATAATATGGTGCAATGCACACTTATTGTCTGGTAACAAATCCTTTGCTTGTAAGCAGTGGAGTGACAGAGGTATTTATACTCTAGACCAGCTATTCAATGATGAAGGTATGTTAAGTTTTTAAGACCGGAGAGCTAGTTTTGAGGTCCCCAGGACATCCTTCTACTTTTATTTGCGCTTAAAATCAGTCTTAAAATGTTATGGAGTGCCATGGGGAAACAGTCTTGAGGTGCACCCAGTCATTAAATGGTTTGTTGATTTACCTGTGCGAGGATTAGTGTCCAAGGTTTATGCTAAACTGATGCAAATATCCATAGGAGAACTCCCAATAGTAAAGAAATGGGAATGAGAGCTGTGACCTGAGGGGAACACAATTAATTGGGAGACAGTTTGGGACATTTTCCACTGTTCCAAGAACCCAAATCACCAGTATATCCACTTCAACATATTCCATAGGACATATTGGACTCCTCAGAAGAGATAAGTCTCAAAAGCCATTCCCACTCCCTATTGTACATTCTGTCAACCTGAACAACTGGAACTTTCCTACATATGGTCTGGGAGTGTGAACAGGTGCATGAGTTCTGGAATAAAACAACATCAATAATATCTGATGTCTGATGAATATCTGTGATAGGATATCTAATCCCTACTGACCCGATTGTTTTGTTACTTAATGATGACTCTAAATTACACCTGCTTGAGAGACAAAGGAAGATTTGGCTAGCTGGCTCAACTGCAACCAAGAAAATGATAGCTCCACGATGGCTCCCCCCCCCACTCGCTTTGTATAAAACAGTGGTTAGCGTATTTCCTAGACATAGTTATGCTTGAGCTCTCTACAGCAAGGATTAACAAAGCCAAACCATCAACTATCAGCCTATGGGAAAGCGGGGTCCAAGCCTGAGTCTGGAAGTACCGGCAGTAGCAAAGCTACGCCGTTCGCACAGCAGGGCTGTGGAACCCTATTGTTTTTCTATGGATTATTTTCCATTTTTCTTCTCTGCCTAAAACTCCTGCTACAGCCTAAACTGTACATGGTGGGGGACTTTTCAGGACTGGTCCAAAACTCTGCAAGGACCTCAGGCACAACAATTGACCCACTTCCACCACTAGGAGGCACTATAGCAGAAAAAAACGCATTTGGCCCTATAACTCCCACACCATACATCACACATTCAAAAAGCATAGATCCTTGTGTTCCCTGGATCTAACTGAATCTCCTGATATAGGCCTTGCCCATTTCTGCCTAGATTTTTATCATGAAAAATCGTGATTTATCAAAAATCTACTTTATCGATCTCTTCCTAGACCGTGCAACCGATCTGTACGAAACTTGACATGTAGCATTTTCAGACCGACCTGACAAAACATTATTAAAAGAATCTTTATAGGATAACAATTGCGCATATTACGCTCAAACAAATTTGTGTAGCTAACTAAGAAAACACTAACTTTGCCATATCTCGGCCAAAATAAATGCTATCAATGCGAAACTTTAGATTCTTGTTATTTGCCAAATTGGCTACTAGGGGGCGCTACAACTACAAAATGTTTATATCTTATGAACGGCTCATCCGATTTTTACAGAATTTGGAGGGTACCATCTAGGGCCACTCCTGAGGCCACCCCTACTATACAGTAGGGTACTGATTGGTCAATGTGGGCATGGCCTATGGGACCAACATTTGGATTCACCACTTACACTAAAGTGAATAACTTAAAATTAACAAGGTAGATGTAGAATGGGTAATTGACCTAACTTACCAACAACTACACATGTGGGCCACTAGGTGGCGCTATAATGTCGTCAAACGTGTTGTTGCCTATAACTCCCACATTACACATCGCACATTAGAAATCCTTACATCCACGTGTTCCTTGATTCAAGCTGAATCATGTGATATAGGCCCCGCCCATTTCTGCTTAAAAGTCTTTTTGCAATATCGCGCAATGCGCAAAACCAACTTTTTCCAACTCGTCCTGTGCAACCGATCTGCACAAAACCTGGTACATAGCATCTCCAGATGGACCTGACCAAAAGTTATTAAAAGAATTTTGCTACGTTAAAGTATGCACATTTGACGACCAGACAAATTTTCCTGGCTAGCTACCACACACATATATCATATTTCGGCCAAATTAAATGTTATCAGCAAAGAACTTGAGATCCTTGTTCAACGTCGCACTATGATGCTCTCTACCAAATTTGGCAAAGATTGGCCATAAGGGGGCGCTATAATCAATGTTTATTTGTTTTGGCCAATAACTCAATGCATTTAAATAGGAAATTTACAATTGCAATATCTCTGCCACAGTAAATGCTATCAACACCAAACTTGTGATGCTTAAAGATCGGCCATTAGGGGGCGCTATAGTCAACGTAGACCAGTTTGGGCCTTTTTACCCCTTCTGAGGTTGAGTGTGTCGTATACAACGCCAAATGATACTTCTGATTCATAACTTAATAACTTTATAATTATAACTAGTAGAAACATACGGTCTTTTGGAGCTAAAAGCTAACAGTTGCCCCGTTCTGCTAATGTCTTTTATGTTTTCCTTTGCCCTTACAGAAGGTTTTGTATCCAGCCTAGAAGTCCACAGTTTTTCGGGGTCTTTGTGCAATTAATCCATACTGTTACATCCAAGATTGATACACTGTATGTAAGAAATGTAAATAGTTTGTCCTTTCCACATGAGTTATAATGTTCAATATGTTTATTTTTGCACTGGATGACTCCAAATGTATAGAACTGTTTTAGACAACACAAATGCTTGTGTTGCATTGCTGTGTGTGTGATATCAACAAATATATTATTATTTTGAGTATTGGCATAAGTGAATGTCATGAGGACAAAAGCATCTGGACTTGTTTTGAAAAAAATTAGATATGTTGTCCACTGTATAAGGTACAATGTTTAATGTTTCACTATTTGACTCCTAATACATATGAAAACTGTTTCCGACAGGAGATTGGCTTAGCTTTTATGTGCTGTGTGTGTTAAATCAATATATATGTAGTGATGAGCGGGGCAATGGATGGTGTAGACAGGTCTTAATGAAAGCTGATGGGATGGGATCAGCTGTTCATACCTGTGGTGAAATGTGAAAGCTCCACAGGGGACAGTAGAGAGAAATGAGAGAGTGACTGAGAGGGTAGAGGGAGGGAGGCAGGTGTGGTGGTTGAAGGAGCAGGGCAGGTGATCAAGTTGTTGTAAATGGTGTTGATTTTGGATTGAAAAAGTGAGAGAAAAGAGTTGCATTTGTCCACTGTGAAGGTTGTAGAAATGTTGTCAGGGGGGTTAAGAAGTTTGTTTATTGTAGAGAAGAGAGTCTTGGGGTTGTTGGAGCCGGAGTGTATGAGCTGTGAGTGGTAGCAGGACCAGGCAGTGTTTAGGGCGTTTTTGTATTGGTGAAGGTAGTCTGTATATGCATGGAGGTGAACTTTTAAACCGGTACATTTGCCGGCAATGTACTGCAGACCTCGCGGGTCACACCTCTCCATATTTACTGACGTTTGCCTCCCCACCGTCAGGCTTTGAGTTCCGCTTTTGCGTGCTCCCCGGGGCGTAAGGGACGACTGGCATTGGTGGCTTGGACCCCTTCATAACTGCTTGCAGTTCTAGTTTTTTTGTTTTCCTCAAGACCACAGAGGGTGGTGGGTGGGAGGGTTTTTGTTCTTATTCAATTTGTGTTCATCTGTTCTATGCACCACTAGACATTACCTGGCACGTTTTGTATGTCTGTGTGATAAATGGTGCTAAAATATAATAAAAAAAATTATCCCAAAAAAGAGTACACTAAGGGTGGAGGAAGGAGTGACGAGGAGGGATCGTGGAGAGATGGTGGAGGGATGGTGGAGGGATGGTGGAGGGATCGAGGAGGGATCGAGGAGGATCTATGACCGAGGATACACGAGAGCAGCCTTTCCGGAATCCGTGCAGCTGAAAGCCGTTGCTAACTCTGCCCATGCAGCTGACGAATTCTCTCCCTGAAATGTAATGCAGTAGAAGTATAGGGTTTAATTGGAGAAACTCAAGTAAAGTACGAGTACCTCAAAATTGTACTTAGTAGTTAATTAAAATATGCTTATAGTTACTTTCCAGTATTGGAGTTTTGCATGCAGTTAATGAAAAACACAGTCTTTAGAGGTATAGTATCCTACTTCGTCTTTGCTTTCCATTTCAAGTACAAAAGGAACAAACATCAAACATCTCTTAATGTTTTGGCAAATTTGTCCATTTGGGCTATGGTATGGTAAGTAGACATACTCACTCACTCACTCACATACCAGGATGCTCGCCACCTGTGAGTCAGTGACAGTCCTGCTGCTGGCATAGCGAAAGCGCAGCACCATCAGATAACAGAGGTGCTGGAGCGTGCACAGGTGAGATTGTGTGCGTATCTCAGGTGTAGGGTGGCATGAAGAGAGCACAGCAGCAGAGTAGATGACCCAGATAAGAGGATTATTAGTTTATAAAACATCTTTCCTACACAGCTGGGCTGGGACCAAGAAGAGCCCTCTGTGGTTTGCAGTCAGCAGCACTGGGGGAGGTTTGATCGATCATCACCCTGCAGCTCATCTTCTCTTGCCTGCAAGATGTTTATTTTAGGGCTGTCAACGTTATTGCGTTAACGTGTGCGATAAATCAAAAAAGAACTAACGCATTATTATTATTTTTAACGCAAAGTAAGCATTTTATCAGGTTTGACCCCAACATCTTTCCATTATCACAGCGCGGATGGTTATGCTTTGTGTGATACGCGTGGCACGGCAAACGTGAGTAAACAATGACAAAGGAGACAGCGCCCGCTGTGCAAGTTTGTCAACAAAATGACAACAGCAAAGCTAACTAGTGCAATCGCTAAATGGGTTGCTACAGACTGCAGGCCCATCAACATAGTTCAGCACCGGGGCCTTCAAGACATCATTCAGATTGCCACAGGCGACCCATCATACAAGCTACCTTTGAGGGGAACTATTTTTACGAGGACACTTGAACTGTACAACGCTAAAAAAAACTATGAAAGTGAGGCAATAGGCAGAAGGTACTTTTTTTGCACTTACTGGAGACCACTGGACATGGTCGTCACAAGCAGGTGCATATGGTAAGCTGGCCCATATTACAAAAAGGTACTTGGCTACACCTGCCTCAACAGTGCCATGTGGGAGACTGTTCTCTTTGGCAGGCAACATTCTGCAGAAGAAGAGGTCAGCGCTATCATCTGAAAATCTGAACAAGCTAGTCTCCCTTAGCAACTAGTTGAAAGAAGAGGTTGACAGGTGGCATGTTGCACAGACACTGTTTGAAGTAATTATCTGTAACCAAGACAGTAGAGACTGTTCCCTCTGTTCTTCACATACATTATGGCATTCTATTTCTAAAATAGGCCTACTTATTGTTGCATTCATTTGAGTTGATAGTACTATGCAAAAAAAATTACAAGTAAGCTATTTGTTACTTTGTAGCTGTATATCTGCAGTTCATATGGATGCCTCAACAAATTAAGATTGCTATTGAACACTTGTTTTATAAATATTAATGGTTGAGATAATAAAACTGAAGAATCCATTTCTTTAATCCAGTTTGTCATGCATTTATTTATTTCAACACTGCACGTTTACAGGTAAATCCTTGTATTTTAAATCTGCGATTAATCATGATTAATCAGCCCATGACTGATTAACTTGATTAAATGTTTTAATCGGTTGACATCACTAGTTTATTTACAGCATATCTTCATATATCCTCTTGTTATATACACAGTATCTCAATGCCAGCACTGTTGCAGTTGCTTTGTTCATGCCAGATGGCTAAAATCTCCAAATGCTACTCCTAAACTCTACTTTTCAACTTTAGAGGGTAAATAGAATTCAACATCAGAATCAGAATCAGAATCATCTTTATTTGCCAGGTATGAGGACACATACGAGGAATTTTGCTTTGGATTATACATTGCTCACAATGTGCTTACTCATACAAAACGAACAACAAAAACAAACAATATATACACGCTATGAACAGAAACTATATATACAGGTTGAGGCAGTAGTGCAATGCAGTGCAAAGTGTGCAGATGCTGGAATAAATCAGTATTTTTTATATATATATATATATATAGTTATTATATAAGTATTATATTACAATATGAACAGTATGAACAGCTCTGAAATAAAGAATGATGAATAAATAATAAATGGAACCAGTAAACAGGTGCTGATTAGATACAGTGTTGCTGGGTTATTGCACAGGAATTGAACCTGACACTGTGAGTCAGAAGTCAGCTGTTCATCAGAGTGATGGCTTATGGAAAGAAACTGTTCCTGAGTCTGTTGGTTTTGGCGTACAGTGCTCTGTAGCACCTACCAGAGGGGAGAAGCTGGAACAGGTTGTGTCCGGGGTGAGATGGGTCTGCAGTGATGTTTCCTGCCCGTTTCCTGACTCTGGAAGTGTATAAGTCATGAATGGAGGGCAGGTTGGCATCGATGAACTTTTCTGCAGTCCTAACTGTCCGTTGTAGTCTGCTCCTGTCCTTGGTGGCAGATCCAAACCAGACAGTGATGGATGTGCAGAGGACAGACTGGATGATGACTGTGTAGAAGTGGATTAGCAGCTCCTTAGGCAGGTTGAGCTTCCTGAGCTGGCGCAGGAAGTACATCCTCTGCTGGGCCTTCTTGATGATGGTGTCAGTGTTGGGCTCCCACTTTAGGTCCTGGGATATAGTGGATCCCAGAAACCTGAAGGATTCCACAGCAGACACAGGGGTTTTGAGTATGGTGATGGGGGGAAGAGTGGGGGGGCTCCTCCTGAAGTCCACGATCATCTCCACAGTTTTGAGCGTGTTAAGCTCAAGGTTGTTCTGACCACACCAGAGAGCCAGCTGATCAACCTCCCATCTGTAGGCCGACTCATCACCGTCCCGGATGAGGCAGATGACCGTTGTGTCGTCAGCAAACTTCAGGAGTTTAACAGATGGGTCTCCTGAGGTGCAATCATTGGTGTAGAGGGAGAAGAGCAGTGGGGAGAGCACACACCCCTGGGGGGCGCCAGTGCTAATAGTCCGGGTGCTGGATGTGATGTTCCTCAGCCTCACCTGCTGACTCCTGTCAGTCAGGAAGTTTGTGATCCACTGACAGGTGGAGGCTGGCACAGTGAGCTGGGTGAGTTTGGTTGATGAGGATGTCCGAGATGATTGTGTTGAACACCGAGCTGAAGTCCTCGAACAGGATCCTTGCATATGCCCCTGGAGAGTCGAGGTGCTGCAGGGTGTAATGCAGTCCCAAGTTGACTGCATCATCCACAGACCTGTTAGCCCTGTAGGCAAACTGCAGGGGGTCCAGCAAGGGGACTGTGATGTCCTTCAGGTGGGCCAACACCAGTCTTTCAAAGGGCTTCATGACTACAGATGTCAGGGTGACAGGCCTGTAGTCATTTAGTGTAGAGATAGAGGGTTTTTTGGGGACTGGGATGATTGTGGAGCGTTTGAAGCAGGAGGGAACTTCAGATAGCGCCAGTGATCTGTTGAAGAGTGAAGATGGGTTCAGGTATTCAGGTGCCTTTGGTTAGAAAATAGAAAACTGTTAAGTGGTCAAGCTATCAGCTGGTTGAAGAGGAACCATTTTTGTTAAATAAGCATATTAGCTTTCTTGCCGAGAGTTAGACGAGAAGATTGATATCACTCTCACTCTTCCAAACAGGAAGTTGCATTATCTTGGCAACAATTATTCCGATTGCCCCGAAAATTGACAAGGTTGTTCATCATGGCGGGTTTAGCATCTGTGGCAAACTTGGCATCAATCGGCCATTAGATAGCGCTGTTTTAATTTTTTTTAATTAATCAGCAAAATATTGATATATGGGAAACCTACTCTGTCTAACTACTCCTGGGGTGTGAGTTCGATCGGCACGAAAACTGGCATATAGACTCGGAGGACCCTCATGACAAAAAGCTATCAAAATAATTTTAATAGCTAAAACAATGTGCAAGTTACAGAGGACCAACTTCCTGTAGTTGGGTGTCAAAACAGGAACGGTTGTGTCATGCACACCACCGTGTACACAAAACTTAAGACAGTTGTTCCTCATGTGCCAATGAGGCTCTGTGCCAAATATGGCATCAATTGGCCTTTAGATGGCGCTGTTTTCATTTCTTTAATTAATTAGCAAATTCGCTTTGAGCGAAACTTTGAAACTTTTTTTAACTCCTCCTAGAGCATAGGTCCCATCTGCACAAAAATGTACACGTAGACTCGGTGGACCCTCATGACAAAAAGTTATCAAAAGAATTTTGATAGCTAAGACAATGCGCAAGTTACAGAGGACCAACTTCCTGTAGGGGGCTGTCGAAACAGGAAGTTGCCTATCTTACAAAGATTTATTCCGATTGACACCAAATATGACACAGTTGTTCCGCATAGGGGCTTGAGCTTCCATGCCAAATTTAGAGTGAATCGGCCATTAGATGGTGCTGTTAGATTTTTTTTATTAATTAGCCACATCGCGATATATGGGAAACCTGTGGAACCTCGTGACTAAAAGTTATCAAAAGAATTTTGATAGCTAAAACAATGCGCAAGTTATGGAGGAACAACTTCCTGTAGGAGGCTGTTAAAACATGAACGGTTGTATCTTGGCAAAAGTTATTCCGATTTACATGAAACTTAGAATGTGTGGTCTACATGTGATGTTGCGTCTGCCAGTACCCCCGACTGCAAGAAGGCGAGGGCCTGTTCATCGCTGCTTGCAGCTTTAATTAGGGCCCGAGCGCCGACAGCGGCGAAGGCCCTATTGAAACTGAAGGAATTATTATTTTCTGCAAGTAAATTGGCTTTTTGAGGGGCTTAACATATTCAAAAACTCACCAAATTTGGCGGTCACATCAAGTCTGCTGAAGATTTACGTATTTTAAGGGTTTCGGGAATAGGCGCCCAATAATGGCTCTCTAGTGCCCCCGACAAAGTTAAAACAATTGAGCCCCTGCAGTGCATTTAACGTAGACTCACAAAACTTGGTACACATATGTGACGTGTCAAGATGTACAAAAAACGTCATCAAAGCCATATGCTAAACCCAACAGGAAGTCGGCCATTTTGATTTCAAAGTTTGAAATTAGTGTGATTTTGGCCATTTCCACATGTCGTACTTTAACGAACTCCTCCCTTCAAATTTGATGTGTGCCATCTTAAGATGTTAAAGATGAAAGTTTGTTAAAAGAAAAACCTTTCGTCATAGGGCGTGGCCGTGGCGGGGCGGCCATTTTGTGCGTTTCGCCATCAAAACAGGAAGTGGCTGTAACTTGCGTGTACATTGTCCAACTGCCTTGAAACTTTTCAGGATTCATAAGACTCCAACCCTGAGGACAAATAAAGGCCGATATTTACTTGAAGTCATAGCGCCCCCTAATGGCAACAGGAAGTAGGCCTAAAAGTCAAGGTGCTATACTTTAATGAACTCCTCCTAGAGATATAATCCGATGGACTTCAAACTTGGTCTGTAACATCCAAACACCTTAAAGATGTCAGACGGTGTGGGCGTGGCGTGGCGGCCATTTTGAGTGTTGAGCGATGAACAAAGAAGTTGTTGTAACTTGAGGGTATGTTGTCGTATCTGCCCGAAATTTCTAAGGACTGACAAGGGTCCAGGCCTGAGGACACCTACAGGCCAAAATTGACTTTTAGTCATAGCGCCCCCCCCTGGCAACAGGAAATGCGCCTTATATGACAAACATCATCCGATTTACATGAAACTTATAATGTGTGGTCTACATGTGATACTGAGCCGCCCCCCTATACTTTAACCATGCCCACTTATTCAGACCACGCCCCCTTTCATAACATTTGACCCATTTAAGGTAGAGTCTTGTGTGAGGTGTCACTGAACTCGGCACAGAGTTAATTTTTAATTGGTGATGGTTTGGCCCGCCCCCTATTTTTAAGCCACACCTCCTTTCATAACTGGTGAACCATTTAAGGTAGAGTCTTGTGTGAGGTATCATTGAACTCAGCAGAGTCTTCATTTTTAATTGGTGATGGTTTGACCCGCCCCCTATGCTTTAGCCCCTTTTCACAGCTAATGAACTGTATGACGTAGAGTCTTGTGTCAGGTATCGTTGAACTCGGCAGGGAGTTCCCTTTTCATTGGTGACGATTTGCTGTGTCTGAGTGCCACACAAATGCACGGTCGCAAGAATCGGCGTCCGCCAGTAACCCTGACGCACGCAGAGGAGCGAGGGCCCACCCATCGCTGCTTGCAGCTTTAATTTTTATTTGAGTTGCTATACATTTCAAATAATAACAACTATTGTTTTTTATTTGAGACAACCTAAAATAATCAGTTTGCTCCAAACTTCATAAAATGGTTGCATGGAGTCAAACATTTCAGGTTAAAGTGAATGGATTATTTAAAGACAGATTTAAATTTATGACAAAAAATTGGTTTGCTTCACCCGAAGAAGTTTGCATTTGAGTTAAAAAATACAGGTTAAACTGAATAAATTATTTACATTGAGTCAATGTCAAATATTTCGAGTGATCGATTACTTCAATGTTTTTAAGTGTATCTTTTTAGTGAGATGGCTTGTTACAGTAAATTGGGGATAAAAGCTGTGTCCCCAATTGGGAAAAATTCAGTGGTGTTAAGGTTATGGTTGGGCTAAGTCTCCAGGAAATGGATGTATGTTTATGTAATGTCCCCAAAAGTGATCAAGGTACACATCTGTGTGTGTGTATGTGTGTGCGTGTGCATTTGTGTCCATTTCTGTGCATTTCTGTGCATTTGCCATTATGTGTGTGTGTGTGTGTGTGTGTGTGTGCAGTTCTACTCATCTGGGATAATTTGTCCCTAAAGTGGCCTCTCTTGTCATCACTGAAGGCAGCAGAGACCCAGGATGAATAACAAATCACAGAGTCTAACTGGGAACACTCGTGCGGATGGGCGGAAACTGGTTCCAGTGAGGTTTTGCAGATCTCACGACACCATGCTCATTTTAAAATGTTCCCACAAACATTGTTATGCTAATAACCTTTCTGAGGACTTCCTGGTCTCCGTCCAATCATGCAGCTCGATCCATGGTAACAGTAGGTCATGCTGCGGAGAGAAAGGATCACACGGATGCAGATAAATGAATGGGATGTGATGACAAGCTTAATGGACTCCGAATGTCAAGTCACAAACATATACATACATACACATACACAGTACTCAGTTTTGTCTGAGGAAAGTCAAGGTCTGAGTGTGTGTGTGGCCCTGAAGAGGTCGTACATTGGTTTTCAACATGTTCACACACGCACACTTTAGTCTTCCAGTTAAAAAAATATATTTAAAAACTCTTAATTTCAGCCCCACAAACCTTTAAATCTGCACAGTAGTTTGTTTTTGTCTTTAACTTGATGTTTCGTTTGCAACATCTGGCTCTGTTGCTTCACAGTCAAACCAAAGCCAGCGTATGGTTTCCCTGCTGGGTTAAATTCACCACGCTTTGGGACCATGACACGCAGTGTTTTTCATGATACTGTCCAACATCCATCCTTTCATCACTTGTTTTTGTCTTTTATTTCATCTCATTGTCTATCCTTTCTTCCCATCTGCTTCTCAGTGCCTAGAAAACATACAGACACAGCGATAAGTTGTCTCTTACACCTTTTTTCTCTTTTATGTATTGTACTGCTGTATATGTTGTAGGTATTTCCCTTATCAGGTGAAAGTCCTGGACTATTTTGTTGTAATTTTGGCAAAAGCAAGGTTAAATAATGATTACATGAATGGTCAGCTGGAAAAGCATTGTCTACTGTTTCTGAGTCACCTAACCTAAATATCTGTCTGAATGATCTCAGATTGAAGTGGAAAATTTGTCACACTGAGGAAGGTAAGCTACACATTGTTGCTGGTACAGTGTTTAGTGAGTTTTGTAACACTGAGTGAAGATTGTAGTGCCTCCACCATGATAATCACTGGCAGTTTAGTCTATATCGACGACAATTAATTTACGGGATTGCTCCGGTGCCGCCAGGAAGATCCGCCTGATGTCCCTCATTTTCAGCTGGATGTCCCTCACCTTCCTCTTTCTTTGTGTTGCTGTTCCAAACTCCCATCGATTTATGAGTACTATGGTTAACTGCTCCTCAGATCTCTGCAGGGAAAATCGAGAGCTCGCTAGACTATCTGTCCAATCTGAGTTTTCTGTTGCACGACCAGTGTTGGGGAGTAACGGAATACATGTACCGGCGTTACGTATTCAGAATACAAATTATGAGTAACTTTATTCCGTTACAGTTACAATTTAAATAGTTGGTATTTAGAATACAGTTACATTTTTGAAATCAACGGCATTTCATATTAAAGAAAGAACAGGGAGAACAAAATATAACTGCGGAGTGCAACCTCTGCTTGCCAGCAACCAACCTCCTTTCAGCGTCCAAATTACTCCATCTACAACCTGAAGAAGCATCTTAAAGTAAGTTTTTTTTTTTTTTTTTTTTTTTTAATTAGCCAAGGGTAGCTGTCTGCTGTAGTTTTACTGGTCACCTTGCTATTTTATAGTTGACGTGCGACTTTACATTCTCATATGTGCTGATTTACAGCTCCAAAGCCGTTGAAAGACTGACTAGCCCCGTTTGACATGCTAGCTAACATTACCTAAAATTAGCTCGTGGTAGCTTAGACTGCGGTTAGATTTTTGTAGTATGCAGTTCGGGACTACAAATACAAAAATCTATCTGCTTGTTCAGGTACACATTCAGCCAGTTGGAACAGAAGAACACACCAGAATAGGCCTGTTTAGTAAGCTGTGTGTGATGGCCGCATTCCTACACTTATAAAATGCAATTCAATGTGGAAGTAATCCAAGTATTCAGAATACGTTACTCAGATTGAGTAACGTAACGGAATACGTTACAAATTACATTTTTGGGCACGTATTCTGTATTCTGTAACGGAATACGTTTTGAAAGTATCCTTCCCAAAACTGTGCACGACTAAAACAACTTTTGTATGACCACATGTTCCACCAAAACAAGTTCCTTCCCGAGACTATTTTGCAGACACACCGGTATTTCGTCCAGCACTTAGTGCCGCCCAAGACAATTGTGATTGGTTTCAAGAAAGGATGAGTTTTGTACCAAGGTTTAGATTAGTATAACAGTGATTGATACAGCAGACAGGTGTCGGTCCAAAATCTGTTAACATTTTTACCTAATTTGCAGAAAATTGGCAAAACAGAATGCAAATTAAGGTGTGTTTCCATAGTGTTATGTGAATGTCAGGGATAAACAGTTGGTGGTGCCAATTTTCCAGTCGGGGGCCATTGCAGAAGAAGACCCTGCAACAGCAGCAGTCAAACCTTAAACTGTGGAAAACAAGGTAGAAAACATGACGGAAAAATGTAATTTCTGTTTGTTTCATGTAAACATTTGAGGAAGGTTACAGTCTCCTCATCAGGCAGTTTTTTGTGTCTTAAGTGGGCCAATGGGTTACATGCTTAATGTACTTCAGAATATACTCGCTAACTCTGTTTACATTTTGTTTTTATAGATACACCATTTTTTACACCAGCTAAGCATAAAAATGTTTTTGAGAAATGGGAACTGTTTTCATCTTTTTGCCATCTGTTCTCTTATGCACAAATTGAAAATGCGCATGAAAAGGGTTAAAAGGAAACACACATGGGGCCGTATTTTAACGATCTAAGCGCACGGCATGAAGCGCATGGTGCAGGTATGTTTAGGGCGTGTACGAATCCACTTTTGCTAGTTAGACGGTGGAAAAAAGGGTCCCGGCTCATGGTTCAAAAGGGTTGTACTTAGTGTCTTAATTAATCATAGGTGTGTTTTGGGCGTAACATGCATTAAACCAATCAGAGTGTCATCTCCCATTCCCTTTGTACCTTGGCGCATTGCTATTATGATGGGGCAGTTGCTGATCAGGAAGGAGAGATTTTCAGGAGAAGAAACTGATATATAATATTATTTCACATTGTAATATCTTCATTTTTAATCTTCTGTGTGTGTGCTGCTGCGCTTCCCTGTGTTTGTAACAAGCATAGTGTGCGCGCTGTGTACGAGCCTAGGAGCATTTTACTAATGCGCTGTTAAAATAATGAAATGCAGCGTCATTGACTTCAGACCAGATTTTTGTCGGTCAATGGCGCGATCACTTTCCGCTGTCTAAAGATAGCAATACGGCCAGAATGCACCTGAACACACCTCCCTGTAAGACCAGCACGCCCATGGGCGCACAGATAGGAGTAGGTGCACTTGCTATTTCAACGACGTCGGCGCTGGACGGAAAATTGACAACTGCATCAGTCTTTAACTAGCAAAGACACTTGGGTCGGGCTTTGCGCTATGCCGGGTGCAAGATAGGGCCCATTGTGTCGCAGGGTTTCTTCCATGCAAATAACTTTTTAATCGAAGGTTGTTGCAACGACAAAATAAATATATATTTTGCAGCTTTAATGCTGTATTGATTGGAAGTATTTACACATCCAGCACAGAGGAACATTACATTCATTTGGAGTTGTGTCGTTTTATATTCACACTCCTTTTCGCTCTGTTTCGGTCCCGACTCCAGAGAAAAATGTCAAGCTCTACAACATCTACATGTTCAACTTTATTCACCACCTAGCTGCTAACTTTGTCTTGTTGCTTGTGCTGGCCAGGTAGCGTACCGTTGATTTATCAGAGCTTTTTTCCCACTGAAAACAGCTGCCGGCCACTGCTGGAAAAGTGGTTGATGGGAGTTTGATGAGAAAGCAAAGCAGAAATCCAAAACAGTGAGCTGACATACTTTACAACACTGTCGAGCGCAGAGGAACTGCAGAGTTGGGTGACCATTCTTTGTGGTAATCACATAGTTTTTTGATCCATTTGTTATATCTATACATTGATTAATGCAGCTTTCTACTGAAATCTGCTGAGGTTTCTGCACATCACTAAACTGTGCAAACATTCAATTTGTATTAAAAATAAAAATCTGAACTATTCTTTATGTGTAAGTAATTTGCTGACAGTCATCACTGCAGTACTGATACACACAGTCAGTCCACAGGCCTTGCACATTAAAGTCATAGAGTTTAGGGACTGCAGACTTTCAGGACAGCTGAAACATCGCAGAGGTGGTTTAGAGGGAACATTTGATGTCTGCATGCTGATTATTCATCATGGAGCAGATTCTATTTGCTTTCTTAAACCAGAATAGCTGAACATTCCTGCATAATCCATCACGAGACATGAATGCTTGCTGCTCCCAAACATCTTTATTAGCATACAGCCCAATCTCCTGAACTTTCCTCCCCCTCGTCTCCTCACTCCTGCTTTTCAGCCTGGAATGCCTTATCTTCTTTACACGGCGCTTATAAAACTTACTCTGTGTGTGTGTGTGTATGTGTGTGTGTGTGTGTGCGCGTGGGGGGGTAATACGAATGTTGTGTGTGTGGCGTAGTGCCCATTGCCTCTTTAGGGCAGGATATATGAGAGGTCTGGAAGACCTCAACATGTATTAGCCCAGCAGGACAACTGGAGGCAGCAGCAGTGATGGTGTTTGTTTGAACAATGACTGAGAGGCAGAAAGAAAGAGCAGTGTGCACAGTTTACTTTTGTAAGATTTATTTAAAATCTCCAATCCTTTTATAATGTTTTTAATCCCTTTTCTTATTTTTCTCTCTCTTTATCTTCATCCTATCTTTATCGGGGCAGCAGACCATGGCCACTTGGCTTGGGAAGTGGAGGATCGCCGGTTCAACTCCCCGTAGGCTACGGACTAAGTACAGTGTCAACCCCAAGCCTTCAGGATTAAAGCAATAGTGCGTAGTTTCTGTCGAATTCTAAGTAATGACAACAGCACTGTCAGAGCATCCATATGATCACAAGCCTTCCGTGATCACTCCCTCCACACAGTTGCTTGTAGCCAAGGAGGACACGGAGGATTAAAAAAGCATGATGGACTCTTCAGAAGAAGTCATTATCTTCACTCGCCGGACGCCACAATCTTCTGAACATAGTCATACTGAGAAATACAGAGAGAGTTGTGTGGAGCTGATAGTCTTAATTAACGGACGTTCATTAATATAAAAAAGTTATGCATTAAAGCTTTAAAGTTGTGTATATCGACAACGTTTCATTTCCGGGATTGTTCAGGTGATTTTAATAATCACGTGATCTTCAGTCCAGATCTTGAACTCTGATGATCATTCGGTCTGCATGAAAGGCGATTGGCTGCAATCTGCTGCCGCTCCAGGACCTATACGCCACCAGGACTCTGAAAGCGTGCTGGAAAGATTGTGGCTGACCCCTCCCACCCCGGCCACAAACTGTTGAGCCACTCCCCTCTGGCAGGAGGCTGATGGCCATCAGGACCTCAACCACACACCACATAAACAGTTTTTTTCCTTCCGCCACTAGCCTTATTAACAAGGCCCGGAACCCACCCTGACTCTCTCCACACCCCACCTCTGGCTCTACATGCCACTGTACCTACTCTGCTGTAGCATTCCTTTTTACTACTGTTTAACTTATTTTATTTATTTACATTTATTTTATTGTTATTAATACATACTGTGTGTATATGTTTATACTTATATTGTTTATATTCTTTTTATCTTTCTTATATTTGAGAATGTGTGACATGCACCAACAACACCATGACAAATTCCTTGTATGTGCAAAAAACGTACTTGGCAAAAAAGCCCTTTCTGATTCTGATTCTGTTCTTCCACCATTATCAAACTCTTACCAAGACATTTACAGCTTTGTTCATACACAAACCTTTGTGTGTAGAACTAGAACAGCTGCGTGAAAACCCGAGCTTACCATGAAAGTGTGTGGCCACACAACTCCACCTCTTCCTGTGGAAAAAATGAATCAAGGTTTCCACGCTGCCATACAGCTGTGTGCAAAGTGCGCTGGATTTTTGGAGACGTTTCACTTCTGGGATTGTTCAGGTTCCGTTGGAAATTCCACCGGATGTCCGTCCCCTTCCTCTTTCTTTGTGTTGGCGTTCTAACCTCTGGTGGATTTGTGAGGACTATGGTTAACTGCTCCTCAGATTTCTGCAGGGTAAATCCAGACAGCTAGCTAGACTATCTGTCCAATCTGAGTTTTCTGTTGCACGACTAAAACTACTTTTAAACGTACACATGTTCCACCAAAACAAGTTCCTTCCCGAGGCTATTTTGCAGAGGCACCGTGGCTCTGTTCGGCGCTTAGCGCTGCCCAAGACGATTGTGATTGGTTGAAATAAATGCCAATAAACCAGAGCATGTTTTTCTCTCATCCAGGAATGCTGTGTGGACTAGCCAGACCCTCCTTCACAGCGCTGTGGAGGAAGGTCTGGCAATGCGAGACTAGGATTAAACGAATAAAAGAGTATGTATTCTTCTTTTTTTCTCCTCTTCCCCCTATTTTCTCTTTGTCTCCTCTTGCCACTCATATTCATCCCCTCTCCTCCCCTCTTCTTTCCTCTTGTCTTTTCTTCTCTTCATCTCTTCTTTCCTCTCCTCTTGTTCTGTCGCTTCATCCCCTTTCCATCCCTCAACTCGTCTATTCTCCCCTTCTTTTATCTCCTCTCATCCCTTCTCCTTAATCTCTTGTTGTTCTGTCCTTTCCTCCCCTCTAATCTCTTCTCCTCTCCTGTCTCCTTATTTATATATCCTGTCTTATTATTTCCTTATTTTTGTTTAGGTTTTTCTTTGTCTTGTTTTTTGTTTTTGATTTCTGTGATTGTGAATCTTTTCGGAAAATGGTCCAATAAAGAGACCTCCCATATTCTGTCCTATTCTCTCCTCTCTTTTTATTTGCTCTCCTTCCTACTTTTCACTTCCCCTTTCCTCTGCTTTTCCTCTTTTTTTCTTTCTTCTTGTCCTGCTGCTTCCTCTCCTTACATTTCCTTGTCTTCGCTCCTCTCCTATCCCATCATTTCCACCTCTCCTCCATCCATTTCCTTTTGTTTCATCTTCTCTCTTTCTGCCCTTTCCTCTTCTCTCCTTTCATCTTCTCTTCGTCATTTCCCTCCCTCATCCTCAACTTTCCTTCTTTTCCTATCACATCTTCTCTTTTTTCTCACCCTTTTGTCTTCTATCCTTCCTAATCCTCTTGTTCTGTTCTTTAATCTTCTCTTCTCCTCTTCTTTCTTTCACTCACACCCTTTCCTCTCATGTCCTCTTTCTCTCTATTTTGCTTTCTTTTCCTCTTCCCGTTTCCCACTTTCCCCCTCACTACCTCTCCTCATTGCTTTCATTTCCTTCCTTGTCATCTCTCTACTTGTCCTTTTCCCTTATCCTCTTGATTTTCCTTTTTCCTCTTCTATCATTTCTCCTTTTGTCTCCTCTTGTCCTGTCCTCCTTTCTTTTCTTTTCTTTTCCCCTCCCCTTTCCCCTCTTTTCCACGTATGTCTTCTCTTCTTTTCTCTCCTCCTTTATTCTGTCCTCTTCTTTCCACTATTTTCTTCCTTCTCATCCCCTATTCCCATCTTTTCATCTCATTTCCTTTTCTCCTTTCTCTAATTTCCTCTCTTGTCATCTTTCCTCTCGTCTTCTGTTCTCTCATCCCCTATTCTTTCCTGTTGTTTTGTCTCCTTTTGTCCTGCCCTTTTATCTTCTCTTCTTCATTTTCCTCCATTCTCCTCAGTTCCCCCTTTTCCTTTTTCTGTCTTCTGTCCTCTAATCTTCTCTATGTCCCTCTCTCTCCTCTTCTTTTGTCTTCTTTTATCTTCTCTTCTCTCATCCCCTCATACTTCACGGTCCCCCACTTCTTTTATCCCCTCTCATCCCCTCTTCTTTCCCCTCCTGTTATCCTTGTGCTTCCTCTCCTCTCCTCGTCTAATTTCCTCTTCACTCCTCCCTTCTCCTCTCCTCTCATCCCCTCTTCTTTCCTCTCCTTTTGTCCTGTCACTTCCTCCCCTCTCCTCTCTTCCTCTCCTCCGGAATGCCACGTTGTTGTTTCGACCTGTTCATCAGTGTGATGGATTGAAACACATTCCACATTCGTCAGCCAACTCTCTGTCTCACCTCTTCTCCCGTCGCTTAATCACAGCCAGACGTCTTCGACAAGGCCTCTCTCAGAGTCTCACAGGCAGCCAAGACTTACCTCTTCTCTGGCAGAACAAATCGGATTGCTTTAAAATATAAGAGACATCTGCTTTTGCAAGATATCAACAGTACTGGGGCGGTATATATTGCTGACATACAGGATGGGGCTGATATTGGCCTTTTACTGCATTAAGCTAGGTTTATGATAACCGTCGTGTTCCCGGCGTGTTGTCAGTCACTTAGAATATTAATCTGTGCCTGTCAGTGGCAAAACAAGCACTTTTGTGAAGATAAATACAAGCTTGACAATTGCCCTATTAACTTACATTGTAGCTTGTTTCGCCACTGCCGACTGCAGCGATCTCCTTTAATACTGGACCAACGTCAAAGATTGTCACTTAGACACAAAAATATGGGAAAATAGGGTCCAAGTTGAAAAAAACTGGTAGTTACCATTTAACTTTCGTCGCAGCAAAACACTCATATTTTGTGGAGTTAATTTAACCGTAATGTCGGCTGAAACGACCAACAGCTCGCGGTGATCTGTACCCGGCTCAAAGTCACCTATTTTCAGGTAACTGAACCACCAACTACCGCTGACACAACGGAGGCCTGTAGCTGGCGTCATGAAGCTCTGTAGCAGCTTAAACAACTAGCAACAACCGCTCGGCGTCATGGAGCTCATAGCCATCCGGCATCATGTGACCAGCCGGCATCACGTGACCAGCCGGCATCACGTGACCAGCTGGCGGTCTCTTAATTTCATAGGATATCACACGTTTTGGTGTGCATACATTTTCATACGATATAATACAGACCCGTTCATGAGAATGCGTTGAGTAGGGAGACCGTCTTGATGTGAGAATGGCTGTGATTTGTTTGTGACCGATAGAAATGATAATTCAATTAGTGGGCATATGACTTTCGTGTCCTGCATGAACCAACAATTCTTGATTTAATAATTAGAGTACACCACAATGTTTGGCAGTACGTCGTGTTCATCATATATTTATTTACTACTGTTACCACTCAGCCACTTTCCTTTACTTCAGCTCTCTTCCTCTCTACTACTTCTTGCTTATTCACAGATTATTCTGTTTGTACGCCCCCTGGTGTTTCGGAGAATACTGCAACGAACAATGTGTTGAGCATAGAAGTCTCCGTGCATTTAGTTTTTATGCTCCACATATCTGGAACAAACTCCCAGAAAACTGCAGGTCTGCCGCAACTCTCAGTTCTTTTAAATCAAGGCTGAAGACCTATCTATTTGATGTTGCCTTTCTTTAAATAACTGTTCATTTCTTATACTGAAGTTGCATTGTTGACACTGTATGACAATCTATATAAGCATATTAAGAGAAATTCCTATTTTATCTGCTTTTATATATTTAACTGTTTTAATTGCTCTTCAATGTTTCATTTCTTATACTGCACTGTAACTTTTATTCTTGTATTTTATCTGTTTTAAATTTTTTAATCTGTTTTCATGTAAAGCACTTTGAATTGCCCTGTTGCTGAAATGTGCTATACAAATAAAGCTGCCTTGCCTTGCCTTGCCTTGTAGCACGCGCGCCATATACGGAGAACCGAGCCACCGTGCCGCACTCGAATATAACCAAGCCTTCAGAGTTTAGGTCATATATCAGGTCCTCAATACCATGGTTTACATAATAACATTTTCTTTACACAAAGCCTTTCAACTGAATTGATTCAATTAAATATTTGAAGCAGATCCAATTCAATCATCAATCAATCAATAAATGTTTTATTTGTCAAACGAACCACTGTTTGCAAGGCCTTCTTGACATTAGTCACGTCTTATAGTTATTATTGTGGTGAGTTTTATTTAAGGTTTTCTAATCTGACTACACTGAACACAGTTCTGAAAAAAACAAACAAGAATTATATAATGGCAAACATAATATTTTAATAGTAGCCTGAATTAAAAAAAAAAATATGTGTGGCTCTTAAAAAAATATTATTGGGATTTCTTGAAGGGATACATATACCCTGTAAGCCTCTTTAGGCTGGTGAAGTTATCTAGCAACTAACATTTGGTCATGTATTTTTGTAAGGTTTCTCTGGAATCATTGAAACCGCATGCTTTTTTAAATGCTAATGCAGTGAGTTTTTTAGCCAGTAAGAGCTTGTAATGTAAAGGATAATTCAAACACTGCAGATATTCAGCCTTTTGTCCATGGTCCATATATCAGTTATAAGTTTGGCATGTATGTAACATGAACACTCTGTCCAGTGCTATATGTAATGCTGTAACCATCTTCAGCAGCCAACATGACTTCAGCTGTTCTTAGATGCATACTGATGTTAATGGATGGCAGAAGAAACACTGAGAGTTTGGCTGTGAGTTGTCTTTTTCTCTCCAGCTTTGTTGGGCATCGCTACAGCCCGGTAACCCATCAGAGTTAGGAAGAGTGCATTTTGGACAGCCATAACGTGAAGTACTAGATTTATGTTGAGCAGTGGGACAATCCCGCCCAGAGGCTAGATGCCTTTAAAACGGCCTACATAATTGCTTGGTTTTGAGAGTTAAAAAAGTGCAAAGAAAATAATCAGATCAATCTGTCTGTAGGACAGCATCAGATATGTAAATAAATGCACATATCATACCTCTTTGAGCACTACAAGAGCAGCTTTCCGTTCACCCAGGTCCTACATACAGTACTGTATGATGTGGATAGCTCGTCTACAACAACTTTGTGATTACCGGTAGTTTCATGTGGCAACATCATCAGGCCAAATTTTGATTTGTCCAATGCTTTGCTTACTGACCAAATGCCTGCAAAACTACAACATTACTAAAACTAAAGCCTCACAGAGCTGCTAGCTGTTATCAGTGGCACTTTCAGCTCTGTTTGGGTTTGAATATAAGTTCTTGGATGCTGCGGACAGTTTAATTTGTATTGTGTGCTGATTTTGAGCTGGTTGGGAGGAATTGTTGGGTTTGTGTCAGTGGTGGAAGAAGTATTCAGATCCTTTACGTAAGTAAAAGTACTCATCCCACACTGTAAAATTACTCTGTTACAAGTAAAAGTCCTGCACTGAAAATCGTACTTAAGTAAGTAAAGTAACTAGTAACTAAAGCTGTCAGATGAATGTAGTGGAGTAAAAAGTACAATATTTCTCTCTGAAATGTAGCGGAGTAGAAGTAGAAAGTGGCATGAAAAGAAAAGACTCAAGTAAAGTACAAGTACCTCAAATTTCAAGTACAGTATTTGAGGAAATGTACTTAGTTACATTCAACCACTGGTTTCTGTAAATTATAAAGTGTGGTCTAGACCTATATTCAATTTTATTTTATGTTATGTTTATTTTATTGTTTTATTGTATATGTTATCAGTGTCCTGAGATAACGTCTGTTATGATTTGTTACTATAAATACATTGAATTGAACTGATTATGTTTGTTACTGTAATACAGTAAATGTAATTAATGAAAGTCTGTTGTGGTTTAAAGTTGGGTTAACTAAACTATTTACATTATTGATATTTACATGAATAATGTAAATTACTGACTTTAAAACTCACACTTTAAACAAACAAAACAAAAAACAAAACAAATAACTTTTGCAGGAAATCCATTTCCTCTGCATATATGTAATGTATGTATGTGTTTGTTTAAGTCATGTGTGAAACATTCTTGGACGCTGTAGATCTGTTTACAGAACATGTGATGGACAGAGTATTTGCATGGTAAGGTGGCACTGTGCATGTTTTGTGTGTGAATACATGTGCATATCACTGTGTACAGAGAATGTGTGTGTGACAGCATAGAGGCCATTTGTGTTTAATTTAGGTTGGGAGGGAAGGGGACCCAGACTGAGAGGCCTGTCATCACTGGGAGAGGATTGCTCTGCTCTGCTCGGCAACCTCATCTTCATAATGGCTTCCAGTTGCTCGTAAAAACACACTGAACCATGGGAAACCAAGACAGGCCAGCGGCCATCAGAACCTCCTCAGATGTCCGGCTGGCAATAGCTGCAAGAACTGGTATGTGTGTGTGTGTGTGTGTGTGTGTGTGTGCGTGCGTATGTGTCGTGGTGTCACTCAGTCTGATGATGAGATGACGTGAAGACATGACAACCACCAGCCATGGAGGGAGTATTTCCTTTGAAATGTGTTGGCATTGTGTTGCATCTCATATCATAATGCACATATTATAGGCTACATCGTTATAGTGTATACTCTCTGAGAAATAAATCCCTAAAATAACAGAAAAAGTTCTTGCAGCTCATTACCCGAGAAATTGTGTGTGTAGCTACAGTAAAAATACAGAACATTTTCTGTTATTTGAAATTGTCTCAGGCAAAGCTGCTCAGTTAGTAAAGCTCTGAAAAGAAATCTGTTCTTTAATTAATTAAAGCTTTTTTTTTAGACTTGCTTCAAAGCTTCATTTTTTTTTTTTACCCTTTTGGCATTTTTTATGCTTTCAACGCTTTTTGGCATTTTTTAAGCCTTTTTTTGATGTTTTGACGCTTGCCAATTACTTACCGCTGAAATGCAGACAGATAAAATAAAATTGTGTCGCTTTCGCCTCCAAGGCCGCCTAAAGTTGTCGGAGCACAGATTATGCAATTTAAAATGTAAATAAACAGAAATACAACTGTGAATCTTGTTGTATGGACAATTTCTGTTAAAATATACAGACATACAACTGTTAATACACAGATATTTGTAGTGTAGTGTAGTCTTTGTACCTCTTATTATTTATTTCTGTTAAAGGTACATCTTATCTTATCATCCAACAGCAGTGTTCAGATTCACAAGGGTCAACAATGAGGCATGCCAGATAGATTGACATGATGATAGAAAAACAGTATATTTACTGTGCAGTTGCCAGCTCTCACACTATGAAATGTCTAGAACAGGAAGCTCTACAAAGAACAGCAGAGCTAAGTTGGTTGTGTGACGTGGAGGGCAGGCATTCATGCTGTCACTGCCTAGAGCTTTACTGAGGCTAAATAAAAAATAAAATAAACTGTAAGCATGGGTCGTAACTGCTGATTGTACAAACGACTTATGAAGTTTTTTTTGGGGGGAGGACAGTCTCTAAATCTAATATTGTGGGATCTCTTTCTTTGTATTTTGTGTTGATGAACATTCAATATGGTGTCTGACGATGCCCACTGCCTCTAGTGTTCAAACACACAAACATGGATTAAATACATTGCTTCCTGTCCTTTCTTTCCCCAGAAAACACCTACCAAACACTTTCAATAACTCAAAATGTTTGCGGGTGTAGGTTGAGAAAATTTTTGTTGAATAAAGTAATGATGAAGTCAAAAATCAACATCAATAAGCACTAATATGTTACCTATATTTACTTTAGTTACTACTGAACTATGGTCTGTTCACATGTTGAAATACTTTTACAACAGAAACTACTCTGGTCTCCACTCCATGTACACTGTATATAGTATGTCTGTATACATACCGTTGGGGCACTTAAGTCCTGATCCATGTCAACAGATTTTTGTTTTATTGGGTGAAGAAACAGCAGTAAGGGCCTGCGACTCTGCGGGCACCAATCATGCCAGCATAAACACCTCTGACGTGAAACAAGCAGTTGCAGTTTTCTCGGGGTGAATGCTTGTATCTGTGTGTACATGATTACCCGGATATGTGCAGAAATATGTGTGTTTTTGAGGGTGTGTTGGTGTCAGATTGTGTAATCACAGCAGTATTCAACGTCAGATAATGCGTTTCTCTCTATCGATGCAACACAATTACATTTACTGAAAATCTGCTCTTAAAAACCAAAGTTATGAAGTGCTCAAGAAAAAAAATAGCCAAAATAAAATGATAATAAACATATGAACAATGAAAATGGTAAGTAGCAAATACGTAAAGTTTGAGTACAAGAAGTAAAAGACTTCTAATTGTTACAAATGTTACCAGACTAGATATTAGAGTTACTCTTACTACACAGTATTTAACTACTAATACCACTACTAGTAATAATAATACATTTATGAAGTAAATTATAGTCAACTCATGAAAAAAAAGAAAGTCAGTTAGTCAGTCCATAAGCCATCTTGAAGAGATATGTTTTAAGTCTGTTTTTAAAGTCAGTAATTGAGTCACAGTGTCTGATGTTGTCTGGCAGTGAATTCCATAGCTTGGGGGTGGTATAGCTGAAAGCCCTCTCTCCCAGGGTGCTGAGGTTCACACTAGGGGCATGCACTAGGCCTGCTGAGGAGGATCTCAGTGAGTGGGCAGGAGTGTGAATGTCCAGGAGGTCAGTGAGGTAGGTGGGGGTATAATTGTGTAGGGCCTTGTATGCCAAGAGCAGAACTTTGAAACATATTCTGTAGGCAACTGGAAGCCAGTGCAGTTGCATAAGCAATGGTGTTACATGGCCAGTGGATTTGGAGCATGTTATAATCCTCACAGCAGAATTCTGAATGAGTTGGAGCCGGTGGCGTAGCTTATTAGGGATTTCAGACAAAATGGAATTACAGTAGTCAAGGCAGGATGTCACATATGCATTGACAAGGACTTCTGCACTCTGCTGGGTGGGCGCTGGGTGAAGCTGTGCATTGTCTCTTAGATGGAAAAAAGGCACTTTGAGACATACTGTTTATGTGCTCACTAAATGAGAGTGTATTGTCCAGTATGACACCAAGGTTCTTGACCTGGTTGGAGCAAGGGATGATGCTGCCATCTAAAGAAAGGGTGAGGTTCCATCTTAGCAAGACCTGATTTGTAGCCAACCACTAGTAGCTCAGTCTTACTGTTATTCAGCTTCAGGTAGTTTTGTGTCATCCACAAGTTTATGTCATAAAGGCAGACAATGATTACAGCTGGCGGAAGAGTGGCAGTGGGTTTTGTAGATAAGTAGAGCTGGGTGTCGTCAGTATAGCAGTGAAATTGAACACCATGTTGCGTGAGGATAGTGCCAAGAGGATGGGGGTAGATAATGAACAACAGAGGGCCCAACACAGACCCCTAGAGCAACCTTCTTGTCACAGCACTACTCTCAGACTTGCAACTCAGCATTTGTACATACTGTGTCCTTCCAGAGAGATAGGAGGTGAACCACTGGTGAACACTGCACTCCAATATTGGCTAAACATTCCAGGAGAAGATGGTGAGAGATGGTATCAAAGGCTGCACTGAGATCAAGGAGAATCAGAATGGAAATAAGTCCATCATCTACTACTACTGTAAATAATTTTCATGTTTGTCTTTAATGTGAAAAATATCCCAAATGAGACAGTAAGTGTGTATGTGTGTCCACATTGTACAACTAAGGTTGTATCCCTAAATTAGGAAAAAGTCGAAGTATTTCAGAGAGGAAAGAAGATTTTAACCAGTATTTCAGACAACTCAAAGACAGAAATGGGTCAAATTGACCCGCAACATAATATGAAGGTTAATTAGTGTTGGTTGCTTGCAATGTATTTCAGACCTGAATGTATTTCCCTGGGATAATGTCACATTCCTCTTGAGTCTTTGGCCAACAGAATCTGTGGTCAGCCGCACATACAGTTTTATTGTGGGAGAGTATGTTACAGTGTAAGAATGCCAATGAAGTGATTGATATCATCTATGCTTCGGACTGTGGTATGTGTGTGTGTCTGTGTCTGTGTGTGTGTGTGTGTGTGTGTGTGTGTGTGTGTGTGTGTGTGTGTGTTGGTGCCTTCTTCTCTGTGGACACATGTTTGATACATTACACGATTTGGACCACGGATGCTTGCGTGTGGCAGACACAGATCAGAACTCTATCAAATAACATCATCATTACCTACGCCAACAGCACATTTATATGTGTGTGTGTGGGTGGGTGGGTGGAAAAGGACAAAGAGGGTTGATGCGTGACAGAATTAGTATGATTTAGTGACAGTTATGAGGAATTTATAATCATGTGCCTTTGTGTGTGTGTGTGTGTGTGTGTGTGTGTGTGTGCACACATTCTTCAGGAATCTCATCATTGACACTAAAAGGACAGAGCTTCTCTGTATCAAAACATTGTGTCTGTGCTGCATTCAGGTTATCTAACTGACTTCAGACGGAACAATGAACACTGATTCTTAAACTAGATTTGGCGGCTTCCACTGACCCAACAGAAACACGTGTGTACATATAGACACAGATTTCCACAAACATGCAAACTCATATACTCACATCATCATCATTACGGTTCTGTACTTGAAATCAAGTAGCCTACTTGTGAAGAAACACAATTTATACCCCTGCCAGGGGTTGTGAGATAATTAACAAGCTAGACCGCCAGGGTTGGGCGAACAACACAGAATGTGTTACTTCAAGAAACGGTCTTCTTATCACTATTAGAAACAGGAAAGACGGAATGCAAAACATAACCAGAATTAATGGTGTGCATCAGGTGCCAGAAGAGTTGACAATGTCCAACAGACTTTTGATCAGTAATAACAAAATATGTTGGCACAGCAGAGGTCCTGTTTTGAAAGGGAGTAAATCAGGCACAAGATATTACTGGTGGATGTGACAGGGTTATCAATCATGTCCAATCAAATCAGCTTCTCTCATTTCTTTTAAAAGCAGGGCACTTACAGCCATGACGCACTGACAGGAGAGGGGAGTCTAGAATGGCTTCGTCCTGTCTCTTGAATATACAGCCAGGAGTGGATGATGTCTTTATTTTAGTCTTTCTAGGGCGTCATGCTGCTCACTGGAGCTAGGTGCTTCTCAATGTTCTTTTTAGACAGTTAAATAGTTATTAACCAACAGGTGGTTAAGATAGGGAAAAGACATTCCTGTGCTCTTCCAGTCCTTTGGAATATTGGTGTATCTAAATGGCTAAAAAAACTGACGAAACTGACGAAACTGACAGAAGGGCGGAGCCGGGGCCATCGATTTTAACTTCCCCAAACCTCAGTAAAATAAAGGATTAAGTCAGGCAGACTATGCTAACATATCCAACTAAACAACCCTTCTTCCCCTGCACTCTCTCTGCTACTTAGGGATGGAAAGGGGGATTGAAGGTTAACAAGAGGCATGAATTTTGGTAATTTTGCTAATAAGGCGGATGGCTTCCCCCTTAACCCCCCTTTAATCGATGATTATACCTGCTTAACATCGACATGTTAGCATTGTCACTGTGAGCAAGTTAGCATGCTGACGTTAATATCTCATTACTAAATGTGAGCTTTTACAGAACACTAGCTTAGTTTACTTTGAAGGCAACTTTGGCCCAACTGACTCCTATGCATGGAAAAAGAACAACCCTGGGAGGATCTTAACACTGTCTAACTGCATGAGTCTTTCTGATTCTTATTGTATAAGAAGACACATTAGTGATTCTGCTTGTTACAAACGTATGTCTAAAATGACCACCAACAAGACCTGCAGTTTAATCTTTTACAAATCATTCAGCACCTGGTGTGCCTATAGCATGGTTTCTGATCACGGCAGCTTGTCAGTTTGATGAGGCCCAATGGACATCTGACAGTAGATGATCAATGCTTAGGACATGCATGTACAGTGGGAGGGAGTCGCAGTCTCTTTGATCGGAGAGTTAACTGGCACCAGCCTCCGAAAGACTTGTTGCTGTGGCAAGCCCATGTCTCCTCCCTCCAGTGGACAGCATTGGAAAACTCCAAATGAGTTTCCAAAGCCAGAGACACTATATCACTTACACACAAACACACACACGCCCACACACACAGCAGTCTGTACAGCCAGAGAGTGAAGGGATTTATTGTTATTGTGATAACCTGGGAGTCCAGCGGTGGTTGAATGTGGCAGAAATAAGGCTGTTTTAGTAAGACCTGATTTAAAGTGGGAATCCTGGAGTTACACAAATGCACTCACACTTAAAGCGCTCATATTATGCTTTTTGGCTTTTTCCCTTACCTTTATTGTGTTGTTTATCTTTTTTGTGCATGTTATAGGTTTACAAAGTGAAAAAGCCCAAAGTCCACCCTAAAGGGACTTACCATCTCCAACAGAAAGCACTGTTCACAAACTGCTCCAAACAGCTGCGTCACTTTGACTCGTACAGTCGTACTGTCAGGGCATGCCCTCATACTCTGCTTCTGACTGGCTAGTAGTCCTTACCTAGCTACTGCGCATGTGTGACTCCCAACAAAGATGGAACAGAAGTGAGAGGTCTCACTCTGTAGCTAAAACAGAGAGCTCAACACACAGGGTGAAAAGAGGAGCTGCAGCAATGTGCAGTACAACAAAGATATGGTGTTTTTTGAAAATTAAACCATGTAAACCTATTCTGATATAACCTCTAAATACAATTATGAACCTGAAAATGAGCAGAATATGAGCAGTTTAAACTCGGAATGGTTGTCTTTCTCTCCTTTTCTCCGTCTTTCTCAATCTCCCTCACTTTCAATACGTTTCACCTTGTCAGGCTCTGGGTATGTGCGCGCAGGGACGAGCACAGAGGTATTTATGAGGTTCATTTAAAATCATCTGTCATGAGTTGCATGCAAACCATGCCACCTCTGCTAAGATAAGACTGTGTGTGAGCATGTGTGTGCCTGTGTGTAACTTTACTGTTACGTCCCAGGGGGATCAAGTCTCTGTCTAATCTAAGCAGACAGCCATGACAAACATTAGGTTATTGAACTATGAGCTGCCTACTTGCAGCAGAGTGTGTATCTGCTGTGCATGTTGATGTGAGCACGTTTGTGTGTGGTTGTGTGCAAATATTATTTCAGGTATAGTCTATCCATGGGTTTAATACAGTAGATGGTGCCTAGAGCCATCCATCCATCCATCTTCGTCCGCTTATCCGGTCTCGGGTCACGGGGGTGGCAGCTCCAGCAGGGGACCCCAAACTTCCCTTTCCCGAGCCACATTAACCAGCTCCGACTGGGGGATCCTGAGGCGTTCCCAGGCCAAGTTGGAGATATAATCTCTCCACCTAGTCCTGGGTCTTCCCCGAGGCCTCCTCCCAGCTGGACGTGCCTGGAACCCCTCCCTAGGGAGGCGCCCAGGGGGCATCCTTACCAGATGCTCAAACCACCTCAACTGGCTCCTTTCGACGCGAAGGAGCAGCGGCTCTACTCCGAGCTCCTCACGGATGACTCACCCGATCTCTAAGGGAGACACCAGCCACCCTCCTGAGGAAACCCATTTCGGCCGCTTGTACCCTGGATCTCATTCTTTCGGTCATGACCCAGCCTTCATGACCATAGGTGAGGATAGGAACGAACACTGACCGGTAGATCGAGAGCTTTGCCTTCTGGCTCAGCTCTCTTTTTGTCACAACGGTGCGATAAATTGAATGTAATACCGCACCCTCTGCGCCGATTCTCCGACCAATCTCCCGCTCCATTGTCCCCTCACTCGCGAACAAGACTCCAAGGTACTTGAACTCCTTCACTTGGGGTAAGGACTCATTCCCTACCTGGAGAAGGCACTCCATCGGTTTCCTGCTGAGAACCATGGCCTCAGATTTAGAGGTGCTGATCCTCATCCCAGCCGCTTCACACTCGGCTGCGAACCAATCCAGTGAGTGCTGAAGGTCACAGGCCGATGATGCCATCAGGACCACATCATCTGCAAAAAGCAGCGATGAGATCCCCAGCCCACCGAACTGCAACCCCTCCCCACCCCGACTATGCCTCGATATCCTGTCCATAAATACTACAAACAGGATTGGTGACAAAGCGCAGCCCTGGCGGAGGCCAACTCTCACCTGAAACGAGTCCGACTTACTGCCGAGAACTTGGACACAGCTCTCGCTTTGGTCGTACAGAGATTGGATGGCCCTGAGAAGGGACCCCCTCACCCCATACTCCCGCAGCACCTCCCACAGTATCTCCCGGGGGACCCGATCATACGCCTTCTCCAGATCCCCAAAGCACATGTAGACCGGTTGGGCATACTCCCAGGCTCCCTCCAAGATCCTTGCGAGAGTAAAGATCTGGTCCGTTGTTCCACGACCAGGACGGAATCCGCATTGTTCCTCTTCAACCTGAGGTTCGACTATCGACCAAACCCTCCTTTCCAGCACCTTGGAGTAGCCTTTACCAGGGAGGCTGAGAAGTGTGATACCCCTATAATTGGCACACACCCTCTGGTCCCCCTTTTTGAAAAGGGGAACCACCACCCTGGTCTGCCACTCCTTAGGCACCGTCCCAGACTTCAACGCAATGTTGAAGAGGCGTGTCAACCAAGACAACCCCTCCACATCCAGAGCTTTAAGCATTTCTGGACGGAGCTCATCAATCCCTGGGGCTTTGCCACTGTGGAGTTGTTTAACTACCTCAGCAACTTCCACCAGGGAAATTGACGACAATCCCCCATCATCCTCCAGCTCTGCCTCTACCATAGAGAGCGTATTAGTCGGATTTAGGAGTTCCTCAAAGTGCTCCTTCCACCGCCCTATTACCTCCTCAGTTGAGGTCAACAGCGTCCCATCCTTACTGTACACAGCTTGGATGGTTCCCTGCTTCCCCCTCCTGAGGTGGCGAACTGTTTTCCAGAAGCACCTTGGTGCCGACTGAAAGTCCTTCTCCATGTCTTCTCCGAACTTCTCCCACACCCGCTGCTTTGCCTCTTTCACGGCAGAGGCTGCAGCCCTTCGGGCCCTTCGGTACCTTGCAACTGCCTCCGGAGTCCTCTGGGATAACATATCCCGGAAAGACTCCTTCTTCGGACGGCTTCCATGACCACCGGTGTCCACCACGGTGTTCGTGGGTTACCGCCCCTTGAGGCACCTAAGACCCTAAGACCACAGCTCCTCGCCGCAGCTTCAGCAATGGAAACTTTGAACATTGTCCACTCGGGTTCAATGCCCCCAGCCTCCACAGGGATGCACGAAAAGCTCCGCCGGAGGTGTGAGTTGAAAGTCTGTCGGACAGGGGCCTCCTCCAGACGTTCCCAATTTACCCGCACTACCCTTTTGGGCTTACCAGGTCTGTCCAGAGTCTTCCCCCACCCCCTGACCCAACTCACCACCAGATGGTGATCGATTGACAGCTCTGCCCCTCTCTTCACCCGAGTGTCCAAAACATACGGCCTCAGATGAGATGAAACGATTATAAAATCGATCATTGACCTTTGGCCTAGGGTGCTCTGGTACCAAGTACACTTATGAGCATCCCTATGTTCGAATATGGTGTTCGTTATAGACAATCCATGACTAGCACAGAAGTCCAGCAACAAACAACCACTCTGGTTTAGATCAGGGAGGCCGTTCCTCCCAATCACGCCTCTCCATGTGTCTCCATCCTACAGCCTTTTAGATATAATATAATTAGTGAAAGCAAATGAGGCCATCGCTGACATGATAGCACACCACCTGTTCATATTGCATATGCTGTCCAGGCTTCAGTCCATCTTGGATAATATCTCACACCCTCTCTATGACACACTGGCCCAGCAGAGGAGCACCTTCAGCAGAAGACTCCTCTCACCCAGATGCACCACAGAGCGCCACAGGAAGTCGTTCCTGCCTGTGGTCATTAAACTCTACAACGCCTCCCTCAGAGAGTCACACACCCCCTCTCTGTAATCATCTCATCTCAAACATAGACAATTCACTTCTCTTTTTATTGCACTATAATCATCTCAACATAGACAATCATTTTCTCTTTTTATTGCACTATTTGCACATAACACTGTACATTTCATACACTGTACATTTATTTATTATTACTGTATATTTGTTTTTATTATATATGTTAAAAGTCTGGATAATATATGTTGTTTGTATATGTTGTTTGTATACCTGGAGTGGTAACAAAAATAATTTCCCCCTGGGATTATTAAAGTATTTCTGATTTTGATTCTGATTATTTTGTTGGATATTAGTATATAACTTGTGGAAACTTTTTAGGTTTAAAGAGGGTAAACCTTTGAAAAATACCATTTTAAACTGGTTATTCACAGATAAGAACGTCATGCTACATCAGCTGCTAGAGATTCTTGTTTGACATGCAACTATAGGTAGAGACAGTCAGAATTTAATGATTATGAAACTAAAATCTAAACATAAGGTGGCTTGTGGAGTTTACCTTTAGTGGTACTCACCAAAAGCAGTGTGTATCCTTGAGGTCTAACAAACATGTTGAAAACCTTTTGTTTCTCATTTGGACCAAGAGAAATCTGATGTTAGACAGCAGCATTTGACTTGACTTAAATCTGCACTGTAACCAGCACAAACATTTTAAAATTGGGCTGATGTGGTAACTGTATGTGGCTCTCGTTAAATGCTGATCTGTACATGCTGAAGACAGAGGTTTTGACTGATGCGAGACTACTGAGAGCTGCCGTAGCATGAATTTAACCACATAAATACATGACCTCATAGGATGAAAAATGGTTGATGGTAAACACAAAACTACTTTATTCTAAATTAAATCAGACATTTTATTTTATTACATTTAAAAAAAAAAAAATAGACATCTGTTTGACATCTTTAAGGCATCAGACTTGTCATTGGACAGTGTGTGCAGTGGACAATCGCTGAATGTCTTGGTTCCCAGAGCATGTATCCTACTGGCTTTGGTGATGCCCCTTTCTAACTTGTTGCATACGCTCCTGAGCAATAGAATTGTTCACATTTCCCTTACATTCTCTACATTGCCTTAAAAGCTAAAGATACTTATATTGGCCAGATGTTAAAGGGAGGTGAACAATTTTTACACACACACACACATTCAGATGACAGCATTTTTCGATTTCACTTTCATTCTCCAAACTTTAATTGTCTTTGGGGTTGAGTCAGTCCATTCCTCTCCAACTCCTCCCTTGACTCCCATGCAGTGATTTAGAAGCGGCATGATAGGATCATAGTGTCTTCCAGCCTTGTTAATGGTGATAACCTGACATATAACAGCCCGGCATATTACACTGACTTCATCCTAAGTTAGAAAAGAGTCATTGCTATCATCTCTAAGATATACACAGTGTGGGGTTTGCGAGCTCATCGACCTTCGGGACTCCTGTAAAAGTAATTAAAGTGTGTGTGAGTCACACAGTAAGTCATTTGTTTGTTTGATGTGATTAGAGTGATCCAACATTGTACCTGGCAGATACACTGAGTATAAAATAGAAGTGGGGGGAATAGATAAAGGAAATAGTGTCTTGATTGGCATGCATTTTATTACTTTCCTTAATCATGGCAACTCAGCTAGGAATGGAGAGGGCCTTGTAATGAACATGTTACCAGGAAACAGGCCATGATGTCGAGTTTCCCGTATTGTAAATAGTGATAGTGTTCCGATGTAAAAAAAAAAAAAAAAAGCTTTTTGTCCCATTATTAGCCTCAGTGTCACTCTGACATCACTGAGCTTGCACCTCCAAGTCCGAGGCCATCGGACAGTACTTTGCTGGAAAACAATGGAATGCCCTCCACTAAAGGAGCTTGGAGTTTGACAGCTGAGAGGAAAAGTTGAAAAAGTTTGAGGGGCAGATTTTCTACTGTAAACCTTGTGCAGATTACTCTCATAGCCGTAAAAATCCTGTACATGTGGTGAGCTTAGTCAATCGCACGTTATAGAAAAGACGACAGAAGCAACGCACTTGGGTAGTGTTTTGTTTTCTGGTAGTTTTTGATTTTCTCACTATTATTTCTCAAAACGTTGTTCTCTTAGAGAAGCTCTGATTAGATAAAAATATTAATATGAAGTGGCAGTCGTACCCAACTCCCTAATGGCCCATTAGTGCGACCCTCACACGTAGCGGGTGATGCAAAACAGACACCAACACTTAAATCCTCAACTGTGGACCGATGCTGAAAATAAAAACAACACAACACAATTTTATGTATTCATAATAAAGTAAAATAGATAGACTGAGAGACTGAGAAAACAGTAAGACATTCCAACACACTGAAATTTAAATGTTTGCACACACACTTAAAGTGCTCATATTATGATTGTTGGCTTTTTCCCTTACCTTTATTGTGTTATATATCTTTTTTGTGCATGTTATACGTTTACAAAGTGAAAAAGCCCAAAGTCCACCCCAAAGGGACTTACCATCTCCAACAGAAAACACTGTTCACAAACTGCTCCAAACAGCTCTATTGTAGTCCAGCCTTTACTTCAGAGACAAACGTGGTCACTTTGTAACACACGTTATAATACTTGCCTAGCTGCTAGTGTGGCACGCCCTCATACTCTGCTTCTGACTGGCTAGTAGTCCTTACCTAGGTACTGTCAGGGCACGCCCTCATACTCTGCTTCTGACTGGCTAGTAGTCCTTACCTAGGTACTGTCAGGGCCCTCATACTCTGCTTCTGACTGGCTAGTAGTCCTTACCTAGGTACTGTCAGGGCACGCCCTCATACTCTGCTTCTGACTGGCTAGTAGTCCTTACCTAGGTACTGTCAGGGCCCTCATACTCTGCTTCTGACTGGCTAGTAGTCCTTACCTAGGTACTGTCAGGGCCCTCATACTCTGCTTCTGACTGGCTAGTAGTCCTTACCTAGGTACTGTCAGGGCACACCCTCATACTCTGCTTCTGACTGGCTAGTACACAGTAAATTCAGCAGTGTTGATTTAACACTTAAAGAGTAAATTTTAACACTGGGTCGGATAACATATGGTCCCTATCTACACAGAGTTAAAGTAACACTTACACTGGTGTTGAATTTTCAGTGTTAATTTAACTCCGGTGAGAGTTAATATTTAACACTATACCAAAATAGTTAACACTGAAAATAGTTAATTAAGTTTTTCACTAAGACAGAAACAACACCCATAGTGTTATTTACATTTTACACTGACAGTTTTTAAGTGTCAATCAGAATGAACTCTTCAACTTTACTCTCCACAAGTGTTAAACCTACTTAACACTAAGTGTTAATTAAGCATTTACTCCAGACACAGTGTTAGTGCTAGTGTTAAAAGCTGTTTACTCTTCACTTATTGTGTAGTGTGATTCTTACCTAACTGCTGGACTTTCAAAATAAAACCAATTTAGTCTTTTGCAATTTTCTACTTTACTGTCTCGCTGACACTTACGAGTAAAACCTAAAATGTTTGTAGAGGTTTTAAAAAAAGACCATTATATCCATGTCTTAACAATTATTTATTAACCATGAATATAAAAATTTAACAGACAAGGAAATGTTCGTACAGAATATAAATAACATTGTTAGCAATTTGCCCTTAAAAATCCAGGTCCATGTGGAAAAACTTTCACAAACACTGGTCAAGGCTGCATTAGATGGCAATATGGAACTATAAAAAGGGAGGCATCTGTTGGTCCATATGCCATTTGAATATCAAGTGGTTTAAAGTAGAGCAAATCTTGAACATTGAACACCTTAATTGCCTGCAGGGGCTTTAACATAATTCTAAATGCATTGTAATTTTCATCAAAACAAATGGTTTCTACACCAGAACCAGCAAGTATAACTTGCTCATCTTTAACAATAATAGTCCTGATCTTACAAAATACTGGCATCTCTTCAGCTACCTCAACACATACTATTAAGCCAGGACGATATTCAGTGCCATAGTGTTTTACCCACTTCACAGTCAGAACATTGGTGGATATTGCAGTGTTTAATTTGGCAGCAAGCTCAGGACCCTGTTTCAATTCTTGAAGTTGTGACATCTTTCCTGGACCAACAGTTAATCTGCACTTACTAAAAGATTCCCAATACAAGGCCATGTATCTTTGGTGCTTTTTGGCCAATGTCTTTGTGATATTTTTGAAACTTTTCAGTTGGGTCTTAAAAAAGTTGTGCTTTGCTTCGTAGCGCATAGACCACACGTGCAGAATTGGTCCAATATTCCTTATATAATGTATAATGAAATGATGCTTAGGCAAGAGATTTCTAGCAGGAAACAATCGCTTAAAAAGCTGATGATGCTCAACGATAATGTGTTTCAGAAAAATAGTCATACCATCAGTTATAACTGGGGAAAACACAATATTAACTATCTGCAGAAGCAACAACAAAAGATGCCAGTACTCATCATCTCTCTGAACTAGATCACCAAATATCAATGGCATGTTGCGCAACAAACACCAGGACTGTATAGCATTCAGGCCCAAATCATTACTTCCATCAAATAACTTAACCGCAGGAGGACGATTTCGCCTCTCAGTGTGGCCATATTTAAATGACACTATTCTACCAGCCAGTTCTTTAGCAGTTAAAAAGTTCTGCTGCACATACTCCAACAGAAGTGTGACCTCAAACTGTGCAACTCCTTCTAAAATGTCATGCATGATATCAACTGAGAAATGATTAGCTGTGTTGAAAAACTGCAGTGTGTTTAACAGACATGAATGCTGTAGTTGTGGATTTACCTGTATGGTAGAGCAATGTTCTGCATGCATATCTTTTGTTCGTAATATCACACTTTCTTCATCTTCACAGAACACAGTTTGAAAATCACCTTTCTCTATGATACAAAAACGACAGCAGTTCCGAGCACTGAATGATTCCACAAACCCAAACAGTCCATGTATACCAAGATTATCACCTGTTACTTGCACAATGCTACCACGAACAGGGCTTTTGAACATGGGAGCTGTAATTCCATCAGTTTCAAGCACCTTCAGGTCACTGACGATTGGCTCAAGTATGGTGTCAAACCCATAGGTTTTAATGTCTTGTGCATGAAAAAGTGCACACAAATGTATATTGACTAAAGACAAATTTAATTTTGGTGGGAAATTTCTTAATGTAAAATATACAGCCCCTAATTTATGTTCACCTTTTTGGATCCCAGTGGATTCGCAGTCTCAAAAATCATAAAATAATTGAATTTGCAGTGCAAAATTTTCATTAGAAAAAAGGGGATGTCTCTTTATATACAACCCATCTTGTAAATCAAAATATACATCATCTTTGGGAATGTGGCTAGATGTTAACATATCTGCAAAGTTTGGATTTCTGAGAATAGACTGCAGTGTTTCTAGAATTGGGACATAGGCAAATTTGTCTCTTACAACAATCTGATCATAACTTCCAGTACATCTGTTTCTTCTATTTTCAAATCTGACACCAAGTACTTTTTCGACAGGTTCAACAGTTTTCCATTTTTGTTGAAAATACTTGTTTTGTTTCAGAATTCAATGAGGTGAAAGGGTTTTCAAGTTTTTTTAAACTTTGTTCAATTTTAGCTTTCATACTAGTATCCTGTAATGATAAACATTTTAAAGCTGCAGCTTTAGCTTGACTCTGTACCTCCAGTACCACGTCTTCCATGGATGATACAAAACCATTTAAAGTAGACTGGCTTACACCAGCAACCTGAAGCTGTGCAATAGCAGATGCACACAAATCATGAGTACTTGTGTTGGATACGGGCAGAACTTGAGACGTACTGGCAGCTTCTTCACTAATTGGCAACTGAGCATCATCTGCAACATCACTGACTACAATGTCAGTTTCAACTTCAAGTTCAATTTGGTCAGCATGCTTTGTATTTAGATGCTTCCTAAAGCCTGAGAATGTGCCAAAAACCTGGCAGCATCCTGCCTGAGCACATTTTAAGCAAAGTGATTTACCCTGATATAAACCATGTATTAATCACATATGCCTCACAAGACTGTTGGTGCTCACAAAATCAATCTGGCAAACAAAACAAATAACCCCCATGATATCAAGTAAGATGATAAAGTGTGATATAAACATGGGTGAAATGGGTCAAAGAAAATCTCACAATATCCAAAACATGTCAGTGTATGCATGAACTAGCCTGTAGAATGCAGAAGTCTAGCCCTAATCTCAGCAACACGTGGGCTCTCCTGGACTTGTCCCAAATGGATGTTGTAGACAGTTGTAGTTGTCTGTATGAAGGTGTACATGTTGTGGAGCATCTGATTGTAAAGAGTCCCAAATACAAAGTGTGCCTTCACAAGTTCATCAAAAGCTCCAAGAGAAGGGGTTGAGTCGCATGGTATGACCTGCTTGTCCAGAACGATGAAGAACTCATGGATTGCGCTCCTCTTCATGCCAACAGCAAGTAGATAGGGTTGAGTGGTGCTGTTCATCAATGTGTTCCTGGATGCTTGTCCCACTCTGAAAAAAACAACAAAAACAATAAAACATTTAGTTAATTGACTTACACTATACTATACAAAGGAATAGAAAAGAATAGATACTTTATTGATCCCTCAAGGGGAAATTCTTTTTTCACTCAAGTTTTTACATTCATAGGCCCAAAATACAACCACACACACACAAAGGGCTCATAGACATGCAAATGTGGAGAGATGGTGGTTTGATGGACAGCCACGTAGCGGCACCCTGGGAGCAATTAGGGGGTTCGGTACCTTCAGTACCGAGGCAGTGCCCAGGAGGTGAACTGGCACCTCTCCAGCTACCAGTCCACCTTCCATACTTTGGTCCATGCTGGATTTGAACCAGCCACCCTCCGGTTCCCAAGCCAAATCCCTACAGACTGAACTACTGCTGCCCCCAGACATGATGAGGGAAAATATTGTGTTTTCTTCCAACTTTACAAGAAGCCCAGCTGTCTGAAAAAGTAAAGAAAAACACCCGTATAAGCTATAATACAAACCTTCTTGAACACGACAAGGTGCTTCTCAGCTTGGGATGCAGACACCTTGCCTGGCCTCTTCTGCCCCTGGGCTGTTGGAGGAATCAGGTGGAGGAGGAGAATGATTGAAGACAGATCACTGTCCCATCCTGTACACAGAAACCCAAGAGCTACATGTTATATGATTGTACAATTAAAAAGTAAAAACACCATTCCTTTAAAGTTAAAGCTGACTAAAGAAAAAGCTGGTCAAAGTCAAAACCCTAGAAGAAAATAATTAGGAAAATAAAGTACCAGAGGCAATAATGTCATTATCCATTTCCTCTTCATCTGATGTAGCTTCTGCACAATAGATCAGATCTCAGAGCCTTACTCTGCTGGATGACCCTTTTCTTGAATGTTGTAGGCCACCTAGATAGAGAATTATATTATTAATACAACATGGAAAAATTCATACACCACCAGCTGACATAAGAAAAAGCAGATAAAATGTATCAAAGATCAGAATAACAAAACCCAATGTTTCCATCAGGTAACCATGTTATTTACATGCTAACAAGGCACCAACTTGTAGACAAATTCTAAAAACAGCTACATCCTCAAGTATTCCAATAAGAGGTAAATGTGTAGATGTTATACAGACAATGAGAGTAAAACAAGGGCCTTACAGATGATCACCTCATAAATCTATAACAGGGTTTTTGGGTAAAGACAAATATAGTTAGGACTAACCTCTCCAAAGACTTGGCAGCTACATCTTCTCCAAACTGCAAGATGAAGTCTTGCTCAATCTGCAAAGGATACATGACATACCACAAGTTAAGACATATGCATTCTTTTTTCTTTTTTTACATTTGTTTGGCCTAATTGACATTTCTCTGTAAAATATTCAATTACCAGGCCTTTGACATCTTTGAAGCGTGGAAATTCAGTCAAGACATCTGAGGATTTCTCTTTGTCGTAGACCATACATCGACGATATTCAAATGTCATCTTCATCTTCTGCTTGATAGTGTCCTCATCAGATGAAAACTTCATGAAGGATATGGCCTCCTTGCATTGCTCTTCACTCAGGGTGAAGCATCTCTCCTAGCTGACGGCCCTCCACCAGTCAGCTGATGTGATGGCCTTTTGCTCTGTGATGAAGCACTATTCCTCTGTATGGTTTGGAGCCTCCATGCCAAGTAACCACTGCCACTTTCACCATCATAGAAATGCTCCTTTAAATGATAATAACAGGATAGCTAATTATTAAAACAGCACCAGTTGGTTAAAATGATGAATTCTGGAAACAGCATTTTACCATCCCTACTATAGGTACTTCCTACCTATAGTAGGAATAATAGTCTAATAACTAGAACAAGTGAAGACTTCCATATCCATTTTTTGAATATGGATCCATCAGGTAAGGGAACATCTCAACTATGCCTCGAGCATACATCTCTCTCACGTCCCGTGGTGGTGATGTCCTGAGAGTGAAGTAAAGAAAGTCAATACAATTTATTTCAATGCTTATAATAAATGTCAAGAATTAAATAATGACACTTGTTTTCTCAATAAAAAACATGGAAGAAATGTTCTGCTTGAAACCAAAATATCCATATTACCCATAAGTTTCAGTCATATCTGCTGCGAGGATGTTAACCATCTGTCGCCGCGAGGAATCACTCAGGCCTTTTGTCCGGTTGTATTCCTTAGTAATACGGTCTCCACCTGGTTTCTTGGTCAATGCTGATTCAACCACCTGTGAAAGGACAGAATAAAAGACAAGCCATTATTCACTGAAATTAAATAATCTTGAACAATTGACAGTCAATACTCTAAAAAAATAACAAAAAAAGTATGCAATGCACAAATTGAAGCTGGCACAAAATAAGTTCCACATTGACTTACTTGTTTGGCATCTTGATTTGCCTTCTGCCGTTTTCTGGAAGGACCGCAGTCCTCATCCAGGATGATTGTCTCATCAGAGCTGGTTGATGATGAACGGGTCAATGCTGAATTGGTTTGGACTGGTGGACTGGCAGATGAAGTGTTCCCCTGTGAACCTAAGTGAGAAGAAGGGAGGACAGATAAAAGATAAACACCAACCATTTGTCAGGTTTTTTTTAGAGTCTTAAGTCCATGCATTTTGCTGAAAGAAATTGAGAGAACAAGTTTACCATTCTCAAACTGAATAGTAAATACACCAGCATTGGGCAGCTGTGCCACTTCTGCAAAGACATCTGCATCCACCTCAGTTCCTGTTTCATCATAAACTCTGATGCCTTCACTGACTGGTGGGATGGAGAACTTCACGAAAGCTTGGGGGGAAAAAAATATAATACAAAAGGTACATTAGGTATAAAAAAAAATAAATCACGAGGCATCCCACACCCAAAAAAAGTAAAGTAGTAAAAACTCCATTTCTCTTTATGCACAAAATAACCCTGAACAATTTGTAAAAGTCATGAACTGACAATTACTTTAATGTTGTTTTTATAGTAGTGTGTGACTGATGGCTTACCGGAATTCAAGAATTCATCCAGACTTGGTTCACTGATCTTGACATATTTCTGTTCATTATTGATTTTTGTTTTAATCAACATGATGGAATCTGTAAATACAGCAAAACTTAATTAGCATTATGATCTACAACCCAAACCTACTCTGACAGTAGCATCAGTGTCTGTTAACATAATATTTTAAATAGGGAAATCATACTGGTCAATTTGAGCCTAAAAAACAAACACTATCACAATTTGTCTCACTTTAAATTTAGAGCCTTTTGACTGTGTACTCTTAGTTTTGCCAGCAAAACCCATTTTGTCATGTGTTTAAACAAAGACTGTAAATATTAACATATATGAAATATTACCTACCATCTCTGGACCACAGCACAAAATGGACAAATCTGAGAAACAAAGTAGAAAAATAAATAAATTCCAAACACTATGCATCGCCATCACTCCACAGCAATTTGACATTCAATCTGTTCAACAGTTTGTAATTTAGACTTTTATCCAAAGGACACATCAATAAATTCACAATCCAACCATTCCTAGCAAGATGCTAACTCACAGCAGGAATTACTTATCCAAAGTATTTTTGTGTCGGCTTCACAGGAAGAAATCAGTGTTTTTATTTGCTTTGCCTGATGTCTCCAATGCTCCATGTCTGAAAAGGCACCAATGTTTGCCACATGCGTGTGTGAGCGAGTGAGTGCGCACATGGACGAGTACAGATAAAACAAACGATAACGCCTGTGTAACGGTAACGAGCCAAAAATAAACCGAATATACACTGACAAATCCACTAATAAGACAACATGACATTAGCATTACAGTTTTTATTTAGGGGTGACTTTAATCCATAAAGAATTGCCCGCTCAAACAAACTTCACTTTAGCCACACACAGCTAGCTAGTCACCACCATTAGCTAGTAAAGTCAACTCTCCACACGTGTGTAATCTTCACTATTTTACTGAAATCTATGGACATTAAAAAGGAACACCTTAACAAAGTTTACCCCAACATTGTATAGTTTGACATTAGCTAAATAATGTCGTTATTTAGCCTGAAATTGCTTGAACATTTAAGCTAGCTTTCAACTAGGTCATGTTAGCCCTTTGTAATTCTGTATTTTAAGGCACAAAACCAGCTAGGGAGTATGGTGAACAGCAATTTAAAGTTATTCTTAAATACACTCTCAGCTGAAATGCGAAAATGGGTTAATATGGATTTAGGAGCAAAAACTTACCGGAGTTTTTCGATGACAGAAAATGGCGTCTGGTCGTCTTCTGCTCGGCTTGATTCGAAACGGAGGGGGCGGGGCTTTCCACGTGACGTCACCAGCACTAGCGGACTTGTTACTCTCACAGGTGTTGTAATAACTCTAGATGAGGACTTGTACTTTGACACTGCACACCAGAGTCAAACACAGAGGCGTTTTTACACTATGTATTTTAACTCTGAAAACACTGGGCAAAATGGGGCGGCTTCTTACACTTGCTGTTGTTGTAATAACTCTGAAAGAGTCCACAGACTTTGACTCAGCATATTTGACACTGGAGAATTTACTGTGTAGTCCTTACCTAGGTACTGTCAGGGCACGCCCTCATACTCTGCTTCTGACTGGCTAGTAGTCCTTACCTAGGTACTGTCAGGGCACGCCCTCATACTCTGCTTCTGACTGGCTAGTAGTCCTTACCTAGGTACTGTCAGGGCACGCCCTCATACTCTGCTTCTGACTGGCTAGTAGTCCTTACCCAGGTACTGAGCATGTGTGACTCCCAACAAAGATGGAACAGAAGTGAGAGGTCTCACTCTGTAGCTCAAACAGAGAGCTCAACACACAGGGTGAAAAGAAGAGCTGCAGCAATGTGCAGTACAACAAAAATATGGTGTTTATTGAAAATTAAACCATGTAAAACTATTCTGATATAACCTAAATACAATTATGAACCTGAAAATGAGCATTGAAAAAGAAAGAAAAAAATGCCTGGCCCAGACAGGATATTAGTTCCACTGTTGTTATTTACAGCTTGCTGCTGTGCCGCTGCAAATCATCATTTTATAATCCTGACATTCTGACAAAATCAACATAAATACAGGTTAATGACAACTGTGTGATATATGGATATTAAAAATGAGTGATTGCAGGTAAAGTTAGAGAGGACAAAAGGTTGTTTTCTATAATTCAGGCAGAAGCACCCACAATGTTTAAAGCCCATTACGTCCAGCTGTGTATTGTCCTGCTCAGACCAACTCGTCTGGTTAGCAGAGGATCACAGACCTCAGACGTTGGACATTGGTTGGGCTGAAAATTGCCCGATTACTATTCTATGGGCTCTTAACTACCCTGTGAATATCGCCCTATTTGGAACAAGAGCTTTTCTTCCAAATATGGTATGCTCATGGATATTTAGATGAGCTGCGCGCACTGATGGTTGAGCGAACCACATACACATTGGAGACGAGACAGCAGGTCTCATATTTCAGACATTGCAATGTTATACATTGGTTGTCTGCTATTTCGTTATTAAATTCACTTCTGAGACTTTTTAATGCGAGAAGTCAACTATATAAAGCAACCTGACCGTGCTCTCCCTCACACACACCAGCTATTTAGCAGGAAGAGGGGAGAGAGAGCAGAGAGCTGCAGGCCCTGGAGCTCTGTCAGGGCAGCGGCGTTTGGTAATCCAGTATCCCAGAAACGGCGACTTTGCGCGGGTATGGAGCACTGCGGGCTGCCGGCCGAGACGGAGCTCCATCTAGCTCACAGCGGGCCGGGGTCTGTGAAGGAGGACAGGCCGGGCGGCGAGGCAGCAACCCAGGCAGCACCAGCCGCTGAATTCCGTCTGTCGGACAAAATCTGCAATTAGCCATCCATTTTCATAAAATGGCCCATATTTGAGCTCTACATAGTTGATTTCTCGCATAAAAAAGTCTCAGAAGTGAATTTAGTGATAAAATAGCAGATGAACAATGCATACAATTTCTGAGATCTGCGCGACCTATTCAGAAGACTACCTGATCTCAGATCAGTGGTGTAGCCTATGTAAATGTTGGGGCGTGACAAAGATAGAGACCAGAGCCAAATAAGGAACAGCCACATAGTTCATGTCAACTATGAGCTTCGTTGAGATTTGCCCGTTTTCAGAGGCAGTTTCAAATTGTGAGATTTGCAGAGGAAAGAGGTGTCAATGGAATTTTGAGGTTCTATGTATGTCCTATTTACCCTCCAAACTGTTGTTATTCAACTATGACAAGGTAAAATCGGTTTTGCATTCTATCACCCCTTTAAGCAGGAAACTTTTTTACAGCCCTCTTATTCACAGCAGTTGTGAGTTTCTGATTCCAACCAAAAATATCTTTTGAATAAAACTAAACCATAATCATAGGGAGTCTTACTGCATTTCTTCATTTACGTGTCTAAGTCTGGTTCAATAACAAGCTGTCTCTCTCTCTCTCTCTCTCTCTCTCTCTCTCTCTCTCTTTCTTTCTGTGGTGATATGTTGAGAGCTCTGATGGATGGGCGGTATGTATGAATGACTGTCTCTATTTATTGAAGGTGGACGACACAGACGCTGTGTTGTTGGGACAGGACTTAGACCTTGACCCAGTGACCCCGCATCTCACACACACAATTTCAGGTCGTTCTGTAATGAGTGTGTCCCGGTCACAGCAGCCCCTTTCACCTGACCACTCACACACTGATGTAGACACAAACACGTGCTGATCAGTCATCATGTCTCTGCTCGCTGTAATGATTCAGAGTGACTTTGATAAGTAAGCTTTAATGACTGCAGGCTGCAGTGGACTAGTGTTAAACTAGTTCTCCTTAGAGGGCTAACTCGCAGCAAGGATGCTATGACACTTTCTTTATAAGCTCTCTTTTGTTTGTTGTTTGTTTTTGTTTTTCATCATAGAAACAAATGGCCACTTTTGACACACAGATGGAGATTTTGGGGCAAACACAGTCCCTCTAGCACCACCGTCAAGGCTCGATAATGGTGTTAGTCATAAAACAAGTTCTTACCTACACCAATTCAAAACCTTTAAAAAAGAAACACTTTACTTAAAAACACGTCTTTCTGCATTTTAACAAAAGAAGCAAACATTTTCAAATGTTGTCTACAACACAATAACTTTGTCAAAATAAAATGCACTCTAAAATTGGCAATATAATGATTTCAATCATAAACAGCCTCATCAAAGATGAAGTAAAAGTAATTAAGATTAGATACACAGCAATAACAAGACCACTGAAATTCATAAAAGTGCTCAGAACAGTGAAAAGTTTGAATATCTGCTACTTCATCTGTTGATTAAAGATTGTGTGAAAGAGTTGAAAGCTCCAGAACAAGAAAGTGAACCTTGAGTGGAGATTTCATGAACTGTGAAGCTCAACCACTTGTCTACATCTTAGCCACACCAGCAGCATGGCTCTAGGGATGGCAATGTTGGTCTGTCTAAGCAACAACTGGATGGAGGTCATGATATTTGGTACAACCTCAGAATGAATTGTAATCACTTTGGTGATCCATGAACCTTCTAATTTAGCGCCATCATCAGGTTGTCATTGTCCACTACTTTGGTTAATACCCAAATACCTACAGAAGTAATGGCATTCCCATCAGTTCCCATCAGTTTCCATAGTTTAGCGTTCACTAACAAACTAATACTAAACTAAGATAGTGAATATGACAAACATAACCCGCTAAACATCAGCTTGTTAGCCGAGTCATTGTGAGCATGTAAGTGTGCTGACACTAGTATATAGTTCAAAGCACTGCTGAGCCTCTCTGAGTACAGCCTCAAAGAGCTGCTAGCATGGCTGTTAGAGCAGAAAAATAGTCCAAGCATTTATGCAAAGGTAAATGACAATGCCTTGCCCAGCTGGCACAAATGCTCATCATACTGAACGTGCCCTCTTACTCATTGGTGGAGGTAGCAGATGCCAGTCCTCAAAGGGACAGTATAGAGCTAATCAGAGCGTTTTCCACGACCACAGTAGTAAATAAATCTGTGGAAACATCTGTGGAGGAACGTGTACTGCTGTGCTTTCTGTACAGAAGAAGGAAGAAAAAAAGAAAACATAGACAATGGGATGTGTGTCTAATTGAAGAGGTGATAAAGTGTCATAAATATGCCGTCACATACGGACATGTTCAGGTAGAGCTTCAGCAAACTGGTCAGCCTTGGTCATTTTGAGCAGAAGTGTACCCAAACAAAAGAGGTTAGCTATCTCTTGTTGTTTCATACTGTAGCGTACCTAGCAGCAACGCACAGACTGCAGCTTGCACTTGCATTGTGTTACGATTTTCAGGTGACACATTCCAGAACGCAACGATGCTTGAAATCGATCTCTTTTAGCTCGAAGCGCCTGCTTGAGCATACTTGGGTGGACCATGTTTCTGCCTCAAGTCTTGTTTCTCCTGATTTACTGCTGTTCAAGTAATCCCAGTAATTGATTTGCTTCTTCTACAAAGATGATCTTCACCACATGCTGAAAGAAACATGTTTACCATATGATGTGTTATCATCAGATTTTAAAATAACAGAGACCATTTTGCTGTGACATGATGAAGTTGGTGATGTTGGTTCCAATTAGCCCTGAGCCAAATTTTAAGATACTTGGTCATAAACAATGAAATGATGGACATAATACACATGTTTATACACATTTCTATCACTCTCAATGTTTTACCAATGAGTTCAGAGCATTGAGAACACACATGCTGTATTGTTTGTGTTGTTGCAATTTAGAATATAGGACTCATAACAGAGAAATGTACAATGACTAGACTAATTGACTTGCTCATGAGTCACAATCAGTCATAGTATAGTAGTGGCTGAAGAGTTTCAACATTCCTGCATTTCTCTCAGAAATACTTATTATTTAAGTTACTGCAGAACATTTGGCAGACGAGAAGTTGGCAGTAGTGAAATAAACAAGAAGTTGGCCTCATCTCCGCAAAGCTTTCAATCGTTATCAGCATTGCTCACTGGCTAGACAAGACGTCATTGTCTCTATGTGTATAATGTACTCAACTTGATGCACTTGCCTATAATTGTTGAGCTACTTTAATTGCTACTATACTTTATTTGTCAGAATTGCTTGTTATATACTTTTTTTCTGTTACTTAATCTGTCTTACATTAAAAAAAAATCAGGACTAGCCAGTTTGCACGGTAAGGAAAGAAAATGTGCTAATATTTTTGATGGTCCATCCATCCATCTTTGTCCGCTTATCCGGTGTCGGGTCGCGGGGGGAGCAGCTCCAGTAGGGGACCCCACCCTTTCCCGAGCCACATTAACCAGCTCCGACTGGGGGATCCCGAGGCGTTCCCAGGCCAGGTTAGAGATATAATCCCTCCACCTAGTCCTGGGTCTTCCCCGAGGCCGCCTCCCAGCTGGAGGCGCCCAGGGGGCATCCTTACCAGATGCCCAAACCACCTCAACTGGCTCCTTTCGACGCGAAGGAGCAGCGGCTCTACTCCGAGCTCCTCACGGATGACTGAGCTTCTTACCCTATCTCTAAGGGAGACGCCAGCCACCCTCCTGAGGAAACCCATTTTGGCCGCTTGTACCCTGGATCTCGTTCTTTCGGTCATGACCCAGCCTTCATGACCATAGGTGAGGGTAGGAACGAAAACTGACCGGTAGATCGAGAGCTTTGCCTTCTGGCTCAGCTCTCTTTTCGTCACAACGGTGCGATAAATTGAATGTAATACCTCTTTCCCTACCTGGAGAAGGCACTCCATCGGTTTCCTGCTGAGAACCATGGCCTCAGATTTAGAGGTGCTGATCCTCATCCCAGCCGCTTCACACTCGGCTACGAACCGATCCAGTGAGTGCTGAAGGTCACAGGCCAATAATGCCATCAGGACCACATCATCTGCAAAAAGCAGCGATGAGATCCCCAGCCCACCGAACTGCAACCCCTCTCCACCCCGACTACGCCTCGATATCCTGTCCATAAATACTACAAACAGGATTGGTGACAAAGCGCAGCCCTGGCGGAGGCCAACCCTCACCTGAAACGAGTCCGACTTACTGCCGAGAACCCGGACACAGCTCTCGCTTTGGTCGTACAGAGATTGGATGGCCCTGAGAAGAAACCCCCTCACCCCATACTCCCGCAGCACCTCCCACAGTATCTCCCGGGGGATCCAGTCATACGCCTTCTCTAAATCCACAAACACACGTAGACCGGTTGGGCATACTCTCAGGCTCCCTCCAGGATCCTTTTGAGAGTAAAGATCTGGTCCATTGTTCCACGACCAGGACGGAATCCACATTGTTCCTCTTCAATCTGAGGTTCGACTATCAGCCGAACCCTCCTTTCCAGCACCTTGGAGTAGACTTTACCGGGGAGGCTGAGAAGTGTGATACCCATGTAATTGGCACACACCCTCTGGTCCCCCTTGAAAAGGGGGACCACCACCCCGGTCTGCCACTCCTTAGGCACCGTCCCAGACTTCCACGCAATGTTGAAGAGGCGTGTCAACCAAGACAGCCCCTCCACACCCAGAGCCTTGAGCATTTCTGGACGGATCTCATCAATCCCAGGGGCTTTGCCACTGTGGAGTTGTTTGACTACATCAGTAACTTCCGCCTGGGAAATTGACAACAATCCCCCATCATCCTCCAGGTCTGCCTCTAACATAGAGGGCGTATTAGTCGGATTCAGGAGTTCCTCAAAGTGCTCCTTCCACCGCCCTATTACCTCCTCAGTCGAGGTCAACAGCGTCCCACCCTTACTGTACACAGCTTGGATGGTTACCCGCTTCCCCCTCCTGAGGTGGCGAACTGTTTTCCAGAAGCACCTTGGTGCCGACCGAAAGTCCTTCTCCAAGTCTTCTCCAAACTTTTCCCACACCCGCTGCTTTGCCTCTTTCACGGCAGAGGCTGCAGCCCTTCGGTACCTTGCAACTGCCTCCGGAGTCTTCCGGGATAACATATCTCGGAAAGACTCCTTCTTTAGTCGGACGGCTTCCCTGACCACCGGTGTCCACCACGGTGTTCGTGGGTTACCGCCCCTTGAGGCACCTAAGACCCTAAGACCACAGCTCCTCGCCGCAGCTTCAGCAATGGAGACTTTGAACTTTGTCCACTCGGGTTCAATGCCCCCAGCCTCCACAGGGGTGCACGAAAAGTTCCGTTGTTGATGGTGTTTGACTGAAATGTAAAACGGTAAAGTGAAAATTTAAACACAGGAAAGGTTAACTTGAATCCTATTTCACATCTTAATCCTCTCGTCCTTAAACCAAGATTAAAGTACTTCGCTATAACTACATTCGCTGATGTTTCGAGTTCACACTGTTTTTTTCTCAAGCTCCATGCATTATTCCCTGCTCCCTGTCACATATCACTAATGCTGGTGAAAAATGTGTCAGCACCTGCAAGGAAACAGCAGTTCAAAATAGTTAAACTCAAAATTGTCAGTTTTATTATGCATAAATTATTATGCAATCAGGTATGCTTAGAAAAAGCAAGCTTTTTCTACACATTCTTAACAACGTTTCAAGTTATGGGTTGTTGTGTCTGATTTTTAGAGTTGAGGCACAGAGGCAAGGCAGCTTTATTTGTATAGCACATTTCAGCAACAGGGCAATTCAAAATGCTTTACATGAAAACAGATTAAAAAATTTAAAACAGATTAAATACTAGAATAAAAGTTACAGTGCAGTATAAGAAATGAAACATTGAAAAGCAATTAAAACAGTTAAATATATAAAAGCAGATAAAATAGGAATTTCTCTTTATATGCTTATATAGATTGTCATACAGTGTCAACAATGCAACTTCAGTATAAGAAATGAACAGTTATTTAAAGAAAGGCAACATCAAAAAGATAGGTCTTCAGCCTTGATTTAAAACAGGGGTCACCAACCTTTTAGAAACTGAGAGCTACTTCATGGGTACTGAGTCATACAAAGGGCTAACAGTTTGATACACTCTTCTGAAATAACAAATTTGCTCAGTTTGCCTTTAGTTATATATGATTATTAATGATTAATGATCATCTATGTGAAGACACTGATTACGTTAATGATTTCTCATTATCAATAATTATCAACAATGACTTAACAAGGTGGGAAACAGATAATATCAATATTCAATTTTCATTTTTAGAACAGGCCTGAGGGCTACTCATGTGGTCCTTGGGGGCTACCTGGTGCCCGTGGGCACCGTGTTGGTGACCCCTGATTTAAAAGAACTGAGAGTTGCGGCAGACCTGCAGTTTTCTGGGAGTTTGTGCCAGATATGTGGAGCATAAAAACTGAACGCTGCTTCCCCCTGTTTAGTTCTGACTCTGGGAACAACAAGCAGACCTGTCCCAGACCACCTGAGAGGTCTGGGGGGGGGGTCATAGTGTACTAGCAGATCAGAAATGTATTTTGGCCCTAAACTGTTTAGTGATTTATAAACCAGCAAAGGTATTAACCCTTGATATATTTTTAAGGTGGAATAGGCTGACTTTGTAATTGTCTTAATGTGGCTGTTAAAATTCAGGTCTGAGTCTATGACTACACCAAGATTTCTGGCTTTGTCTGTTGTTTTTAACATTATCGTTTGAAGCTGAGTGCTGACTTTTAATCGTTCCTCTTTTGCTCCAAAAACAACCACCTCAGTTTTTTCTACATTTAATTTAAGAAAGTTCTGGCACATCCAGTCGTTAATTTGTTCAATGCACTTAGTTGTTTTATTGGACTATAGTCCCCTGGCGATAAGGTTATATAAATTTGTGTGTCATCCACATAACTATGGTAACTTATTTTATTGTTTTCCATAATTTGAGCAAGTGGAAGCATGTAGATGTTAAACAGGAGAGGCCCCAGAACGGAGCCTTGGGGAACTCTGCACGTCATATTTGTATGCTCAGATGTATAATTCCCTATAGACACAAAGTAGTCCCTATTCTTTAAATAAGACTCAAACCACTTTAGTACTGAGCCAGAAATGCCAACCCAGTTTTCCAATCGGTGTAGTAATATGTCATGGTCAAATGCAGCACTGAGATCAAGTAATACTAAGACTGAAATTTTGCCACTATCTGTGTTTAAGTGGATGTCATTAAAGACTTTAATAAGAGCTATCTCAGTGCTGTGGTGTGGTCGAAAACCCGACTGGAAGGCATCAAAACTGTTGTTTAGTGACAAGAAAAGGTTCAGTTGTTGAGAAACCGTTTTTTCAATGATTTTACTTAAAAATGGAAGGTTTGATATCGGCCTATAGTTGCTCATTAGTGACGTGTCTAGATTGTTCTTTTTTAAGAGTGGCTTAATGACTGCAGTTTTCAGGGCCTGTGGGAAGATACCTGAGAAAAGAGACATGTTTACAATCTGTAGAAGATCTGTAGCCAAACAATTTGCAACATTTTTGAAAAGGCCCGTTGGTAGAATATCAAGGCAGCAGAAGGTTTTCAGATGTTGTATAATGTCCTCCAGGTTTTTACGGTTAATCATATGAAATTGGGTCATATTGGAATCTGTTTTGCCTGGACACTGACAACACATACCCTGTACTCGATATGGAAGCACTGACTGTTTGTTTAATTTTCTGAATTTTGTCACTGAAGAAGGTGGCAAAATCATTGCAGGCCTTGGTGGATAAAAGTTCCGATGCTACTGGTACTGGAGGGTTTGTTAACCTATCAACAGTAGCAAACAAAGCACGTGAATTATTATTGTTTTTGGCAATAATGTCCGAGAAGAAGGACCGCCTTGCATTCCTCAGTTCCAAGTGCGAAGTCTCTCTTTAAAGGTGTTGTAGTGGACCTGGAGATTAGTTTTTCGCCACCTGCGTTCTGCTTTTCGACACTCTCTTTTTTCTGTTCTTACCAGTATGGCATTTCACCATGGAGATCTTTTCTTATCAGAGACAGTTTTTACCTTAATGGGAGCAATGGCGTCAATAACATTTGTAATTTTACAATTGAAATTGTCTACAAGCTCAGTGACTGAGACCCCTGAGAGGGTGGGTGTGGACGAGAAAAGCTGAATGAATGTTTCACTGGTGTTGTCAGTGATTTACCGTTTTCTTATTAACTTTGTTTGGACACTTTTGTGCACAGAGATAGTGCCATTAAAGAAAACACAGGAATGATCAGAGAGAGCAGCATCAGTCACCACAACCTTGGAAATGTTCAAACCCTTCGACATAATCAAGTCCAGAGTGTGCCCCTTGTTGTGTGTGGGCTCCGTCACACACTGAGTCAGTCCATAGTTCTCAAAAATACAACACAGTTATTTTGTCCCTCTATCCTGGGGGTTGTCAACATGAATGTTGAAATCACCAGCAATAACTACACAGTCAAAGTTAATACAGATTAAAGACAGCAGTCCACTAAAGTCGTCAAAGAAGGATGCACAGTATTTAGGTGACATGTAGATAATTAGAAATATAGGTTGAGAGGGGGACCTTAACTGAAGAGCCACATATTCAAAAGAAGCAAAGTTTCCATAAGCTATTTGAGTACATTGGAACGAGTCGTTAAACAAAATGGCGACTCCACCTCCTTTCTTATTCGCTCTATTCTCACTCATAAAACTGAAGTTAGGGGGAGCTGACTCAATGAGAACAGCATCACTGTTATTTTGGTCTAACCAGGTTTCAGTTAAAAACATAAAATCAAGATTGTGCTTAATAATAAAATCATTGATTAAAAATGATTTACCCGCCAAAGACCTGACGTTTAGTAAGGCTAATGTTAGTGTGTTAAAATAATTATCTGTCTCGTTTTTTGGGACAGGATGTGGCTGATGAGGAATGGATGCTGAATTTGCTAAGTTGGCAGTTAAGTACTTCTTTTTCTTACTTAGCGGATTCACCATTCTTTTTCTATTACCTATCACAACATAGATTGACGAAGAATTGAATACACAGGGCCCAGGCTTGTCCTGGAAAGAGTCATGCGTGCCACTAGGCATGCAGCCTGGGCCCAGCACATATCAGTTAAAGCTTGTTTCATTCTGTACACAAGCATACTTATCAGTCTGGGGAGAAGGAGTTAGCTGCCGTCCTTGAGGGGGCAGAGGTGCTTGGCGTTTTACTTTCAGTGGTTGAGTCCAAACAGGGTCAGTTTGATGCTGGGGGCGAGTGATGGGAGAAGGTAGTGGGGCAAACTTGGTTCCAGCATCTACCAGCTGCTCCATCCGGTCAGTGAACTCCAACATGTGGCAGGGGGAAACAGGGGAAAGGGTGAGTGGGGAGAGCGATGGATCCTCAAAGGCGTCGGTGTTGGTAAGGGGATTTGAGGAGTGTTGGATGGGTGAAAAGGGGCGTTGAGATTTCTCGTCTCCGCTCTGTGGTCCTCCATGGTCAAATCTTTGCTCAGGTGGGGGCTGTGGTGGATCACTGCCGCACTTTGTTGTGTCTTCCTCTTGTTTTGTTTGTGTTGATTTATCTTGTCCTGTGTCCTTGGCCGAGGGAGCAGATGTGTGGTGCAGAAAGTAAAGTAGGCTAGAGGTGAACAGCTTTACTCCTGGCTTGTTAAGGAAAAAGTCCATCTGCTTTAAAAAGATGTCTGCGGTCCCAGAAAATGTTAAAATTGTCAATGAACCGCAGAGAGTGGATGGTACATGCAGTTGAAAGCCATTTGTTCAGTGCCAACAGTCTGCTGAATCTCTCAGCTCCTATTCTTACTGGTGGTATAGGGCCACTGATAAACACCTTCGCGTTTAGGGAGCTAACTGTGTTCAGCAGATTCATGAAGTCACAATTCAGCACTTCAGACTGTTGCTTTACAACATCATGTGACCCTATATGCAGTATAATGTTTTTCACAGTTGGGTGTGCTGCCATGATATCTGGGATTCTTTGGGCTACACCATGTCTTTGGGAAAACAGAGAATTTTGGTGTTTTTACTGCTTTTTATGTTTTTTACAGCAGAGTCACCCACAATCACAGTTTGGTGCCCAGTCATTAGCTTTCCCTGTAGCTTTTTACTTTTTGAATTGCTCTCAGTCCTTACCCTGCTGTGTGACGATGAGACGCAATCCAGGTCATGTCCAGGGTCCTGCAGCAGAGGAGCAAATCTGTTATCCAGTTGCACACTCAGTTGTTGGGGAGGCATTATGTTGCTAATTCTCCCTTTTGCAGCTGTCCACGGCTGTGTCCTACTGAGTACAGGGGTTGAAGAGGCGCTCTGCCTGGATGGTAATGCAGGCCAGCCGTTCATATCACAAATCTCAGGGCGCTGTGCCCTGCCTGTTAGTCGTCCTTCCCAGGAAAAGGATTTACTCTTAGGCTTTGCACCAAAAAAGTTCCAGGGAGGACTACCACTTGTTGATTTATTACCTATTCCACAGCCCTCCTGTCTGTCTGTAGTCTTGCTGGTGCTAGTTAGCCGTGTGTTGGCATGCTTCTGTCCATTGTTTTGGGTCAATGGTAAAGTGGTGTCATTTCCACATGATCCGTTCACTTCCAGGTTTACTTCTAACCGTTGAAGTTTGGTTTCCAGAATAACAATCTTCTGAAGGAGTTTGTAGTAGTCCTCCATGGAGAAGGGAGGCATCTTGCTGCTAATTAGCTTTAGCTACAATCACTTTAGGACAGGCTTGAGCTATTGGTAGGCCACGCTCACGCAGAAAAATGTTGAAATATGGCAATAGCCTACTATGTCTACAAAAAATGTATAGTCCAGTGATTTATAAGTATCCAAGAGCCGCTACTCATAGTTTTTCTCAGAGGAAAAGTAAGATTATCAGCAGAAATATGCAAGCAGAGGCAGGAGCAAGCAGCAAAGCGTCTGCACTGTAAGAAGCAGGAAGCAGAGTGACACAACATGTAGGACAGGTCATGTGCTGTCAGGGGAGAGCGAGACAGGCTGCAGGTCACTCTATAAACCCTCCTTTATAAGGAAGCGGGATACAACCTATCTCCCCCAGGACCTCCTCATGAATGAACCACTCAGCTTTCCCCTCAGTCTGGTTTGGTGTGTGTAGATGTGTGTGTTGAGGGAATCACACTAGTTTAAGTTCCTGGATATAGTCAGAAAATGTCACACTAAGTTATTGTGAGCATCTAACTGGACATCCTTGATATGCCACATTGTAATGGCAGTCTCTCTGTTTCTTTGCTTGTAGTGTATATCTCTCTCTCTCTCTCTCACACACACACACACACACACACACACACACACACACACACACATACAAACACACGTCCCCCTGCCAAACAAACAGCCTTGGTCAACCTTGGTATGCCGAGGTATTTACGGTAAACGTTGGGAATGAGATTCCATCGTACTGCCTCATGTTCAGCAACATATTCCACTGAGACCCTCAGACTGAGTCCCTTCAGCTCTACGTTGGTGACATTTATCTTGTTCCCTCACATGAGCAATTTAATTTCTATAGCACATTTCATTTGAATTTAAAGGAACAGAACACAGTTTTAGTCATCTTGTGCCATGCGTCTACAGGAGTCCTTTTCAGACATCCAACATTGTTTCCACATCTTTGGACAGCCTGCTAACATTAGCTAATTAACATTTAACACAAAGTACAGCTGAGGCTGATGGGAATGACATTATTTTAAATGTGTTAAACCAAATTATTGGACAATTGAAAAATGTCTAAGGCAATGGCAGGGGTTGCCATTGCAACCCCTTACAGTTGTGCGTGGAGCCTGGATACCTGGAAGAGGCATGTTACAGGCCTTCTGCTCTACTCAAATACATATCCGATGCTGGCAATGATGACGAGAGATACCAGGAAGGATGAAGCCAAAATCTGCAAGGCTGCTACAGAGATGAAACAAAACACCAACAAAATGTGTAGCCTTTGGTGGCTTCCGAGTGCTGGAAACTCAATTGCACTGTGGTCAAGAAGAAGAAATTGATTCAACGGTCAGGCGAGGTTTGCGTCTCAGAACTTGTGTTGATCAAAGGTGCTGTGGTGGCCATTATTGACATCACAATAAGGTATAAGATGAGCCCAGATGAGCCCTCCCATGCCAGGCATGGGAGGAAAAGAAGGCAGAGTAGGCTCCTTCCCAATCATGTTTACTGTATTTGTGAAAGAGAAGAATATAGCAAGATAGTGGAATCTCCATTTTCACCTCGGGAAGATGAACAGGAACCAGACTCGAAGACACCTCTCAAAGCTCCGGGCTGACATCAAGTCATTTGTCTCAGTGAGTCAGTAAATAGGAGAGCCAAGTTCAGGATGCATGCACGCACACACAAACACACACACACAGCCAATAGCAATCCTGAAATTAGAAAAATAAATCACCCCTTACTGTCAGTTGTACTAGCAAGGGACCTTCCAATCATCATGAGTTAGGGACAGGAAGTGCACTGAGCAGCCAACATAATACAATACATCCATAAGGTAATAACGGCTAGCATAATAAAACAAAACGTAAATATAAATGTAGCAGGTGGCTGTCTGGGTTCTTCAGAATAATTGTGCGATGAATTTGAAGTGAGTCATTTTCATATTGGGTCTTCAATTTTATTTTCTTAAAGCAAAAGAAAGGAGTACTGTTAAGTGATAGTGATAGATGTAAGTTGTCACAAACATACCTGAGACAGGCCCTGGTTTGAGATTGAACGGAGATTGTTCTCCCCACTTACCCCTATAAATGCTCTGTCTAGCAATATACCCTCCGAATTAAAATCTCACCCTATCATATCCAACCTCTGTAATGTGTGGAAGAAGTTCTAAAGCTTTGAATATGAATGTCTATCATGATTCTGAATCTTGTATTTGGACTAACCCAAAGTTATGTATTAATAAACATTCCCTTCTATGGGAAGATTGGGTAGAAAAAGAACCCAGGTGAGCCCTCTTTCCAGGAGTGGAGCACGGAGTTGGCAAAAGTGGCATCATATGAAAAAAATCTCTTTCAACCAATCAATGACAGGGCGAAAAAATATGAAAGAAATATGTGGCGAAATGGGGAAAATACGTGCAATATATTGTTACCAGATGAGAGCATGGTGCTTATTGTAAAACTGTACATTTAATCCATGTTTTTTTTTTATTTTTATTTTTATTTATTTATTTCTATCTGATTTCTACTACCTCTTTTGGCTTAATCCTTTTTTTTATTATTAAAAAATGTATCATCACTATGGGATATATGTTAAGATGTCAATTGACATACAGATTAAATATACAGTACATGCACAGGTATAGTCTACCCAACATGCTAACCACAGCATTCAATGAGTTGAAAATGACACCTAATTGAACAAGTTATTGTCATTACTCTTTATCTCTGTCTTTGTGCTCAATGCAAACAAACCATGTAGCAACTCTCTTACTCTACTGCTTGTTCTCCCAGTCACCATTAAGACAAGGAACAGTCAATACATCCTCAACAGCAGGGCTAATCCCAACCAATTTCTCAATGTGAGAGAAACTGGAAACACACGTTTCCAGAGGTGGGGGGAATATTCACAATGATTGGGTTTGTCACTAAGCCCTCAAAAACCGCCAGACAGGATGCTCTACTCACAGCAAATCCTGATGAAAGAATGGCTGCAACTTCAGTATAACTGGCTTTTATAACTAACATGACGGCTGACGGCAGTAGCCTTTAAATAGGAACTCTGACCAAGTGTGTCTTGACTTTCTCAAAATCACTTGAAAGATATCATACCACACTAACTGAACTTTGGGAATATTTAAAGAAGCAGCAATTATGGTGAGATTTTTGCTGAAACTTCTGTTCAAGTCTGCCGTACCAGCTCTGGTCTAGTTCACCATAGCTTCTGCTTTAGTTGATATAGGCCACACTACTACTACAAACCACTCCCAAATAGGTAACATTGCATTGGCCAAACTCCAAATTGTCCACATTTAGCAAGGCTCAGCATCAGGGTTACTTTCCCAAGCCTCACAAGAGGGTACAGAACTATACCCAACCTTTTATTTAGGTGGCTCAAACTAGTGGAATCATTAAGTTCACTTGCAAGCAAGCAAAACAAAGCAAGAGTAATCATCAACTTTTTATCTTACTTAAACCTGCATTACCTCATATTTTGGGCGACTTTGGGGCAGTATATTATCACCAAAGTGACATGGTAAACTTGTTAACAAGCAGTTGTTGACTGACACAAGTCGACAACTCCCCATTCTCTCTGCTGATTCCTCACATCTATCCACTTTTGTCTTCATAAAAGCTCAGTTTTTCTGGTCGGCAGCTTATCAAAACTTAGGCTAAATTATGGGTTCTCTACATTGTTGGTAGTTTATATCACCTCACAGCAGCCTTTAGGAATTTTTATGTTGTTTGTTAGCAGACAAAATTGACGAGGAGGAATTCACGCAATACAAGTCAATCTTCACTCTCTTACAGGAGCAACTGGCACCACCTGTTGCTGATTGGCTGGAATAGTGTTGTGTGGCTCGTGCACACCTTTCTGTTTGTTTTCCATTTACACAGCCAACGCACACAGAAAATAGAGAGCTAGGTGACCACGAAGAGATATTCGCTGAATTTGACAAAAAGTGTATTGGATGAGCATCCCATACTATACTTTTAATATTCAACAGTTATATGTACATATTTGTTTCTGTATTTCTTGTTTATTTATTTCATAGTAGTCTATATCCACGACATTCCACTTCCGGGATTGCTCTGTTGCCGCTGTAAATTCCGCGGGATTTCACTCTTTTCGGCCGGATGTCCGCTACCTTCTGCTTTCTTTGTATTGTAATTTTAAACTCCAGTGGATTTCTCAGGACTATGGTCAACTGCTCCTCAGATCTCTGCAGGGTAAATCCAGACAGCTAGCTAGACTATCTGTCCAATCTGAGTTTTCTGTTGCACGACTAAAACTACTTTTGAACGGTCACATGTTCTTGCAATATAACTTGAAGGTAGCATTGCATGCACCGTGAGGTAGAAGTGTTTTTAAGCAACTCAATTATTTTTTTTGTGCTGTGGATACATGTGAAGCTTGCTAGCAATTGCAGATATTGTGTGTAAAAACAACTTTTTCTGCTCAAAATCAGCTTGTGTGTGCGCAGGTAAGTGGTGGTCAGTCAGTCTCACCTATGTCCCCTGACCACCAGCATCACACACTACGTAGCCATGAGGCCCTGCTTCATAAAGTTGTTGCTCCCTCACTCTTGCATTTTATAAATATGCTGGGAGAGAATAGTGTAGTTAAAGTTCTAAGCAGGTGCCACTCAACAGATCATCGAACAGCATCTGAAACCATCTTTCCTTGAAATTGGAACTGGAATGGCTGAGATGGATGGTTTTTGTACCTTTCCGAAATTGAAAATCCAACAAGCAATTAGCCAGGTGTGTGGGTTAGGGTTAGATTCAGGGTTCAGACAACTACTCTCATCATTGTGCATGTGCACAACCGAGTGCAACACTATGAATGCCAAAATTGTATCCCCATGTATGATTCATCACTTCTTGTCCCTTTCTATGGTGGCAAACTTTTTGCCTTGCCTTCAAGTGTGGCAATCTGGCCCAGACTTTTACCTTGAGACTTGACTGGATGACTCTTGGTATGAACTACTTTGTTTTAAGCATACTATGACCTTAAAGGGATATTTTGCTGATTCCAATCCAGCTCTGTGTCATGGCAGTGTGGGCATGTGTTTGGATGAATGTTGTGTTCCTTCCCTCCGTGGCACCAGTGCATGGAGCTCGGCGTAGTCGTGGTCTGCTAAAATCCGCTAAAATTAACTGAAATGCCGCGTCACCTCAACAGACCTCAGTGACATGTTTTGCGTCATCCGATGGATTTTAGCAGAACACACTGCCCACACTGCCATGACACCGAACTATTAAAAATCATCAACATATCTCTTTTATGAAAGAGGAGACAAATAAATTGTCATCATTTATTTATGAAACACTTTACGTTAGTGTATCCAGTCCTCTCTTTTTCAATATACCACCATAGAAAAATACTTCCTCCTCTCTTTGTGTTTTTTCATTTGACAGCTGTAATAATGCTAGTCTGTTAAGGAATTAGTCATTACATTACACATTACAAGCTACGTTGATATAGCTTAAGAAGTTTACTATGATCAATAATTATGCAGTTGGTTTATAAAAGTATTAAATAATTACATTATGCCTTGAGCACTTATAATGTCCTGGGCAAGTTTTACTGCACTTGATAGACAGCAAGGTTGGTGGTCAACCAGAAATCCATTTCAGACATAAAGTCGCTGAAATGTTTTACTGCTTCGAGAAATTGTGCTGTTTGCAACCTCAAATTTACACACACACACACACACACACACACACACACACACACACACACACACACAGAGAAGGTGATTACTGACAGAGCTATGTGCTGACTTTATGTGTTTCCAGTCAAAATTATCCAGGAATGAAGATTGACACCCCAGGATTAAAACCGACATGAAATTACAGTTAACCAGCAGTAGAACACACAAAGGCACACAAACTTGTACTTTGAAACTAGAGGGCCAGATGACAGTGAGAGCATAACAGCAGACTGAGCATAACCAAAGTTTGGTGTGTGTGTGTGTGTTTGTGTGCATACATGTACATGCGTGACCATGTCTGTTATTTTAGCATCACTCACAAACCAAAATGATGATTTAAGTGCATGTAAGTAGATTTCCAATGAGAGTTGTTTTTTTGTATTTGGGAGTAAGGATAGCCACTACCATCAACACACACACACACACACACACACACACACACACCACAAGTACCACATTGTCAGAGCAGCATCAGTCAAATTAACGCTGAGCTGCTGAAAACCAATCCATGTTTTCACACTGTCTCTCTTTCTCTCTCTCTCTCTCATACACTCACACACACACACACACACACACACACACACACACACACACAAAGTAGTGTATGATTCACACATCTTTGGATTGAGCCTGGGAAGAACTTACAAATACAGACTCGTGGTGGACCTTCTGGTTGTTTTTGGTCATCACACACATCAGCAAAGGTCTATAACTCCTATATGCCTGTTACATTACAAAGTTATCAATTCTCTGCACTTTACTGTCTGTTGACAGCAACGACGGCCAAATAGGTTAGCATTGGCTTGACTGACACTGCATATTGCCAACAAAAATAGCCTCTTAAATAGATGATATGATTTGTTTCGCAGATGAGCCACAAATATGCAGTTCGGATGGGACTATGAGTAGAAAATTGCTGCATACCCTGCTATCACAGGTTTCATACTTAATCCTGTGCCACTCTATGTATGGAGTAAGACAATTGTGTTTGATTGATTGATCAATAAAGCTGTCATTCTCACTCAAAGGCTTGACATGCTGCTGATACTCACCAGATGAACAAACTTGTGTTGTATCATTAATTTAACATATTGAATGTATTCCAGGAGTAGATTCTTGTCATTTACCTTTTCTTAGCTTTTTCCATGTCCCTTAACCTGCTTTGACATCATCCACCTTCATTTTTCATTTTCTACTTTTCCCAGAATGAATCCTACAACTTGCAGGGACTTGTTGCACCTGGCTACTGTATTTACCTGTACTGTAGGTTCAAAGAGCAAATGTAAAGAATGACTCTTTAATTGAGTGACACTACACTTGATGCATTCAGCCACAGTCTTGCTGGGTTGTGTTGTGGTTATGTCAGACACCGCAGTTGTGTTGTAAATTCAGAATCAGTTCATTGCCATTGCACAGTATTAGTAAGAACTAATACAACAAAAGGATTATAGGTAAATTCTAATCAAAAGATTACAGGCAAGAGAAAGCAAAACAAAGCAAGAGTAATCATCAACTTTTTATCTTATTTAAACCTGCATTACCTCATTTTTTGGGCCATATTATCACCAAAGTGACATGGTAAACTTGTTAACAAGCAGTTGTTGACTGACACAAGTCGACAACTCCCCATTCTCTCTGCTGATTCCTCACGTCTATCCACTTTTGTTTTCATAAAAGCTCAGTTTTTCGGGAAGGCAGCTTTTGAAAACTTAACTTATGGGTTCTTTGCATTGTTGGTAGTTTATATCACCTCACAGCAGCCTTTAGGAATTTTTCTGTTGTTTGTTAGCAGACAAAATTGACGAGGAGGAATTCACGCAATACAAGTCAATGGAAAGCGGAGAGTTCTTTTCCCCTTCGGTGGGGGCAGGACTTAAATGCACTCTGTCTCTATAGCAAACAGACAAGGTTAATCTGACTTATTAAAAAACAAAAAAGCAAAACAGTGAATCAGCGAAGCTAATGTTATTACTCACTTGTCTATAATGACGAGAGCCCTCATCAGTTTTCATTCCTTTGAAATCACGGAGATTTCTGCAGCGTTGAAACGCCTCACCGATGTTAACAAGGATCTTCCACCTTTCCCGGTGATACAACTTATTTTTTATTTCTATTCTTCAGACCTTTTCCTCTTTTGCTGTTTCTCAGCTATCTCTTGATAACTCCTTGGCGGCCCCGGCACGTGCACTTGGTGCCTCCCTCCTCCCCCCGCCATCATCACTCTCTTACAGGAGCAACTGGCACCGCCTGTTACTGATTGGCTGGAATAGTGTTGTGTGGCTCGTGCACACCTTTCTATATGTTTTCCATTTACACAGCCAACGCACACAGAAAATAGAGAGCTAGATGAAGAGATATTTGCTGAATTTGACAAAAAGTGTATTGGATGAGCATCCCTTACTATACCTTTAATGTTAAACAAGTTATATGTACATATTTGTTTCTGTATTTCTTGTTTATTTATTTCATAGTAGTCTATATCCACGACGTTCCACTTCCGGGATTGCTCTGTTGCCGCCATAAATTCCGCGGGATTTCGCGCTTTTCGGCCAGATGTCCGTTACCTTCTGCTTTATTTGTATTGTAATTTTAAACTCTGGTGGATTTGTGAGGACTATGGTTAACTGCTCCTCAGATCTTTGCAGGGTAAATCCAGACAGCTAGCTAGACTATCTGTCCAATCTGAGTGTTCTGTTGCACGACTAAAACTACTTTTGAATGTACACGTTCCACCAAAACAAGTTACTTCCCAAGGCTATTTTGCAGCAGCACCGTGGCTCTGTCTGGTGCTTAGTGCTGCCCAAGACAATTGTGATTGGTTTAAAGAAATGCCAATAAACCAGAGTAGTTTTTCTCCCATCCCTGAATGCTAACCAGACCTGTGGAGGAAGGTCTGGCAAAGTGAGACTAATTTCATAGTAATGTTTAATATGTTTTTGTATGCACCAACAGCAGTAAAAGTAAATTCCCTGTAAGTGTTACTTACTTGGCAATAAATCCTTTTCTGATTGTGATTTTTCATTCTAATTCTCATGGGTTCATCACTACAAGCAACACTTTCACATCCAGGTTAAAAACACGGATTATAAGGCTCCATGTAGAATATTAAACATTAAACATAAATTTTGCCAATTGATGTACTGTACTTGAGCTAATTAAAAATGTCAGTCCCTTGTGCTGTATGTGTAGTGGCTGCAATGCATTATGGTCATTGGAGATGCTGAGGAACTTGAATCTCTTCCTCTTCTATGACTGGATAAAATGGTGCCTTCTGAAAGCCACCAAAATAGTTTTCTGAGCTCTCTTTTGCGTTGCATTGTAGCTACCCTGTTGACGTCAGGGTGTCACATCCAGCTGAACCACCAGCTCCAAAGTTGAATCAGGAAAAAAGGATACATTTTGAACTGTTAAATTGTTCTGTGGACTTTGCCTTTGACTAAAGGCTAGATCATCCTCAGCTAACCAACAGGACTTGAATGATCTGTGAACTGGTCGTTAGTTTAGTCACTTATCAGGTTTTACTGCTGACATGAACTTCACTTTACAGTACTGTCTCACAGTTACAGCATGCTCCCCATTCAGGTCCACTGTTGATCGACCTGAACGATACAGCTGTTTTTGTGTGTGTGTGTGTGTGTGTGTGTTCCGTGTTCTCCCCACGGAAAGGGCAACCCAGTGTACAAAAGGATATTACTCGGTCTTCCACATTTGTTTGTTTATTTCTTTTTGTTCACAAAGGGAAACCAGGTAATAAACCTGAAATAAGAAATGCAATGTTTCAATACTACAAACAACACAGCTCCCAGTTCTTTACCTCAATAGCCTCATAACAATAAGCAACAATAAACAAATAACATTAATCAAATCAAATAATTAATCAAATACAAACATAATATTATTATTAATATACTACAATAACAATAATACTCATTTCATAATTGTCATGTACACGCTTCACACTTCAAACAATTCATGTAAGTCCTACCAAAACTCTATGCAAGAAGCATGCAGTGTTTCTGCTAGCAGCTGGAAACTACAGCTCCCAGAATGGCCCGCGGTAAACCAGGAAGTACAACGTCGGTCCGCGATTCATACTTTTACAGACATTTATAAAGCTAAAGAAAGTAAACATGAACAAAAACGTATGGTGCAGCAATGTCACGTCTAAACGTCAGCTTCATCCCACAGCTTCGCCACCTCGTTAACTTACAACTCTGGAGCATAGCGTTATCTACATCAGTTAACCAACCTGCTTAGCCCACCGAAGCATAGCGTTGTCTTTAACGTGCAACGGACGTAAACACAGTACAACAACATAGCATGGCGACAGATAAAGCATACATCATAAACACAGACAAGAAACATTTGTAATTAGGAGAGAGCTTATCAAGTGGCTGCACACTGGGTTGACAGTCATCACCAACTGAATGAATCTCGTGCTTCCTTTTCACATAGTACTCACCGGTCACCTGTACTCACAGCACACTCCTCTTAAAGAGGCACTACACTATTGGGCTGCTAAACCGCAAACGTTCTTCCATAAGTGTCACTAGCTCTGGTTTAAGGTAAACATTTGATTGATTGATGTAAATGATATAAATACAACTTCACAAATGACAAAACTCCATAGAAAACACAACAGTGTGTGTGTGTGTGTGTGTGTGTGTGTGTGTGTGTGTGTGTGTGTGTGTGTGTGTGTGTGTGTGTGTGTGTGTGTGTGTGTGTGCGTGCGTGCGTGCGTGTGTGCGTGCGTGTGAGGTTAACAGCCTGTGGTCTGACTCGCATGCAGGGCCAAATCTTTTGGGTTTGGCTCTGATACTGTTAAACAGAGGATATGCAGCAGAGTTGCTGCGTAATGTGTGTATGTGTGTGTGTGTGTGTGTGTGTGTGTGTGGTTAGCTCCATGGCAGTACAGAGTAAACAGCAGCTATGCTAATATCATCCATACGAGCATCCTACGGAGCTACATATGAGCAGTGTTTTGTCAGCTGCTGTGGGCTGTCGTGGTCCTGAATGCTAGCCCTACACACTGTAGGGTTTGTGCATTAAAATGCCTTTATTTTTCATGCCAATGCATATTTGAAACTGACATAGGTCTTCATCAAGATCCTACAGTGTGCCTTGGATTGTTTTTGAAGGAGTCTTGCGTTTTAGATTTTTTTTCACCCATGCAATGAGTCCTTCGCAAGACAGAATAAACACGGTGCATTTGAAGTATCCAAAGAGCACCTGTATGTGAGCATCACCACAAAGACAGTGCTTCTACTCCATTGTCTTCATATTTTAGTCGCCATTATTGTTGTTAATCACTCACTGTGCATCATCTGCACGTAAAAGAGATCACTTCAACATCTTCAACTTTAACATCATTTAAAGAACAATTCCGGTCGATTTCAACACGTAGCTATGTTGTTTGTGGTCACGGAGTGAGTCAGTAGCAAGAAAAACGGAACCTATCGGTGTTGCCTACACTGAGTTATGCTCCTGCTACAGTTTGCACCCAGGCGGCTGAAACGGGGCAGGTTTTAAACATGCTTTTAGCCCTTTTAACATGTTTGAAATGTCATCAGAATCAGCTTTATTGGCCAGGTTTGCGTAAACAAACAAGGAATTTGACTCTGGTAATCTTTGCTCTCAAAGTACAACACTCACTTAACATTTAAAGAATAAAAAAACAGAAAGGACAGTAAGAAATATAAAAAAGTATAAGAATATAAGTATACAGAATAACAATGTGTTAGGGTGGGGGCTATTTCTGAGCGTTCAACAGAGTGACTGGTTGGGGAAAGAAACTGTCTTTGTGTCGGCTGGTTTTGGCAAACAGTGCCTTGTATCGCCTACCAGAGGGAAGGATGTGAGGGGTCTGCAGATATTATTATATATTTTGCTGCCCTTTTCCTGACCCTGGACCGGTACAGGTCCTGGATGGAGGGAAGGTCAGCTCCAATGATCCTCTCTGCAGCCCTAATTGTGCTTTGCAGTCTGGCCCTGTCAGTTTGGTGGCTGACCCAAACCAGACAGTGATGGAGGTGCAGATGACAGACTGAATGATGGCTGAGTAGAAAGTGGTCAGCAGCTCCTTAAGGCAGATTAAACTTCCTTAACTGTCGCAGGAAGTATAACCTCTGCTGCTTTTTCTGGTCGGAGTCAATGTGGGGAGACCATTTTAGGTCCTGTGAGATGGTTGATCCCAGGAACCTAAAGGAGTCCACAGTGGACACTGTCATTCTGGATGGTGAGGGGGGAGTGTGGGGGGGGACTTCTCCTAAAGTCCACTGTCATCTCTACAGTCTTCTTGGGGTTTAACTCCAGGTGGTTTTGACTGCACCATTGGACCAGCTGTTCCACCTCCTGTCTGTAAGCAAACTCATCACCATCCTGGATCGAACCAATGACGGTGGTGTCATCTGCAAACTTCAGGAGTTTTACAGACGGGTTCTTTGGGGTGCAGTCATTAGTGTAGAGGGAGAAGAGCAGCGGGGAGAGGACACACCCCTGTGGGGAGCCAGTACTGATGGACCGGGTTTTGGATGAGATGCTCCCCAGTCTGACATGCTGCTGCCTGTCAATCAGGAAGCTAATGATCCACTGACAGGTGGAGGCAGGCACTGAGAACTGGGTGAGCTTCTGATGTAGGAGTTCAGGGATGGTGGTGTTGAACGCCAAGCTGAAGTCCACAAACAGGATCCTGGCATATGTCCCTGGGGAGTCGAGGTGGTACAGGATGTATTGCAGTCACATATTGACAGCATCATCTGCTGACCTGTTTGCCCTGTAGGCAAACTGCAGGGAGTCCAGCAGGGGTCCTGTTATGTCCTTCAGGTGGCTCAACACCAGTCTTTCAAAGGATTTCATGACCACAGACGTCAGGGTGACAGGTCTGTAGTCATTTAATCCTGTGATGGAGGGTTTTTTGGGGACTGGGATGATGGTGGCGCATTTGAAGCAGGAGGGCACTTCACACAGATCCAGGGACCGGTTAAAGATCTGCGTGAAGACTGGCGCCAGCTGTTCAGCACAGACTCGGAGACAAGAGGGAGACACACCATCAGGTCCTGGAGCCTTCTTGATCTTCTGCTTCTGAATGTCATTACAAGTGCCTGTGAACTGATTCCTTCCGAGTGAACACAGTGAATATGACTGCAGTAGACGTGAAAGAAATGCATAAAAGTTGTGCTAATTCAGCCAGTGCACATACTTCTGTTTAGTTCCGGTGTTCTGGTGAAGTCCACACAAGTCAATTGTCGAACTCATACAATCCAATATTGCAAAATGTATTTTTTCCACCAAAAAACGATGGTGGTGCTCCTGTGGATACTGTATCAGTTCATGTGATCTCAACTGGCTAGTTATCCTCTGGACAGCGGCAGTCTCTTTTTTCTTTCTCTCCCTTTTCTGCTGGGTGGTGCTGATAGATGGCCTTTTGTATCGCAATAAGCACCAAGGAAGAAAGCCTGTGTTTTAAGGGGTGGGATCTCATACAGCCTGGTCTGGATCGGTCCCCAGATAACGGACGTTGTTTCGCCCATACAGAGAGGTTTCCCCATCTGATCTACAAGGATGTTCTGGAAGCATTTTTTTAACAGTACCCCTCCCCCTACTGGAAGTTACATGGGATATCTATGTTGTTATATAGTCATTACTATGGACATAACCACGGCAATTTGTGACCATCGTTCTTTGGTGGAAAAAATACATTTTGCAATATTGGATTGTATGAGTTTGACAATTGACTTGTGTGGACTTCACCAGAACTCCGGAACTAAACAGAGGTATATGCATTGGCTGAATTAGCACAACTTTTATGCATTTCTTTCACATCTACTGCAGTCATATTCACTGTGTTCACTTGGAAGGAATGTTTTTTCTCGCTACTGATCACTCCGTGACCACAAACAACATACTGTAGCTATGTGTTGAAATCGACCGGAATTCTCCTTTAAGGCGCCCCTTTATTTAGATACAATTTATGTCAAAAATTTTTCTACTTACAACCTGGAAACTCTGGAAAACTCTTGATATATCTGACTTGGCACTTGATAATACGGGAGTGCCTGAAAATCAAACAAACAGCCAAATTCTGTAATTCAAGGTAGTTAAATTGTCAAACCACATTATTTTTAGCGCTCACAGGTCCAACTCTCCAATCAGTGCCTTGAAGTGTCCAAACGTTAGCAAGTCGTAAATATGTCTGTGTATGCAGAAGGTACTATAAACAGAAATACATTCTCATCCATTTCAGACTTTTACATTGAAGTCTTTCCGGTGGATAATCTGTTTTTATGTGTTTCTGTAGGTGGATCGTTTTCCTACCTGTTCAGTTACAGTAACTGACAGTGCTCAGGAACAGTTGAGTTCTCTTCCTGTCTTTCCAATATAAACAAGTCCTATCTACCAAATGATTATTCCTTGGAAAGTCCGACCAGACACCAGGTGCTTGAAAGAGCAAACACACAACCCTTCATGAATCAGATAACGATTTAATCACTGTTATCCTAGTTATTTGCTTAATTTAGGGACTTAAAACATCCACAATTGAGCTCTCAAGACACACCTTGGCCAAACCTTCCCATCACAGACCTTCATGACTCCCATAAAACCACCAAGGACCCTGTAACGTGAATCAGTAGGACGGAGGGAAATTCTTGTTTCTTGAAGTTATAGCCTTGTCTACAGCTTGCCTCTCTAATTGAATTAGGAAGTGGTGGGAATCTAAAGAGCTGCAGAGAGGGTTGTAAGTAAACAGACATGGTCTTTTAATCCCTGGCTCTGTTTGAAGTGCAACAGTCCTTTTATGAGATGTACTTCTCGGTGTTGTGCTGTGGAGGATGAAGTTTCACAAGGGGGGGTCTGTCAGTTTATTTTAGAACAAGGCAATGAAGGTGTAGGCTGATGAGAAGAGGAGAAAAACTGTTCAGAGAGATGGAAACAGGAGAAAATTGAGAAGAACAGTGTTCCAGAGAGAAAAAAACGAGAGATAGGGAGAAATCAGACAGGCTTTAAGTCAAAGTGGGTTGTAACAGTTTGTTTAGGTGGTCAAAGGCTCCCCTGGGTCAGGGTCAGACCTGATGCTGGGAATCTGGGATATAATGCTGGAAAACAAACTGAATAACCACAGCCTGTGTCACACAAAAAGAACAGATCACCAACACGGACATTTTCTATTTGATACCATGCAAAACACAGGTTGAGGCAGAGTGTGCCATTGAGTTAGCCCCTAAACAGATGAAATGTCCCCTCACCACAACCTTTTTATAATCAAAAGGATCAGTGTTGTTAGCAAGCTTGTCATTTTTAGAGTTTCTAGACTGTGTTAAAATGTATTTTGTGAGTTGGCCAAACTACTAAATTTACCTCATGAACGTGCATTTGTACGCTCAGTTAAAACGATGGTTTGTGAAAGAGAAACGCCATTCTATTGTCTTTTGATATTTAAAAAAATCAGAGAGGATAGTGTTTTTTTGCTAGTCAAAAACAACAACAGTCTTTCAGTCAAAATACTGACCTAGCGTAATTTTCCAGCGTACGTAGCTAGATAGAAGTCAAGTACTGACTGACAGCTAACGCTAGTTGATGGCAAATAATATAGTCTGAATCCCTCAGTTATACTTTTAAGTACATCACATCAATAATCACCATTTTAATATCTTTAATGGGCTTGTTCTGGGAAATTATAATGTTAGCTCAGTTGTATAAAAACAGCAGCAACAGTTTACAGCAGTTCTGTGCAATCAATGTTTAATAAGAACACAACAATAAAACATAATTGATGTATTCCACCTTTGTGCCTGTCAAAAAGTATTATTATTCTTTTTTTTTGACAGCATGAAATTTGTTTGCCCTCTGCCAAGTCAAATCTAAAATGCCTGAAAATAAACGTCATGTCATAACATGCACAATACCTTCCCGGATCACAAAACTCACGGTTCGGATCGGATCACGGTTTTGAGTCACGGATCGGATCAATTTTCGTTTCAGCACAAAAAAGGGGGGAATTTAAATGATTAAATTTCAACAATATTTACTTCTTTCCCTATTAAACTGCGGTTAAACGACAAAAACAGATGACAAAAGGGTATTTTACAATAACTTTGAATGCACCACAAGGTTGACAACAGCAGTGACCATAGTGCTAGTTTGTGTCTTTTAGCTCTTAGCTTTAGCGGTAAATTGTTGTACGTCCCGGTGTTGGAATCCTCTACAGTAAAATACAGACACACTTTACACCATTTACAGTTTAGCTGTCAGCATTTTAACCATGTTTAATCCAGCTACTAGCTAGCGGTAGGCTAACGTTACCCAATGCCAAGTCTAATGTTAGTGTTTACTAGGGTGACATGCAGCGATGCTTCTGTTGCCTGTAACGTCGGTTTTGGAGCATTAGAGCGCTGCACAGACATTTAATTGGCACCTTAGATACAGCTCCTTAAGGCACCGGTGCCAAATGAGCACTGGATTTTAACATTCGCCATTCACGTGAAGGGAAAATTGCGTTGCCTGTATCTTTTCAGGGCAACCCTTCAGAGAGATTTATCAGCTTACTTTAAGTAACAGCGACAGTAAAAATGCATTTCACGCATACTATTATTATGGTTAAACTTTGCAATTAATCCGCGGTTCACTTGCATTCCGAACCGTGAGTGTTCATCCGTACGGACCACAGATTAATTATCGTCCGTTACACCACTACTACTAGACGAGCTTATCTGCTCTACTTCCATGTGTTTTAATGGACCAGATTTGAGGAATATGGGCAGAAAATGAGAAGAGTTGCTGAGTGCAGCAGACCAGCTGTGTTTTAATTATGAAAATAATTGATCTGTTTTTTTTTTAACAAAGAAAGAGCCCTCAATGTGTACAAGTACAGTAGGATGGAGTTTCCCAGCTCGGCAATAGTTGAGATGATAGTGAGTTTCTCGTGTCCCATGGCACCGATAAAGGTAGAGAAACTGAGCGCAAAAAGCAGCTCCAACAAAGAGTATAATATGCTAGTGATCACATGGCTGCATCAATGCAAGAAGAAGCAACATTTAGAGCATCAATTTGTTCACTGCTTCCTTCTTCCTTGGAACCAATGAGAGATGAATGACTGGATTGCTTTTGTTATTCCAAGTCTCGTATAAACATGTATATCTTGAAAATTGGTTGCGACTTCTTTTGATTTGTGGGTGCAGATTCATTGGAGTTCATTGTGTAAAGCATGACTGTGTTAGGTTAATATCAACAATTACTCTGCAGCAATAGACATTTTGAGCTCCCCAAAGCAACCGAAAGCTGTGTTTCCATTTTGTTCAAATAATTTATCTCTAGATTACGGCTTGGCAAAATACATGGCATCTATTTCAGGGATATCCAGGTCTCTCTCTGTCTCTCTCTCACTGCTCTTACGCATTCCTTAGTGTGAGGTCCTGAAGCTCACCAAGCCACATGGAGAATTTATGACAGAGGACCTTAGCTGCATACCTTAGATTTCTCTTCAAACAGATCCGGCTTTACGTGAGCACAGGCGCTCTATAAATCAACCTGATGAGGGGTTGAAAAAATCAAAAAAAGGCATAGCAATAGTGTGCGCAGGTCTTTGCGGAGCTGGTGTCTAACAGAAAAACTGAATCAAGGATTTTAGTTGCCATGACAGTCTTGCGCATACACACTGTGCTCAGCAACCACACATGATATATTGACTCCAAGTTGCAGCTCTACTGCATGAGGCTAGATGGTGCAGTGCTTTCAAAAGCTAATCTGAACACAACAGGGCTTTGTGCCAAGCCACTGATAACAGCAGTGAGGCTTCTCAGGTAGCAACATTCATTTCCACTGCACAGATGACAGCATCAATGGGAGAAAAAGCACATCACGGAATGTTTCTTTTAAGAAATCTGAATGGGAGATCTTTCTCAGGGGCAAACCTACCACATGGAAAATGTTTCCATTTGTCACAGCAGATCATCTAATTCCCTCATTGCCATGTAATTATGGTGAAATAAAGAAATGCAGCAGATTGACAAAGCCAGCGCTACAGTAGGCCTACAAGCATTTCTGACAAGAGGGAAAAGATTATGAAAGAGAAGGGGCCTGAGTGCAGGATAAGCCAGGTCGCTGCTTAGGTTCTGGGAGGTTTTAGGGCCACTCAGCAGCAGGGCATTGAGAGTCTGCCACTGCACATTTAGCCAGTGTGGTTGCAAGGTCGGCCTTGCCGTCTTGCTCGGTTGCCATGCTGTACAGAGTGGCTTCAGCCAAGCCAAACAGCCCTATCCTCTACCGTTACATTTCACACACACACACACACACACACACACACACACACACACACACACACACACACACACGTACAACACATCGCTCCGAGTCTTAATTTAGACTTTATTAAGATTTCTCCTCAATCTGTGCATGTTGGATCCTACTGCAGCTCTTTTAGGCAGCCCAGCTCAGCTGTTCCCTTCACCTTGTTCTTTCTCATTATCTGTCCATCTGTCTGTGTGTCTAGCTCCTAAATTCTCCACCAGCCGTATACTGTTTTTTTCTGTTGATGCTGAAATACAGGAATTCACTTTTCATCAGTCATTTATGCTGCTGCAAACGCAATACAATAGAACAGGACATTTGCCCAATCAAATCGTCTTATTGCACTTTCTTTGTTTGCTGTATCCTTATTGCCTGCACTTTCATCCTTCAATGGAATGCACTGCCACTCCAAGAAATATATTTTTTTCATCACCGTGGAAAGAAAAATGTGAAAGTGCATGAGTGTGTGTTTGTCTGAAAAATGCCACCTACTGTAATATTAGGGTGGTGTGGAGCTAAAAGTGAATCGGTCCCTTAAGTGTTACTGCAAGTGTTAGCCAAAGGAGAGAGGTGAAACTCAAGGAGGTGCTTAAGCGAAATCTCATATACTGTATGCTGGTGATAAGCTAAGGCACACACACATACGCACACACACAGGAGAGAGACTCATTAAGGAGGTCATAAATCACAGAGAGCAGTGCCAGAGAGCGATCACTCTCCCACTGTCTAAACACTGCTCTCACTCAGCCTTATTAGCAGGAGTCCAGCTCTCACCCAGACTGGAGATATTAGCCTCCTCGCTAGAGATAATCACAAAGATCACATTTTGGTTGCCAGAGGTACCATGTGATGCTGAGTTCATGGGAGGCAAGCCTCATACACAGCTATTCTATTATCTGCTCTTGGTCATAATCATGTTCTGCATATTACATGGGAATATAAAAGCAGTAACTTAATGATTGTATTGTCATAGCACTGTAACAATTTCAATTCAATTAAATTTTATTAATAGTATCAAATCATAACAGGAGTTATCTCGAGAAACTTTACAGATAGAGTAGGTCTAGACTACACTCTATAGTTTACAAAGCCCCAATAATAGTAATAGTGGCAATAATAGTCACAATAAAGATAATGGAACAGTGACTACAAAAGGTAGTCGTAGTAGTTCATGTCATAGCAGGGTACTGCAGGGCGTTACCGGATGTAGCATAGCAGAACGTAGCAGGATGCAGCAGGGTTCAGCAGGCATAACTAAGAGAGACAGGTTAAGGAGATGAGCCTGGTCGGGCTAGAACTCTCCCCAACCGGATCGGGCTGTACTGGCCTGCCTCCCTCTACTTTGATTATATTATTGATTATATGGTAGATGAATCTGACGACTATGAAGAGAAGCAGGTTGGCCGGGCTAGGCGGACACTGCAACTCCTCACTCCTTAACTATAAGCTTTATCAAAGAGGAGGGTTTTCAGTTTCTTCTTAAATGTGGTGACGGTGTCTGCCTCCCGAATACAATGAATTTTCAGCATTGTGTTGAGACAGGATGTTCCTAATTTTGGCAATGTTACGAAGATGAAAAAAGGCTGTTCTTGAGGTTTGTTTTAGATGGGCATTAAATGATATATCCAGATCAAAAATAACTCCTAGATTTCTGACAGTAGTGCTGGAGGCCAGGGCAATGCCATTCAAGGTAGCTATATCTTTAGATAATGAAGTTCGGAGGTGTTTGGGGCCCAGCACAATATTTTCAGTTTTGTTTGAGTTTAACATCAGAAAATTGTAGGTCATAAAGGATTTTATATCTTTAATGCATGCTTGAAGTTTAGCTAACTGACTGGTTTCGTCTGGCTTGATTGATAAGTATAATTGGGTGTCATCCGCATAATGGTGAAAGTTAATTGAGTGTTTCCTAATAATATTGCCTAGAGGAAGCATATAAAAGGAGAATAGAATTGGTCCAAGCACTGAGTCTTGTGGAACGCCATGGCTAACTTTAGCGAACTTGGAGGATTTATCGTTAACATTAACAAATTGAGATCGATCAGAGAAGTAGGACTTAAACCAGTTTAGTGTGATTCCTTTAATGCCAACTAAATGTTCCAATCTCTGTAACAGGATGGTATGGTCAATAGTGTCAAATGCAGCACTAAGATCTAATAAGACAAGTATGGAGACAAGTCCTTTGTCAGCAGCAGTTAGAAGGTCGTTAGTGATTTTTACCAGTGCCCTCTCTGTGCTATGATGCTTTCTAAATCCTGACTGAAAGTCCTCAAATAAACTATTGCTATGTAGGAAATCACATAGCTGATTAGCGACTACCTTCTCAAGGATCTTGGAGAGAAAGGGGAGATTAGATATAGGTCTATAGTTGGCTAAGACTTCAGGAGGTGGGTTTTTTCAGAAGAGGTTTTATCACAGCTATTTAAATGACTGCGGTACATAACCTGTCAATAAAGACATATTGATCATATCTATTAATGAAGTGTTAACCACGGTTAACGCTTCTTTAAGTAGCCTCGTTGGGATGGGGTCTAAGAGACAGGTAGATGGCTTAGCTGAAGAGACCTTTAGCATTAATTGCTGAAGGTCTATAGGATAAAAGCAGTCTAAGTATATGTCAGGTCTTGTCGTTCTTTCTAGTAGTCCTGCATTTAAAGGTGAACCGTTAGAAGTTGAGGGAAAAAGGTGATACATTTTATCTCTAATTGTTTTAATTTCATCATTAAAGAACCTCATGAAGTCGTCACTATTCAGCGCTATAAGAATAGATGGCTCAATAGAGCTGTGGCTATCTGTCAGCCTGGCTACAGTGCTGAAAAGAAACCTTGGTTTGTTCTTATTTTCTTCTATTAGTGTTGAGTAATAGTGTGATCTGGCATTTCTGAGGGCCTTCCTATAGGTTTTCAGACTGTCTTGCCAATCCAAATGAGATTCTTCCAGTTTGGTGGAACGCCATTTACTTTCAAGTTTTCGCGAGATTTGTTTTAAGTTGCGAGTTTGGGAGTTATACCAAGGCGCTAGTTTCCTTTGCTTCATCATCTTCTTTTTGAGGGGAGCAACAGAGTCTAAAGTCGTCTGTAGGCAGGCTGTAGCACCGTCTACCAAATTATCAATTTGGTGGGGACTAAAGTTAACATAAAGATCCTCTGTTATATTAAAGGACAATTCCGGCGCAAAACGAACCTACTGGTTATTAACAGATGTGTACCCACTCTGTCGCTCTCTGGGACATGTTTTCATGCTAATCGAATGAGTTTGGAGCTTGAAAGACGCTAGCACGGACCGCTGATTAGCTAACAACGCTAGTATTCGGGGCACAGGGAACGTAAAAATAAATCGCTATTTATACCGCTAAAAAGGCTCAAAATATGACCAAACTTCAACGGTAACATAATGAGGGTCCCTACATGATAACCGAAACATTAAGATCTTTGTAAGTGTACAGACAGTTTATCGAAAAGATAGATTATAAAGATACCTGCATTCATGTTTACATGCTGCCGCCGTCTTGGAAACCAGTCATGACTTACATCTGGCGATGCAAACTAAAATCAAAAGCAATTTGCTCAATATATCTGAAATAATCGCACTCTGCATAACTTGTCTAGTGTACTTAATGGTAACTGTCCACCTGGTCCCTCCGGTCTGGGTCACCGAAAAAGTACAGCCCTGTTTATCAGAGAGGGGAAATCTTCAGACTGTACAAAACCCTGCGTCTCTGGGGCATCGCAACGCAACAGGTCCTACTCCTTGCAACACAGACACTCTTGTTCGGTGGCCATAGCTTCACAATGTCCGCAGGTACACCACCAGTTTCCCAAAGTACAAGGTTGCGTTGCAGCATTGACTACTGGTAGCTCTCTCTCTCTCGTAGCCCTTTCACGGAGCTCCCGCAGCTTTCGTTCAATAAACTGTCTGTACACTTACAAAGTTCTCAATGCTTCGGTTAACATGTTGGGACCCTCATTATGCTACCGTTGAAGTTTGGTGATATTTTGAGCCTTTTTAGTGGTATAAATAGCGATTTGTTTTTACGTTCCCTGTGCCCTGAATACTAGCATTGTAAGCTAATCAGCGGTCCGCGCAAGCATCTTTCAAGCTCCAACTCAAAACTCATTCGATTAGCATGAAAACATGTCCCAGAGAGCGACAGAGTGGGTACACATCTGTTATTAACCCCTAAGGTTCGTTTTGCGCCGGAATTGTCCTTTAAGGCATGACATTGACTTAAATACTGTTGGAATATCTTCCTTAAATTTAGCTATAGCACTGTCAGATAGGCATCTAGTGTAGAAGCTTTTATCTAATTTTGTATAGTCGGGTAGTAAGAATTCAAAAGTTATTAAAAAATGGTCTGATAATACAGCATTCTGCGGAAATATTATTAAATCCTCAATTTCAATGCCATATGCCAGCACAACGTTGAGGGTGTGGTTAAAACAGTGAGTGGCCTTATGCACACTCTGACTGAAACCAATTGAATCTAATAATGAGTTGAAAGCAGTACTAAGGCTATTGCTGTCAACATCCACATGGATATTAAAATCACCTACAGTAAGTACTTTGTCTGACTTAAGGACTACACGTGATAAAAACTCTGAGAATTCAGATAAAAATTCAGAATACCGACCTTGAGCTCGGTAAAAAACAACGAATATAACTGGCTGTAATGTTTTCCGTGTTGGATGTTGAAGATTGAGAACAAGGCTTTCAAACGAGTTATAATTTAGTTTAGGTTTAGGATTAATTAACAGGCTTGAGTCAAATATGGCTACAACTCCCCCTCCTTGGGCTGATCCTCTAGGAATTTGAGTATTATTATGACTGGGAGGAGTGGCTTCATTTAGACTAACATATTCTTCATGGCCCAGCCAGGTTTCGGTAAGACAGAATAGATCAATTTGATTATCTGATATCAAATCGTTTACCAATATTGCTTTAGAAGACAGAGATCTAATATTTAATAGTCCACATCTAATTTTCCTATTCTGTTCTATCATTGCAGTGGTTGTTTTAATTCAAATTAAGTTGTTAAGTATAGCCCCTCTTTTGTTTACCTTTGATTTAACCGATTTGAGTCTGGGGACAGAGACCGTGGTTATTAGACTGTGAGTGAGCGACTGCTCTAACGGAAGCCCAGAGGAGCACATTGCACTGCACCTCTGATTACTAATATCAAACTTGGGTTGTCATGGCTTATGACCGATAGTAGACTCGGTCAGATTTTTTGATATGAGTGCGGTTCCGTCCCAAGTGGGATGAATGCCGTCTCTCTCAATCAGACCAGGCTTTCCCCAGAACGCCCTCCAGTTATTCACATAGCCCACATCATTAGCTGGGCACCATTTCGAAAACCAGCGGTTGAAGGATGACATGCGGCTATACATTTCATCACTGATCAGGTTTGGCAGGGGTCCAGAGAAAACGACATTGTCTTTGCATATGCACAAAGTGACTTAACATTAATTTTAGTGATCTCCGATTTACGTAATCAGGAATCATTACCACCTACGTGAAGTATGATCTTATTGTATTTACGGTTATTTTTAGCCAGCAGCTTTAGATGGGATTCTACATCGCCCGCTCTGACCGCAGCCACTGGAGCCGCCAACATCACATATCGCAGTATAGCGCTTCCAATAACCAGAGTTGGCTTCTCATTGGGTGTATCACTGAGTAGGGAGAAACTGTTAGAAAGGCGAAGATGCTCTGGTTTAGAGCGAGCGCAGCCATGTGCACTCCCTGGTTTAGAACTAACGCTACACTTCCCTTGGACAGTCACCTACTTGCCCGGCTGCTCGGGCTCTTTGATTCAATGGTGCGGAGCCGTGCCTCTAACTCACTAAGCCTCGCCTCCAGAGCAACGAATAAACTACATATATTATATGTATCAATATTACTAAAGGAGGCTGAGGAATAGCTAAACATTTGACACACAGAGCAAGAGAGAGTAGGAGAGGGAGAGGAATTAGCCATTGCTAATGGCTAAGGGTTAGGGTTAGGTTTAAGCTAAAGTAGCTAACAGCATTTTAACAATTGTGAGATCAGCGAGGCAGTCGCTGTAAGAGAAGAGAAGTATAAGTGCTTGAGTATAACTAGTGTAATTTAAATGCAATCCAGGCAAATAGCCGCTAATTTAAACAATAAAGCAGAGCTGAGTAAGTTTTGCTGGAGCAGAAAACTAGCATCTGTAACATGGGAACACCGGAAGTGACACAATACGCTTACCGTAAACGTCAGCACGTTCTCAGTCCCGTCAAACACCAGAACTGGGTTGCACCAGCTTTTCATTAGTTTGTATGTCAAGTTCTTAGTAACTAGCTAATTTCAAACTAGTGATTTACTAAATCATGTTGCACCATCAAAACTGTCTTATGGCCTTTACACACCTGGAGGTCCGAACCAAGGTCCGGACCAAGGTTCATGTTTTTGTTAAATTGTATACATTTGATCCAGTAAGTTTTGTTTTCACACTGCAGTTATGCAAGCAGTAAAGAACCATATGGACATGCAATAACTACGTCCTGTCCTCATCACATACCTGAGCTGCGTCTCCCGATTGGTTTGTAGACGGGCTTCCCCGTCCTCTCGTCTCCTCTCTTTGGTGTCAGAATTTTCTACTGCTCTCCCCGTGCTATCATGGCTCTCTTTGTTTTGTTGCGCTGTTGAGAAGCAAGACACAGGAACTTTACTTAGGTTGTGAGGATCTACAACATTTATTCAAAGACAAACTGAAACCTACACTGTACATTTACTACCACTTAACAAGTAAACTACAAATGTTTTCTCTGCTCTGATAGCTGAAAGCTGTCTACTCTAAGTGCATTCACCGTCACTCTTTTGCTCATGTACACACTAAGCACTGAGCTATTACATAAAGGAGCTTCCCCGGTCTTATAACACGACGATAGCCTGCAAGAACTTCCTGTAGGCCTATTTGGTCCGAAAGTCCGAACCATCCAAAACATGTTTTCACACTAGAAACAAACCCGGGCCATGGTTCAGTTTGACCAGGACCAAGACTACCTCTTTTATTCTGACCAAATTTCGGCTCTTTGGTCCGGACCGTGGTCCGGGGGAGGTTTCACACCTGTAATTTTGGTTCGGATCAAACTGAAAAGTCAGAAAGTCTGGGCCAAACAAGGTAGGTGTGAAAGCCCCCTTAGCTAATAAAGACCATAGCAATGTGTAAACCAGTTGCTAAATACATGTAGCATCCAATCATAGGCAATCAACGGCTGCACACTGGCTGCGTGGCATGAGCGTGGCATTTCTGTTGCGTGGCGGCTGCGTGGCGTTTTCTATGTCTTTGCACAACAGAAACGTGTCTGACACAGCGCTGCTGCTGCTAGCCTTGTCTGTATACATGAATGTTTCCCATAAACATAAATATAACTAAAGCTGCCAGCAGCGTTGGACGGGCCCTTGCGCCTCTTTGTGCATCGGGATTACTGGCGGACGCCGCTTCTTGCAACCATGCATTTGTGCAGCACTCAGACACTGCAAATCATCAGCAATGAAAAGGGAACTCCATGCTGAGTTCAATGATACCTCACACAAAAGTCATACTGTTCATTAGCTGTGAAAGGGGGCGTGGCCAAAACATAGGGGTCGAGGCAAACCTTTACCAATGAGAAAGGAAGTCTCTGCTGAGTTCATTGACACCTCACATAAGACTCTACCTTAAACGGGTCACCAGTTATGAAAGGGGGGCGTGGTTTAAACATAGGGGGTGGGCCAAACCATCAGCAATGAATAAGGAACTCTCTGCTGAGTTCAATGTAGGGGTGGGCGATACTGGGAATTTTGGTATCGATCGGATACCAAGTAAATACAGGGCTAGTATCGCCGATACCGATACTGATTGTAACGTCACGATCATTGAATCATTTTGTGATGTTGCCTTTTTTGCACACATCACATGTGGCAGTGTCCATATCAGCTGGAGTGAATAAACTCCACACAGCGCTTCTCTTTCTTTCCGCCACCAATACTTATCTTGGTATCGATACTATCGATATTTAGATCAATACGCCCAGCCCTAGTTCAATTATACCTCACATGAGAGTCTACCTTAAACGGTTCAAATGTTATGAAATGGGGTGTGGCTTAATGGGAACAGGAGCCAGAGCCTTCAGCTATCAGGCTCCTCTCCTGTGGAACCAGCTCCCGGTCTGTGTTCGGGAGGCAGTCACTGTCACCAGTTGCAGCGTTCGCCTAGACTGGTGGGGGAAGGTGTAAATCTACAGACATGGCACCCCTTCTCTTCTCTTCATAGTCGTCAGATTAATCTACCATATAATCAATGATATAATCAAAGTAGAGGGAGGCAGGCCAGTACAGCCCGATCCGGCAGGGGAGAGTTCTCGCCCGACCAGGCTCCTCTCCTTAACTTGTCTCTTAGTTATGCCGTTATAAACTTAACACAAAAAGTAAGGAAATTTGTGTTTGGTAGATTATTTCTCTGTGGTAACAATGCTTTTTGGCAATAAATCTTATTCCGTTGGAAAGCCTGTTTAGTTCCGTTTCAAATGGTGCCCCATTTGTAAGGAACATGCATTTGTGGGATAAGCAGCAGCGCTGAGTATGTGGGTTGCGCCCATGAAAAATTTGCCAAATCTTCTCTGCCAATGCCAAACAGCTTATTCTGCCATTGACTCGTTTGGTGTTTGGTGGATTGGATGATTCTGCCTACGACAGTTGGATCGTAGGATCAAAGTGTGGAGAAGACGCGGAGAACGCTATGCTGATTGCTGCACCGATAGAGTAACACCTTTTGGTGGAGGCAGTGTGATGGTGTGGGGCGGCATCTCCCTCACTGGAAAAACGAGGCTTGTCATCATTGGAGGCAATCTCAATGCAGAGAGATAGAGATGAGATTCTGCAACCAGTGGCAATCCCATTTCTCCACAGTCTGGGACCGAATTCAAGATGACACCGCTCACCCCAACAGGGCGAGGTTTATCAGAGACTACCTCCAGAATGTGGGAGTGGAGAGGATGGAATGGCCTGCCAGCAGTCTTGACCTCAACCCATTGAACACTTGTAGGATCAGCTTGGGCGTGCTGTTCGTGCCAAAGTGACCAACACAACCACATTGGCTGACTTACGACAAATGCTGGTTGAAGAATGGGATGCCATCCAACAGCAGTGTGTGACCAGGCTGGTGACCAGCATGAGGAGGAGGTGCCAGGTTGTTGTGGCTCTATATGGTTCTTCCACATGCTACTAAGGCTCCTGTTTGTGGAATGAATAAATTGTTAAATTGCCAATATGTCTTGTTTCTTCAAACTTCAATCATCCAATCCACCAAACACCAAACAGGTCAATGGCAGAATAAGCTGTTTGGCATTGGCAGAGAAGATTTGGCAAATTTTTCATGGGCGCTGTAATGAAGGTCCTCTTCATCACTAATATTTTGCAGCATTAGTACACTGTAGCTCATTATGTTACGGGTAAATAAAATGAGGCACAAAAGTGTTTAATGTTTATTGGAAAATATTAACAATCTGTTTGGTGAAGGTTGCAGCTGGTGTTGATTGGAGGCCAGCCCTGTCAAGAGAAACACATGTGCTCAGTTTACTAGTTTGGTTACCTAAACATGTGTAATATGGTATAGTCTTTGCCTAAATAATTGAATGCAGGTTAACAGTTGCTGCTTGTGTAATAGTAAAGTTTGCGTTCAAGTAACTCACCTCTGTTGTGTCTCCTCTCCAGAGTGTTCAGGCTAAAAGAGTCCCCAGCGTATCGAGCCCCATTTTAAAGGTTCCGGGAGATACCACGTTTCATGGAGAGAAGGGGTGTTTGAGTACTTTAATTGACTGTACTTGCTAAACTAAAGATGTTTGATTGTATTGGGTAACATAATGCAAGTAAATTGCGATAACAGTAGAGAAGTAGAAATGTATTTGAGGTGGTTGTTATATTTTGTATAATTGTTGAATTGAGTACATTTCAGATTTATCCTCGTATTATGGTAGGGTCGAGATAAGGTCAGTGGCAGGCTATAAAAGGCTGCCAGTTTCCATCTAGCGCGGCTGCTGTCTGGAACACATGCTGCCTGTGGTGCTCAGTTTGTTGGTTGCCATCATGGCGTCCATGTTTTGTTAATTGTTGGGGAAATAAACACCTGTTGATCTGTACCGTACCTCTGCCTCAAGTCTCCTGCTGTAATTATCCAGCCGCTATGCGGCCATCCTAACAGGCGCAATCCACTTACTACTGCTCATCCCACAATTGCATGTTCCTTACAAATGGGGCACCATTTGAAAGGGAACTAAACAGGCTTTCCAACGGTATAAGATGTATTGCCAAAAAGTATTGTTACCACAAAGAAATAATCTACCAAATGCAAATCTCCTTACTTTTTGTGCTAAGTTTAGTTTTAGACTGCTGGGGGACTTCCTTTGACACACACACTGAGCTTCCCTCTACTCTCTCTTTCCATCTGTGTGCATCCTTGTCCCAGAAATGCTTGTCACTAACTTAGCTCTGGGGAACTTGTTCCCCGGAGTCCTTATGTGTTTCTTTTGCCCAGCATGTTTCCTTGGCTTAGGGTGGCACCTACATCATGATTGCAGCTGTCCCGTGGTCCTGATCCGCGCCCTGCTATGCTCTGCTGCGCCCTGCTACTACAAATGCTATTTCTGGTCATTGTTCCATTATATTTATTATGACTATTATTGCCATTGTTCATCACACCCCCAACTGGCACCGTCAGACACCACCTACCAAGAGCCTGGGTCTGTCCGAAGTTTGTCCCACCACCCACGGTTTCTTCCTAAAAGGAGTTTATCCTCGCCACTGTCGCACTAATGCTTGCTCTTGGGGGATTTACTGCAATTGTTGGGTCTTTGTAAATTATAGTGTGGTCTGGACCTACTCTCTGTAAAGTGTCCTGAGATAACTCTTGTTATGATTTGATACTATAAATAAAATTGAATTGAATTGAATTAAGCATAGGGGGTGGCCAAAACATCACCAATGAAGAAGGAACTCTGCTGACTTCAATGAAACTTCACACAAGACTTTACGGTTAAAATGTTATGAAAGGGGTGTGGCCTGAGTAAGTGGGCGTGGTTAAAGTATAGGGGGCGGCTCAGTATCACATTCATGTAAATCCGATGAGGTGTATGTACACTCAAGTTACACCCACTTCCTGTTTCGATGGCGAAACACACAAAATGGCTGTCCCACCACAGCCATGGCCTATGACAAAAAGTTTTTCTTTTAATAACTTTTCATCTCTAGGGTCTTCAGATGGCACAGTCCAAATCTGAAGTTGACTGGATGAAATCTCTAGGAGGATTTCGTTAAAGTACGACATGTGGAAATGGCCAAAATTGCACTAATTTCGAACTTTCAATTAAAAATGCCAGACTTCCTGTTGCGTTAAGGGTATGGCTCCAATTATGTTTTTTGTACGTCTTGCCATGCTTCATATGTGTACCAAGTTTCGTGAGTCTATGTTAAATGTATTGCAGGGGCTCCATTTTCTTTTATTTTGTAGGGAGTGCTAGCGAGCCATTTTTGTGCGCCTATTCCCGACACCCTTAAAATACGTACATTTTCACCAGAATTGATGCGACCGCCAATTTTGGTGAGTTTCTGAGTATGTTAAGCCCCGCAAAAAGGCAATTAATTTGCCGGAGGAAAGGAAGAATTCCTTCAGTTTCAATAGGGCCTTCGCCGCTGTCGGCGCTCGGGCCCTATTATACCATGGTCTGGGTGAATACTCGATTCTGATTGGCTGCAGGGTGTCCAATAAAAAGACTGGACACCTACTAAAGGAGTTCTGGTGAAACTGACTGTTTACCATTCGAAATTAATCAATAAATGCGCTGGCTACATCAGCTGTGACTAACCATAGCAACAGGCAGTCAAAGTATCCGTTTACAATTTATTGTAACAAACTTACATCTAGTTAGCGTAACGTTATACTAGTACAACAATGAGCGACTTCATTATTTCTTTTAACCTTTTTGGAGAATTTGACAACTTCGATGACTGGGATGCTGCTGAAGAAAGAAATATTTGAAATAAAATGGAGAAACAGCACAAGGAGATAACACCGGGAGAATTGAATCAAATAGAAGAAAAAAAAATATGAAATGGGCAGTAACTACACTTAGAGATTTTATTGTTAAAAAAGGAAATGGACTCCAGATTTGAGAAATACACCGCTGTTGCTCTGAATGACCCTGTGGGAGTTTTATGCTTCTGTCCAGTCAACCAAGGCAGGGGGAGAGTACAGCGTTTCAAGCCTAAGGAGTCTGAGAGCCGGTATCAACCGTCATTTAAAGGAATTCAATATTATAACTGACACCAGATTCATGACCAGTAATGCAGTTTTTAAAGCAATAATTAAGTGTTACCGAAAAAGCAGCAAAGATACCAGCATTCACCATCCCCGTATTTCTGAGTCTGATCTTGAAATCATGAGAAATTCAGCTGTACTGTGTCCCGACACGCCCCTCGGCCTGGTCAGAAAAGTCTGGTTTGACATCCAGCTGTGTTTGGCTCATTGTGGCAGGGAGGGCAACCCAGGAGCTCTGCATGCAATCTTTCATCCTCTGGAGAGACGAAGACGGAGTTGAGTTTGTCAGCCTGGCTTACAAAAAACCACAAAGACCTGAATGACCCAGACAAGGAAAACTTCAGAGGTTTTATGTTTGCCAGGCCCAGGGATCCGCTGTGTCCGGTAAAAAGTTTCAAGTACTATGTGTCCAAATGTCCATCTGACGCAAAGGCTTTCTACCACCATCCGAAGTGCACCATGACCGCCGCTTCCGAAGTGTGGTACAGCCGGGAGCCGATGGGTGTCCACTACCTTGGGGAAATGCTGAAAAAGATCAGCGAATAGGTAATTACACTTCATGTCAATATAAATGTATTATTAGCCCTATTAGACCTAGCTACTGTTATTATTGTCACGATTTGTCTAGTGCAGGAACCGAAAAGCAGACCAGGACAAGGTAAGTAGAAATTACAAGGTAAGTATTTATTTGGAAATTGAATGTGGAAACGATTTGGTCCAGAAGGTCGGCAGGGAGAGAGGCTGGAAGGCTGGAGGTTTTTGTGCTGATCCAAATGTGCTGCAGTGAAGTAGACAGCCAGCCAGGTGAGAGTGACAATCCAGGTGAGTAACTGTAGACAGAGGAACAGGCGACAGATTAGCGATAGGCAAAGAGACAAAAACAGCAAAAGACTTTCCAAAACTAGAAGCTTGATACGAGAGCTTAACATACGGGTTACGCTAACAATCCAGCAGGGAATGGATTTCTGGTCACGGCTTATATGGTGCAGAGGAAGATAATCAGGAAAGTGAAGTGGTTGGAGAATCAGCCGGGATGTGTTCAGGAAACTCAGGAAAAACAAACTTCAGGTTAGAGCAAAAACAAAACACTGGCAAAACAGGCTCAAGATGCTGGATTCATGACAATTATAATTACAATTATTATCATCAATTTACCTTTCAGGTGGGTCTTTCGAAGGTCTACACTAACCACAGCCTCCGAAGCACCGCTGTAGGTCGACTCTCCGATGCTGGCCTGGAGAGCCGTCAAATAATGTTGGTGACAGGCCATCAATGTGAGAGCAGTCTGCTGGCTTACTGGGCTCCGTCAGTCCGGGAGAGACGAGACTGGAGCAACGTACTGTCTGCATCAAGTGCCCATCACGGCCAGTACCCAGCTATCGTGCATCCTTCTTCAAAGGCCCCTATGTCGGACTTGCCGACTTTGTCAAATTACACTATAAATGGAAACATTGAATTTAATTTTAAATTTAAAAAAAGCTAGCATGTAGACAAATCCCCCTCTGTTCAACCTAATTCATTTATTTCCCCATATCTATAAGCGCAAATCGCTGGAGCAGAAGTAATTGTTTTTTATTGTTTGTTGTTTGATTAATTGTTTTCTGTGTAATAAAAAAAAAAAACAATAACTATGCCTACCTGTGGGTTTTAATTATAGGTTATAAAACAAAAGTGTATGACGCCCATGGCTAGCCTAGCATACATGAAAAAAATACGTCAGCATTATGTTTGAAAAATGGTATGAGCAATAACTGTTTAGGTTAGGCTTAATGTTGCTGGCATTGGCATCAGCTTTATGGAAAATCTAACACAATAAGTAAGGGTTTACTTACTTTCTATCAGCGATCATGTCTCCTCCAGTAAGCTAACCGACAGTAGCATTAGCTTTCTGGCTCGTAGCTAAACTGAAGGGTTCTACTAGCTGAGTGGACTATAAATATCTCCGGTTGCTAAGGGTGGCAAGTTGTATCTAAAGTCCTTCCTATTTCACGCCTCACCGTCGTCCATTAATACCTGACAATGCACACCTCATCGGGCATTAACCCTTACATAAATCCTTCAGTTTCAATAGGGCCTTCCACGCTGTCGGTGCTCGGGCTCTAAATATGCTGTATACTGATTTGATTACAGCAAAAACAACGTCAGCAGTATTGACGGCAACATAGGCTACAGAATATTTTGTTCTGTATTGACAGGTGCAATATTTGAAAATCGATAATTAGGGCCCGAGCGCCATCGAAACATACACTTGAGTGTACATTAACAAATTGGCTCGAAACTTTTCAGGATTCACAACAGTCCAACCCTGAGGACATCTATACACAGATGTTTACTCAAAGTTATAGCGCCCCCTAGTGGTAACAGGAAGTAGGCCTAAAAGTCAAGGTGCTATACTTTAACGAACACCTCCTAGAGATTTCATCCAATCAACTTCAAATTTGTTTTGTGTCATTTCAAGACCGCAACAGTTATTAAAAGCTTGAGTTTTCGTCCAACGGTGTGGGCGTGGCGTGGCGGCCAGTTTGATCATTTATCGATGAACGAAGAAGCTGTTTTAACTTTAGTGTACGTTGTCATATCTGCCCAAAGTTTCTCATGATTGACAAGGGTTCAGGCCTGAGGATATGTACAGGCCAAAATTGACTTTTGGTCATAGCGCTGGTAACAGGAAATCCGCCTTATTTGACAAACATCATCCGATTTACATGAAACTTATAATGTGTGGTCTACATGTGATAGTGAGCCGCCCCCTATACTGTAACCACGCCCATGTACTCAGGCCACGCCCCCTTTCATAACATTTGAACCTTTTAAGTTAGAGTCTTGTGTGAGGTGTCATTGAACTCAGCAGAGAGTTCCTTCTTCATTGGTGATGGTTTGGCCCGCCCCCTATGCTTTAGCCATGCCCCCTTTCACAGCTAATGAACTGTATGACGTAGAGTGTTGTGTGAGGTATCAACGAACTCAGCAGAGTTCCCTTTTCATTGGTGATGAGTGTCTGAGTGCCGCACAAATGCACGGCCGCAAGGAGCGGCATCCGCCAGTAAGTAAATTTTTTTTGTATTACATTTATATCTGCATTTATGTCAAAACCTAGAGACTTTCAAACATTACCATGTCATTTGTTAAATGTATTTGTGTCAAAATGACATATAAACATCTTTTCGTATTCAATTTTGCCTGGAAACGCTTCCAACACGCTTGCGTGTCCCGTGAAAAATAGGCGTTGGTTCTATTTCAGAACCAACTTTCCAGCCCATAATCTGTTAAGGAACAAAAACCTCACTGTTGAATTTTGACTTAATTATGTCAGTGATCTTTTTCTAAGTAGGTGAAGCCTCTGCTATTACAAATCCTTTTTCTCAAGAGAGTTCTAGGCAAAAGAGATGCATTAAAGGTGCAGTAAGGTAAGTCTTCTAAAACTTATATATATCTTATCTTATAAAACTTTCTGTCATATTTGCTGAAACTGACCCTATGTTCGAGTAGAACTACATGAAGCAGGTAATTTAAAATAAAATCTAGCTCCTCTGGCACATCCTACAGCCTGTAGTGCGATTTGCAAAAATCCACCGCTCCCTGTTCAGGGCCAGGAGGGGTGTCTAACTGCACACGCATTTCATAGTATCTTCCCCTCCCCCTTCCCCGCGCACCAGCTGCAGATTGGTTTCCCCCCCTTCCCCCCTCTTCACATGCACTTGACCAGATTCACAGGTTGGAGCATCTCAAATGCAATGGCGGAGAAACAACCACCAAAAGGAAAACTCCCGATTCCTCCTTTGGCAACGACTGCTTACACAGCCAAGACAAGTAAGAAAAATAGGACAGATGAAAAGAATGCACAAAAGAAAGAAGTCGATCGAGCACATAATAAAAGTCGGGTGAATATTGGAGTGGCTTTTCAGAGGTGGCGTGAGCTGCAGGATTTGAAAGATCTGAAGACCAATGCAGATGTAGCCACATTTCTTCTTGACAGGTAACGTAATTACCATATATGATTTATCTTTCACTTGGTTATTAGTAGTCAAAAGACCACAAAGCTAAGTTGGTGAGGATAACAGTAACGTTTGTCGGTCAGATATGATGCTGATATGGCTAACATTAGCCTACTAGTTAGCATCATTTTACTGTCGGTGAGTAGCGTTAACATTGTGTTAGTGTTTAGTTACTGAAAATGTTGTCTGACATGCCTAGGCAGTTGTGTTAAAGTCATTCTAATATACTGAAAATATCGTGACATTTCCTGCCAGTCGTGACAGTTTGGCGTTTTTGCTTTATGTTTTGATGGCTGTTCTCTGACAAGCTTAGCTAATGTAACTGAAATGTTATTAGCTATAACGTTATCTTTTGTAACTTAAAACTGGCTCAAGAGTATGTTTCATGTTTTTTTTAGCTCGTTTGTTGCCCATTGACCTTGACATTTCACAAAAAGCTGTGTCTACCATCTACCATCTTCTAAATTCAGTTAGTTTGTGAGCTGTGGCAGCTGTGTGTTTTAGATGATGATAATCCCATCTGACATTTCAGTGCGTGTTGGTTGTTGGAGTTTTGTAATTTACAGACAAACAACATATTGTATGCATAACGTAGACCAAGATGGCGCCGCAGAATGGCGACACGGTGTGTTGGAGCGCTCTGTTTTGTTTTGTTTTGTGTTTTAACTTTGTTTCTTGCGATGATACCCGTATCTCATTCACAAGTGAAGAGCTCGTGAACTTCAGGGCAACAACACCATCAGACTTATTCCCCACTTTTCTTCTCCCTTCACTGGAAATTTTGGACATTCTGGTCAAAGGTGCGCTCACCTTTGCTCACACAGCGAAACGCCGGAGAAGAGGGAAACGGGCCGGTGCGCTGGTGCGTCTCCGCCTGCGAGGATCACGCACACCGTTACCTGGAATATTCCTCTCTAACGTGCGCTCTCTGCCCAACAAAGTGGAGGAATTACAACTGCTGTTGGGGGGAAACAGGGACTTTTCTTCATCTGCTGTTTTGTGCTTCACGGAGACGTGGCTCTGTGGAATAATACCGGACTCTGCGCTGCAGCTGGCAGGCTTCCAGCTTTTCAGAGCGGACAGAGACACGGACCTCTCCGGCAAAACTAAAGGTGGAGGAATCTGTTTCTACATCAACAGCGGTTGGTGCAACGACGTGATAGTGATCCAGCAGCATTGTTCTCCTGACCTGGAGTATTTCATCATAAACTGTAAGCCTTTTTATTCACCCCGTGAGTTCCATTCATTCATTCTGGTCGGTGTTTACATCTCACCGCAGGCCAACGTGCAGGACGCGCAGTGCATGCTTGCCGACCAGATACTGTGTGTGGAGCGGACCACCCCGGACTCCCTAGTTATTGTCCTTGGTGACTTTAATAAAGGGAACCTCACTCATGAACTCCCTAAATATAGACAACATATTAAATGCCCGACCAGAGAGGAGAACATTCTGGATCACTGTTACACCACAGCCAGGGATGCTTATCACGCCGTCCCCCATGCTGCACTGGGACACTCTGACCACATCATGGTCCACCTGATCCCCGCCTACAGGCAGAAACTAAAGCTCTGCAAACCTGTAGCGAGGACATCAAGGAAGGGGACCAGTGAGGCTGTGGAGGATCTCCAGTCGTGTTTGGATTGTACTGACTGGGATGTGTTCAGGACTGCTACCAACAGTCTGGATGAGTACACAGAGGCTGTGACGTCATACATCAGCTTCTGTGAGGACTGCTGTGTTCCATCAAGCACCAGGGTGAGTTACAACAATGACAAACCCTGGTTCACAGCCAAACTCAGAAGGTTAAGGCTGGCTAAGGAAGACTCGTTCAGGAGTGGGGACAAAGACAGATTTAAAGAGTCAAAGTACAAATTTAGCAAGGCAGTGAAGGAGGCTAAACATCGGTACTCTGAGAAGCTCCAACACCAGTTCTCAGCTAATGACTCTGCGACTGTCTGGAAAGGACTTAGGCAGATCACCAACTACAAGCCTAAAACCCCCCACTCCTTCAATGACCGACACCTAGCCAACGACCTGAATGAGTTCTACTGTCGATTTGAAAGACAAAAGGACAGTCCTGACACCATCCCCCACGACACCTCCCTACAGCTACAACCACTGTGCATCACCTCCACCTCGCCCACCTCAGCAGGGTCCTGGGCCCCCCCCCAATGCCCTCCTTAAAGGTCCCCTCCACCTCCACCCCCCCCCTCCCACCTCAGTGACGACTCTCTCCATTCACGAGAGGGACATCAACAGACTCTTTAGGAGACAGAATCCCAGGAAAGCTGCTGGACCGGATGCTGTCTCCCCATCCAGCTTGAAGCACTGCGCTGACCAGCTGTCTCCGGTGTTCACAGACATTTTTAACACCTCACTGGAGACATGTCATGTGCCAGCCTGCTTCAAGACCTCAACCATAATCCCTGTCCCCAAGAAGCCAAGGACCACAGGACTTAATGACTTCAGACCCGACGCCCTGACCTCAGTGGTTATGAAGTCCTTTGAGCGCCTTGTGCTTTCACACCTCAAAGCCATCACCGACCCCCTCCTGGACCCCCTGCAGTTTGCCTACAGAGCCAATAGGTCTGTAGATGATGCAGTCAATTTGGCCCTCCACTACATCCTCCGGCACCTGGACTCCGCAGGAACCTACGCCAGGATCCTGTTTGTGGACTTCAGCTCTGCCTTCAATACCATCATCCCGGCTCTGCTTCAGGAGAAACTCTCCCAGCTTGGTGTGCCTGACTCCACCTGCAGGTGGATCACTGACTTCCTGTCTGACAGGAAGCAGCATGTGAAGCTGGGGAAACACGTCTCCGACTCATAGACCATCAGCACCGGATCCCCCCAGGGCTGCGTTCTTTCTCCTCTGCTCTTCTCCCTGTACACCAACAGCTGCACCTCCAGTCACCAGTCCGTCAAGCTTCTGAAGTTTGCGGACGACACCTCCCTCATCGGACTCATCTCTGATGGAGACGAGTCCGCCTACAGGTGGGAGGCTGACCACCTGGTGACCTGGTGCAAGCAAAACAACCTAGAGCTCAATGCTCTAAAGACAGTGGAGATGGTTGTGGACTTCAGAAAGAACCCACACTGTAAATCCAAATTCGCTAACTCAACCTAAAATTTTTTTATCAAACCTAACAGTCACTTAACTCATGGTTACAAATGTAAATCAGCACAACAATGACAATTACCAGGCAAAAATTCTAAGCAGACACGTTTAATAAACGGAATTGATAAAGTTACATTTGTATTTTGAACAAACTGCAAACTTTTCAGCAAATTTTAACACAACTCTATTTACCGCCTTGCATCATGGGAATTGACCAGCCAATGAACCAATTGCATCTGACTGCAGTACGCAGATCGGGGTTGGGCTAAATGTGGGTGGAGCTAAACGTTTGACTTTTGAAAAGTATTTTCCATTTCATTTTGAGAAGAGTGAAATGCCAAATTCACAATGTTTTTAGTGTGTAAATTGAACACTTTTTAAATATTTTGTTCAACGAGAAAGTAACTGCTTGTCAAATGAATATTAAACAACTGAGTAGATATTTTTACACCAATTTGTAAGTTCAAACAACTAATAAAATGTAAACCTAATGCACGAATTCTATGCTGTCCATTGAGCTCAACAATATATGCCATTTTAACACTAAATATTAATGTTGTATCAAATTAAACATTATAACACAAATTTTATGTGTCCCTTCTATTCAAACATTTTAAGTTAGACAAACAAAGAAATGGGAGTTGTTCTCAACCTTTAAATTAAACGTTGCTTTGACTAGTTAAAAATTAATTATATGTACTAAAAAATGATACGTTGGTAAAAACACAAAACATTGTGCCAGTTTCATGTTAAAACAGCACACAATGTTTGTGGTCAGCATAACTCTGGAACTTATGTTGTAATTATGTGTTTTTGTTGTGTTAAGTGAACACAATATTTTCATTTTGTTGAACCTGAAAGTGACCGCTTGTCATATGAACATAAAAACATTGAGTACATATTTTGACAACCTTTTTTTTTAGGTTTACTTAACTATAAAAATATATGCTAAGTGCACAGTATATGTGTTGTTAATTGGCCTTGAACTAATTATGTGATGTTGACGTTATACATTTAAGTAGAATGAACTCAAAAGTCAAAAATTGTTGACTTAACATAAAAAAAGTATGTCAACCTCACATGGGATGATTTTTTTGTGTCAAATGAACAAAGTTTTTATGTTGTTTTGACAATCCTGAACATTTATGTGGACGTAACATTAAAATTTTGTGTCATGGATGGATTGGGGTTTACAGTGCAGCCCCACCTGCCCCCATCACCCTCTGTGGCTCCACAACCGACACTGTGGAGTCTTTCCGCTTCCTGGGAACTACCATCTCCCAGGACCTCAAGTGGGAGCTGAACATCAGCTCCCTCGTGAAGAAAGCACAACAGAGGATGTACTTCCTGCGGCAGCTGAAGAAATTCAACCTGCCAAAGACAATGATGGTGCACTTCTACACAGCCATCATTGAGTCCATCCTCACATCTGGTACGCTGCTGCCACTGCCAAGAACAAGGGCAGGCTGCAGCGTATCATTCGGTCAGCTGAGAAGGTGATTGGCTGCAATTTGCCGACGCTCCAGGACCTATACGCCACCAGGACTCTGAAGCGTGCTGGAAAGATTGTGGCTGACCCCTCCCACCCCGAACACAAGCTCTTTGAGCCACTCCCCTCTGGCAGGAGGCTGAGGTCCATCAGGACCAAAACCTCACACCTGACTCTCTCCACACCCCACCTCTGGTTCCTCATGCCACTGTACCTACTCTGCTGTAGCGTCCCTTTTCACTACTGTTTAACTTATTTTACTATTTATTTAAATTTATTTTATCGTTATTAATACGTACTGTGTGTATATGTTTATACTTATATTGTTTATATCTTTTTATCCTTCTTATATTTGTATGTGTGACATGCTCCAACAACACCATGACAAATTCCTCGTATGTGCAGAATCAGAATCAGAAAGGGCTTTATTGCCAAGTACTGGCAATAAAGCCCTTTCTGATTCTGATTCTGATTCTGATTCTGATCTCTGCAGATACCAGGGAGGTTCTTTGGCCATTACATCAACGCCATCGAAACGTCAGAGGACTACACATTCTTTGCCGGCAGTTTCCACTATTTTTGGAGATTCACTTTCAGATAGGAAAGAACATGATTGTGGTGTATATACCTGTTGTATTTATGGAATGCAATTACATTGTTTTGGTCGGGCTCTGATCATGAAAATAATCACAATAGAACTTGGGGCCAGTTGACAAACATGGATTTGATATTCTATATGACAGTATATCCTTGCATACAACTTTAATGTGGAAAACATCTGTATTCATGAAATTTGGATGAAAGAATGTTGGACATCAATAATTCTCTTTAGAAATGATGACTTTGCTGGAGAGGCCCTGGGACTCAGCGAGGCCGAGGAAACAGCTACACTGAAAAAAAGAATGTGGCTAACTGACACACTTTTTTCCTCTCTCTCTATTACTTATTTATTTTCAAACCAACATATTTTATTCACATTAGACTGTCTATTAAATTTGTGTTAATTTAACATTATTTTTCCGTTACAGTAATATGAATTTATTGTGTCATGTTAAGTAATTTAATCATGTTCAGGATACCTGATTTTAGACTTACTGAAACACAAATCTATTGTGTAATGTTAAGTAATTTCATCATGTTCAGGATACCTGATTTTAGACTGTAACTGCAACATGATTTCTTAAAGCTAGAATTATGTAAAGGTATTATGTAACTTTAAGGTAATTTCATCATGTCCCTGGTACCCGAGTGGGGTCTCTAAATCTAACATGATTTGTTAAAGTTAACTCTATCCAAATGTATTGTAGCCATTGGTTCCTTGTTGTGTGTGTGTGTGTGTGTGTGTGCATGTGTGTTTGTGTGTATGGTGAATTGATTTGCATTGACAAAAAAGGCAGAGTCAGAGTTCTGTACTCAAAATTGTTTATATTGAGTATTAAAACTTAGAACGTATTTTACCCAAAAGGAATGACTCTGTGCATTTGCCATAAACAGATTTCACAGAGGGATCAAAAATCTTAACCTCTGCAACAACAGCAGTGGATTCAATCACATAACAATGCAAACCGCAATGTTTTAAAATTGTTGTAAATTCTGCATACAGTGCAATGGTTTTAAATATAAATTAATCTTGCACTAAACATCTTCACAGTGTAACAATAGGAGCATATACATACTTCAAAACATGTCTTCATAGTGGACTTCGAACAGCAAAGACATTTCTAATACTTCCAACATATCTTCAGTGGACATGGCAAAGACAATTATAGTACTCTTTTCACATTATATTTAAAAGCGCAAATACAAAATACTGTGAACTGTTATCACAAACAGTGCTCACCCAAGAGCAAATAAAAAAAAATAACACCATTTCCCTGAAATAGTTTAAATCAAACATGGCACAAAGTGAATTAAGACAAAATGAGACATAATGGCTTCACAAGGGAAAAAGCGGTCCATCTGGTATAGCAGTACCAAAGATGCCTGTTGGTTTATCACTGACAGCTAAGTCTTTACTAAAAGAGTCTGTTTTCTAAAGAGCAAACTTTTGCTTTGTTTGGAAAAGGTTATTTACATGCAGTTCCATGCAAATCCTGTCCAGTTAATTCAAACAACCCCAAAGCTCAACGCCAGGCCAATACAAAACGTCAAATAAACTGGACAGGTCCTGGTGTCCCGGAGGACAACACAAGGGTTAAGAACATAAATCCCAACAGTGGTGTCTTCAGTGGTCTTGTTGATGGAGTCTTCATCCATGCCCTGTTAAAAAAAAAAAAAAAAAAAAAAGGCCAGTAAATAAGACCAATCGAGAAACAAGTAAATTAACCGTTTAATGTTCACTCCAAGAAAAAAACAATGTAAAAATTACTTGTTTGCATTTTTTAAGTTATTGGGGCACTAATAACACAATTAATAAAAATAAATAAATATATACCCCCCAGTTTTTTAAATATAGGCCTCTACCAAATGGTTGAGATGCTGCTTGATGGTAAAAGTACCTATTACATAATTATAAATGTGTAATAGCATTTAAATGATCATTTAATACCTACAAAGACAAAAACAAAGTTGAAAATGTAAAAATACCAGGAAACAATTCATGTCAAGTACATTTTATTTCAACAAAAGAACTTCGCTCCCATTTTCTCCATAAAATTCCAACAATTTTAATGACAATTGCATTGTCAAAAACATATGGGGCCCTCTCCAACTTCTCAGCTCTGCTGTGTATAATCTCCAAAGAACTTTTGTTGTTGCATTGAATGGTATGCTGCGAAGCATTCCCTCTCTCTGATCAAGCACAGGAAAACATTGCACTTCCCACATTTCCATCTTGACACACCCTTTGGGCAGAGGCAGCACCGCCCCCCGTTGTCAGTATGAAGTGGCAAATGTCCATAATTATCGTAGCGTACATCTGGTTGTGGTTGGGGGAGTCTTGGGGGGAGGCGCTTCTTCTCACAGGACATTTATGGTGGAGAGGCAGATGATGGTCTGCCAACTCTGGGTGCTGCCTTGTTGACTTGTTTCAAACTGTGAGCCACAGCCAGGCGAAATCTTTTGAGAGGCATTGGTTTTTCCTTCAGTAGGCCACAGTCTCTCTTGTAGACCAGCCAGGCATTGGAGATGCACAGGTCAAGGACGTATCCAAACAAGCGCACGTCATCCACGTCAGCTGCACGTCATCCACAAGCGAACGTCATCCACAAGCGACAGCAGTCGGCGGGGACGAGGCAGCCGGCAGCTGCCTTCAACCTCCTACCTAACAGTCGGCTCTATCGCCTAGTTTTTATTATACTAATAAAGTGTTTTTAAAACCAAAGATACATTTTTACGTGTAAGTAAGTATTAGCCTCACGCTAATTTATCAAGACTAGGCCTACCGGCTAAACTAACGCTAGCTTCATGGCAACCTCTACACCTGGCGAGTCCCCACTCCCCCTCAGGATTTCCTCGTTGTTCAATAATACAAACAAAGAAATTGCTGACCTCAGGGAAGATGTTCGTCGGCTTTCCGAGGACTTAAAAACCAAAGATGCTTTGTTAACCGCCTGCTTGGACGTGGCTCATAATCAGTCGCTCCGGATCTCATCTCTCTCGGCGGCCTTCCAGGATACCGCGCCATGGGACCCAGCTGCCTGCCCACGCCCATCGTCCTGCTCGACACCGGTTATCAAGCCACCCTGGACTGAGGTGGTTTGCGGCCGAAAGAGAGCCTCGGGTAGGGCTCCATCGCCTCCTGCCCTCAGCCTCTCCAACCGCTTCAATGCTTTGTCGGAGTCGGAGCCGGTGGTGGCCAGTGCGGCTCACCGGGCTCGCCCCGCTTCAAAGCAGACTGACCAGCCGTCGTCACGGAAGACGATTGCTACCGCGCGGCGAAAGCTTCTGAGGGATGCGGTAGTCAGACGGTCCGGTGGCCTACACTGCCTGGATCGGCCAAATGACAACGTTCCTCAAAAACAATCTCCACAACCGAACGGTAAGCATTCTTCCTCTTCTTTTCCCTGCCCATCTGAAACCGACACTGACTGTTTTGCTCCCGTCACCGGCTACCCACACCCCCCCACTCCTCGTCCGCTCTTCCCCCTAACCACAGTAATTATTGGGGACTCCATCACTAGAGACCTACGGTTTCATAATGCTGTCACACACTGTTTTCCCAGAGCCAAAGTTGCAGACATCCTGGCTAAAGTTATGGACCTGATACCCTCATTTCCGACCTCTATCAAACGCATCGTGGTCCATTGTGGACATAACGACATGTCCACTCGGATTCAGGAGTGTGAGCGCACAAGGCGAGACTTTACCACTCTCATTGAGGCTTTAAAAAGCACTGGGAAGTCGGTTTTTATTTCGGGCCCACTTCCATCTCTAGGTCGCGGATCAGGCCTCTTTAGCAGACTACTCTCCCTTAACACCTGGCTCCAGCTCACATGCAGTATTCACAGGATAGGTTTTATTGACAACTTCAATCTGTTTTGGGAACGTGGCTCCCTGTTCAGCAGGGATGGGATTCATCCCAATACACGCGGAAGCCAGATGCTACGTGGAAATTTGCACCACGCCCTGCATACCCAGACCTCTGATTGACTGTTTACATCCCGTAAACACTCCCACAAGCACACTGACCAGACACACTCTCCCAAAGTCAATAATCAGAGATACAGCGCTACACGCCCCTCTGTGCTCCCTTCAGAGCAATCACCCATTCATAATCCCATAACCACCGTGTCTGTCCCCCGACTGAGACCGTTTAAACCAAACGCTAACAAAAGAGGTGCTATACTAAACAACCTAATTGGAATTAAAACAACCACTGCAACGATAGAACAGAATAGGAAAATCAAATGTGGACTATTAAATATTAGATCTCTGTCATCGAAAGCATTATTGGTAAACGAATTGATATCAGATAACCACATTGATTTATTCTGCCTCACCGAAACCTGGCTGGGCCATGACGAATATGTTAGTTTAAACGAAGCCACTCCTCCCAGTCATAATAATACCCAAATTCCACGAGGCTCAGGCCGAGGAGGGGGAGTTGCAGCCATATTTGACTCGAGCCTGTTAATTAATCCTAAACCTAAACTAAATTATAACTCGTTTGAAAGCCTTGTTCTTAATCTTCAACACCCAACATGGAAAACAGTACAGCCAATTATATTCGTTGTTGTTTACCGAGCACCAGGTCCATATTCTGAGTTTTTATCTGAATTCTCAGAGTTTTTATCATGCGTAGTCCTTCAATCAGACAAAGTACTTATTGTAGGTGATTTTAATATCCATGTGGACATTGAGAGCAATAGCCTTAGTACTGCTTTCAATTCACTGCTAGATTCTATTGGTTTCAGTCAGAGGGTGCATAAGGCCACGCACTGTTTTAACCACACCCTCGACCTTGTGCTAGAATATGGCATCAAAATTGACGATTTAATAGTATTTCCGCAGAATCCTTTATTATCAGACCATTTTTAATAACTTTCGAATTCCTACTACCAGACTATACGAAATTAAATAAAAGTTTCTACACTAGATGCTTATCTGACAGTGCTATAGCTAAATTTAAGGAAGCTATTCCAACAGCACTTAACTCAATGTCATGCCTTAATATAACAGAGGACTGTTATGTTAACTCTAGTCCCTCCCAACTTGATAACTTTGTAGACGCTGCTACGGCCTGCCTACGGACTACTTTAGACTCGGTTGCTCCTCTCAAAAAGAAGATGATGAAGGAAAGGAAACTAGCACCTTGGTATAACTCCCAAACTCGCAAATTAAAACAAATCTCACGAAAACTTGAAAGTAAATGGCGTTCCACCAAACTGGAAGAATCTCGTGTGGATTGGCAAGATAGTCTAAAAAATTATAGGAGGGCCCTCAGAAATGCCAGATCAGACTATTACTCAACACTAATAGAAGAAAATAAGAACAACCCAAGGTTTCTTTTCAGCACTGTAGCCAGGCTGACAGATAGTCACAGCTCTATTGAGCCATCTATTCCTATAGCTCTGAGCAGTGATGACTTCATGACCTTTTTTAATGATAAAATTATAACAATTAGAGAAAAAATTCATCACCTTCTGCCCACAGCTTCCAACGACTCACCATTGGGCGCAGGAGGGCTAGAGAGAACGATAAGACCTGATACTTATTTAGACGGCTTTTATCCTTTAGACCTCCAACAATTAATGTTAAGGGTCTCTTCAGCTAAGCCAACTACCTGTCTCTTAGACCCCATTCCAACGAAGCTACTTAAAGAAGCACTACCCGTGGTCAACACCACATTACTAGATACGATCAATATGTCCTTATTAACGGGTCACGTACCGCAGTCTTTTAAAGTAGCTGTGATAAAACCTATTCTGAAAAAACCCACCCTCGACCCTGAGGTCTTAGCCAACTATAGACCTATATCTAACCTCCCGTTTCTCTCCAAAATCCTTGAGAAGGTAGTCGCTAATCAATTGTGTGACTTTCTGCATAGAAATAGTCTATTTGAAGACTTTCAGTCAGGATTTAGAATGCATCATAGCACAGAGACGGCACTGGTGAAAATCACTAACGACCTTCTAACTGCTGCTGACAAAGGACTTGTCTCCGTACTTGTCTTATTAGATCTTAGTGCTGCATTCGACACTATTGACCATACCATCCTCTTACAGAGACTGGAACATTTAGTTGGCATTAAAGGAATCGCACTAAGGTGGTTTAAGTCCTATTTTTCTGAGCGATCCCAATTTGTTAATATTAACGATAAACCATCCAAATACGCTAAAGTTAGCCATGGCGTTCCTCAAGGCTCAGTGCTTGGACCAATTCTATTCTCTTTATATATGCTTCCTCTAGGCAATATTATTAGGAAACACTCAATTAACTTTCACTGTTACGCAGACGACACCCAATTATATCTGTCAATCAAGCCAGACGAAAGCGGTCAGTTAGCTAAACTTCAAGCGTGCATTAAAGATATAAAATCCTGGATGACCCACAATTTTCTGATGTTGAACTCAAACAAAACGGAAGTTATTGTGCTGGGACCCAAGCACCACCGAACTTCATTATCTAAATATATAGCTACCCTAGATGGTATTGCCCTGGCCTCCAGCACTACTGTCAGAAATCTAGGAGTCATTTTTGACCAGGATCTATCCTTTAACGCCCACTTAAAACAAACCTCAAGAACAGCCTTTTTCCATCTTCGTAACATTGCCAAAATCAGGAACATCCTGTCTCAAAACGATGCTGAAAAACTAGTCCATGCATTCGTAACTTCCCGGCTGGACTACTGTAATTCTTTACTATCAGGCTGCTCAAATAAGTCCCTCAAGACCCTCCAGCTGATCCAGAATGCTGCAGCACGTGTTCTGACAAGAACTAACAAAAGAGATCACATTTCTCCTGTATTAGCTTCTCTGCATTGGCTTCCTGTAAAATCCAGGATTGAATTTAAAATCCTTCTCCTGACCTACAAAGCACTAAATGGTCAAGCACCATCATACATAGAAGAGCTTTTAGTACCTTATTGTCCCACTAGAGCACTGCGCTCCCAGAACTCAGAGCTACTTGTGGTTCCTAGAGTCTCTAAAAGTAGAATGGGAGCCAGAGCCTTCAGCTACCAGGCTCCTCTCCTGTGGAACCAGCTCCCAACTTGGGTTCGGGGGGCTGACACCGTCGCCACATTTAAGAATAAACTGAAAACCATCATCTTTGATAAAGCTTATAGTTAGGGAGTGAGGAGTTGCAGCATAGTAGAGTAGAGTAGAGGGAGGCAGGAAGTACAAGCCCGTTCCGGCAGAGGAGAGTACGAGCCCGGTCCAGGGCCCGTCTCTTTAGCCTGCCTCTCTTAGTTATGCTATTATAACTCTAGACTGTTGTGGGAAGCTCCTTCCAAGGACACAATGAGCCGCTCCCTCTTCTCTCTTTTCACTTGTCTCCTTTTGTGTGCATCTTAGTCCCATAAATGCCTGTTACTAACCTAGCTCTGGGGAGTTTTCTCCCCGGAGTCCCTTTGCTTCTTCTTCACCCAGAACATCGCCTTGGAATTGGGTGGCACCTACACCGGGGTCTTGGGTGCAGCTGACGCTATGGACTTACTACACCCTGCTACGCTCTGCGTTTCCCCGCAGTGTCCGACTGCGTCCTGCCGCGTCCAACCGCATCCACCCAGGCTGCTGTGCCACACTACACCCCGTAACGCCCTGCTGTGCCCTACTATGACATGAACTACTATGACTACCATTGTGATCACTGCTTCACTATCTTTATTATGACTATTATTGCCACCATTCACCACTCCCCCAACTGGTGCCATCAGACACCGCCTACCAAGAGTCTGGGTCTGTCCGAGGTTTCTTCCTAACAAAAAAAGGGAGTTTTTCCTTGCCACTGTCGCAATAGCTACTGCTAATGCTTGCTCTTGAGGCAACCACTGTAATAGTTGGGGCTTCGTAAAGTACAGAGTTTGGTCTAGACCTACTCTATCTGTAAAGTGTCTCGAGATATCTCTTGTTATGATTTGATACTATAAATAAAATTGAATTGAATTGAATTGAAACAGGGGGAAGTACCAGCGTCGTGACTTGGCAGGGGTCTTGTACAGGTGAACTAGCATGTCAGAAAGATCAATGCCACCCATATGCTGATTGTAGGCAGCAATGAGTGAAGCGCATGGGACAGCAATCTTCGCTTTCTCGTCTTTGCTCCACCGTTGGACACTTGTAAGGGGCATGATCCCACAGGCATTGCTCAGGAGGGTAACACATTTATTGTCATACCATTTGACTGCAAGTACTCCTTCAGCAGACTTATAGTCAAGAGCTCCATGTCCTCTCTCCATCAGCTCTTTGTCTTCTATCAGGTGAGCTCCACCGATGCGGTTTGATCGGGCTGTGCCGATGCACTTGATGCCCAGATTTGTGTGCAGGCTCAGGATCAGGTCGAAACTAGTGAAGTAATTGTCAAAGAAGACAACTGAAAGCTGTGGCTGTGTTATGATTTTGCATAATGTTGTCACCACTTTGCTCCCTAGAAGTAGCTCCTGCTCTTCCTCACTTAGATCAACATTGAAGAATGTGGACAGCCCTTGATAGAGCAGTAGGTCATGGATGATGCCAGATGAACTGGTATGACAGAACACTTTAAAGCCCCACTTGTCAGTTGTATTGGCAATGTATTGGCGGAGATTGCCAGCCCTTGTGCCTTTATAAGACACCATGACTTCATCCACACTGTGCTTATAGGTGGATGGGATGAGGAGACATTGCTTACGAAGCATCTCAAAAAGGGGTCGGATTTTGTAGAATAGGTCAGGGCTCCCATCACACTGCTGATTATCATTGAAGTGAATGTAGCGATGTAACTGCTTTAATCTCCTCTGCGGCATGATATCAGCAATCACGTTGAAGCGTGATGCAGGGTGCCAGTAGTCCTCCATGGCCGGGAAGTCGAAAACACCCATCAAAAGTAGCATAGCAAGGAAATCTTCAATCTCACCAGGGTTAGTCTTGATCGGATCCCCCAATTCCTGGGCAGAGTAGAGATTGGTTTGATGAGCAATATGTTGAATCATCTCATCAGTGAAGAGCCTTTTGAAGTACTGGAAGGGTGTCTTGACAGCATCAGGGGGTGCAAAACTTGAATCAGGAACCTGGAATTCCTCAATATCTACATGCTTCCAGATTCTCCTGGTTTCTTTATCTTTCTTTTCAGCCATTTTCTTCTTCTTTGTGACTGGGGGTGACATAGGAGCCACATCCAGCTCTTCCATGGCTATTTTTAGGGTTTTTTCCCTTTTATCTTCCTCTTAGCAGATGTGCTTGTTGAGGGCATCTCCTCCTCATCCGATTCAGTGGAAAGATCCCTAATCATTTCTGCTTGTTTGGGCAGATAATCAGGATCCCCTATTATGTCATCATCCTCAGATCAGCCTCAGAGTCTTGATGATCTTCTGGTACAAGGGCCAGAAAATTCCGTGGCCTTGAACCATAAAATGATTTAGCATCCATCTTTTGCTTCTAAAACACAGAAATGCAAGGCGGGAATAAGGAAATGATGCAGCATTACATTTAAATGTCAGCATGTTACAAAAATCATACATATTAAACCATTTAAGTATAATAACACTGTAACTGTAACATATTGATAACAATGCATGAACAGCAGTGTTTTTATTCCATGGAAAATAGTGCATTTTAATAAAATTAGCATAACTTCACCAAACTGTTACCATGCGGTTGAGCTGTCATTCCATGCCAAGGTTTACCATGGAGTGCCAACTCAACTGTATGGTCAAGCATGTTTTAAAAAAATTATTTGACCATTATAAGATATTTCTGTTTTGCATCAATTTACATAATTCTGTTAAGTAACGTGTTAGATGATATAAAATGTTGACAAAACTAACTCACCTTTGAAAGTACAGCCAAAAATAGTCCACATGTCAGAGGTGATTTTTCAAGTTTCAACTTGCTAGCAGCAGGATGAGTGAAAAGTTCTACCGTGAAAAAATAGAGTGACCTCTAGTGGATGTTTGAAGCATAACATTCCTCAACCAAGTTGTAGAGATGACCCAATCAGCTTGAGTTCAGTTCCACACATTTTTCAATAAGATATAGCAACTCAAAAAGTGATCTACCAAATGGTTGAGCAGAACATTAAAGGGTTAATACAAGGTTTTCAATTGTGCTGAATTGCTGCGGAGCTCTCCAGCGTCCGGCAAAAATGGAAGCTCTGCGTATCTGCTCCGCAGGGCTGCGGACTGCCGGAGCTGGGTTGCAGTCGGAACGCAACCATTCCACAGTCCACAGGAAATACAGACATTGACTTTAATGGAAACCTATTGACTTCGCCGCTGTTCTGCAACCGGTGGAAATTGGGGGTCAACATTGTTATCTCAGGTTACTGCATGCTGAGTCACTATTTTCATACAGCATAGATGCAGGGCAATGAATAAAGAATAATACAGGTTTGTAGTTGACATACTAGTCAGCCTTGGGGGAAGATGCAGAGAGGTGTCAACCTGACTTTGTGGGCGTGTTCCCAGTAAAACACGTGCATGCTAGAAATAGAACCGACGCCTATTTTTCACGCGACACACAAGCATGTTGGAAGCGTTTCCAGGCAAATAGAATATGAAAAGATGTTTATATGTCATTTTGACACAAATACATATTAATAAATGACATGTTGATGTTTGAAAGTATCTAGGTTTTGACATAAATGCAGATATAAATGTAATTTAAAAAAATTCTAATAAATAATTATTGATTTTCAAATATTGCACCTGTCAATACAGAACGAAATATTCTGTAGCCTATTTTGCCATCAATACTGCCGACATCTTTGCTGTAATCAAATCAGTATATATTTATGTTTAACATGAAGTATACTGCTTGAGTGCAGTAAATCAGTGGGAAACATACATGTGTACAGACAAGGCTAGCAGCAGCAGCGCTGCAACAGACAGGTTTCTGGTGTTTAAAGACAGAAAAATCCACGCAGCCGACACGCAACAGAAACCCCACGCTGACGCGACGCAGCCAGTGTGTGGCCAGCCTAACACTAGCCTTACTAAACGTTAGGTCTTTGGCAGGGAAAATCATTTTTAATCAATGATTTTATTAGTAAGCACAATCTTGATTTTGTGTTTTTAACTGAAACCTGGTTAGACCATAATAACAGTGCTGCTGTTCTTATTGAGTCAGCTCCCCCTAACTTCAGTTTTATGAGTGAGAATAGAGTGAATAAGAAAGGAGGTGGAGTCGCCATTTTGTTTAATGACTCATTCCAGTGTATGCAATTATCTTATGGAAATTTTGCTTCTTTTGAATATGTGGCTCTACAGCTAAGGTCCTCCCCTCCAGCTATATTTCTAAATATCTACAGGCCACCTAAATACTGTGTAACCTTCTTCGATGACTTCACTGAACTGCTGTCTATAATCTGTATTAACTTTGACTGTGTAATTATTGCTGTTGATTTTAACATTCATGTTTACAACCCCCAGGACAGTGGGACCAAAGAACTGTGTTGTGTTTTTGAGAACTATGGACTGACTCAGCGTGTGACGGAGCCCACACACAACAAGGGGCACACTCTGGACTTGATTATCTCCAAGGGTCTAAACATTTCCAAGGTTGTGGTGACTGATGTTGCTCTCTCTGATCATTCCTGTGTTTTCTTTAACGGCACTATCTCTGTGCACATAAGTGTCCAAACAAAGCTAATTAGAAAACGGTATATCACTGACAACACCAGTGAATCATTCATTCAGCTTTTCTCCTCCATACCCACCCAAAATTGTTTGGCTTCAGATCTTCTACAGATTGTAAACACATCGCTTCTTGCAGGTATCTTCCCACAGGCCCTGAAAACTGCAGTCATCAAGCTACTCTAAAATAGAACAATCTAGACATGTCATTAATGAGTAATTATAGGCCGATAGCAGGCCTTCCATTTTTAAGTAAAATCATTGAAAAAGTGGTTTTTCAACAACTCAACCTTTTCTTGTCAGTAAACAACAGTTTTGATGCCTTCCAGTCGGGTTTTAGACCTTACCACAGCACTGAGACAGCTCTTGTTAAAGTCTTTAATGACATCCACTTAAACACAGATAGTGGCAAAACTTCAGTCTTAGTATTACTTGATCTGAGTGCTGCATTTGACACGGTCGACCATGACATATTACTAGACCGATTGGGAAACTGGGTTGGCCTTTCTGGCTCAGTACTAAACTGGTTTTAATCCTACTTAAAGAATAGGGACTACTTTGTGTCTATAGGTAATTATGCATCTGAGCATACAAATATGACGTGCGGAGTTCCCCAAGGCTCCGTTCTGGGGCCTCTTCTGTTTAACATCTACATGCTTCCACTGGCTCAGATTATGGAAAACAACAAAATAAGTTACCATGGTTATGCGGATGACACACAAATTTACATAACCTTATCGCCAAGGGACTATAGTCCAATACAAAAGCTGACTAAGTGCATTGAACAAATTAACGACTGGATGTGTCAGAACTTTCTTAAATTAAATGAAGAAAAAACTGAGGTGGTTGTTTTTGGAGCAAAAGAGGAACGATTAAAAGTCAGCACTCAGCTTCAAACGATAATGTTAAAAACAACAGACAAAGCCAGAAATCTTGGTGTAGTCATGGACTCAGATCTGAATTTCAACAGCCACATTAAGACAATTACAAAGTCAGCCTATTATCACCTTAAGAATATATCAAGGGTTAAAGGACTTATGTCTCAGCAGGATTTGGAAAACCTTGTCCATGCTTTTATCTTCAGTACACTTGACTACTGTAACGGTGACTTTACAGGTCTCCCTAAAAAATCAATCAGACAGCTGCAGCTGATTCAGAATGCTGCTGCTCGAGTCCTCACCAAGAAAGTGGATCACATCACTCCAGTTCTGAAATCTTTACACTGGCTTCCAGTGCCTCAAAGAATTGATTTCAAAATGCTTTTGCTGGTTTATAAATCACTAAACGGTTCAGGGCCGAAATACATTTCTGATCTGCTACTACACTATGAACCACCCAGACCTCTCGGGTCGTCTGGTACAGGTCTGCTTGTTGTCCCCAGAGTCAGAACTAAACAGGGAGAAGCAGCGTTCAGTTTCTATGCTCCACATAGTCGGGAACAAACTCCCAGAAAACTGCAGGTCCACCGCAACTCTCAGTTCTTTTAAATCAAGGCTGAAGACGTATCTTTTTGATGTTGCCTTTCTTTAAATAATTGTTGATTTATTATACTGCACTGTACATTTTATTCTTGTATTTTATCTGTTTTTAATTTTAATTTAATTTAATTTAATTTAATTTAATTTAATTTAATTTAATTTAATTTAATTTAATTTAATTTTTTTTTAATCGTTTTTAACTGTTCTTTAATGTTTTATGTAAAGCACTTTATTAAATTGCCCTGTTGCTGCAATGTGCTATACAAATAAAGCTGCCTTGCCTTGCTATAAAAGAGGACAAGGACTAGAAATACATTGCAGATCTTCAGAGGACTGTAGTGAGAAAACGGCTGTCCTCAGGACGTGGTCTATCTCGACGGACAACAAAAAGGCCAGATGACCCAAGTTGTCATGGAGTGCTGTCTGGTGTGCCAGCTCCATCCATCCAGGAGCTCTTGGAGACACAGGTCAGCCAGGGGGATGGTAAGACCTACATACTATATGGCTGTAGCATTGGGAAAACAATCACTAGTATTGTTATTACTTGATGTTTTTGACTGCAGTCAATTGGTCAGAGTATGACAGCAAGATACCACCTTCCCTATTCCCCCTGAAAAAGTCAAAATGTTGTATTATAAGACAAGCCATGCCTCATTTAGACTACATTTTATTTTCAATGTCCAAAACTAGTATTTCCACCAGGAACATAATTTCTAAGTTCTAAATTCTTTATGCTCTTTCCACAGGTCACACATTGCCACACACATAGAGACATCAAATGGACCTTGGTGTTTTTAAACATGACCAATGCACTTTATATTATAATATGTCAAATAAACAGTGTTATTTCAAAACGTCTATAATATCCTTGTTTTGACCATGACATTTTATCTCCAGTCCTGAAGCATTCTAATTGCCCCCAAATTAAACTTGTATTATTATTGAATTGGTCCTACAGGTATCCTCATAATAGTGCATGCTGAAGTGATGAATTTGTTTCAACATCTATGTAAGAAGACACAAAGCACTTCAGAAAAGACTCTTTATTGATTTATAAATAATTACTTTCTATATAAATATAACATAATTATGAACATAATATGATATATAAATAATTATATTGTCAAATTATAAGAGTCAAATACAAATTTGGGAGAACAGCAAAAACAAACTATAATATGACACAGCACACAAACTCTTTACATGGTGATTGCAGTTACACTCTTCATGTAAGACATAGGCCTCCATGTGTGGCAGTGTTGCTATGCAGTCAGTTGGCAGTTGCTGGCAGCATTTCCTCTCAACCACTGTTGGCATTTCTCTGCACCTCTGGCAGACTCACCATGATGGTTGGCCTGTGACAGGAGGTACAGGTGTAGGAGAGGCAGGCAACTGGCTAAGTACATCAAAGATGAGGCTGGGGTCCCGTGCCAGACACTGCTCCAACACTTGGTGTGCCTGACGTGCATGCAATCATTGAATTTGGCCCTGGTAATAAAATGCAAATGTAAGAAAAAAAATTCATACACATATGTATGCATACAGTATGTATAAAGGTCAAAACATCCACTGCTGAAACAAATATATTATGTGCAATTGTGAAACAAACATTACAAATGTGGCTACTACTTACACATTCATATTCAATCCTCTGCGCTCGTAAACTACGTTACTAAGTACTCAAGCTATGTCCTCCGTGCCTAGGTCATCTGGGGTTCGGTGCAAACGACGGCAACGACCTCGACCTTGCTGGCCCCTGCCAGTGCCAGATGTGCTACCACGACGGGTCGCACGTACACCCGTCGGCCGCGGGCGTGTAGAAGGAGCCGATGGGATGTAATCCTCGTCTGAGGCCTGTGCCTCACTCTCAAAACTCTAACCACATCAACAGGTAAAGCAGTCATATACCACATAGCAAATTGATAAATCTAAACTGTCGAATAAAACGCCACAATGAATGCTAACTGTTACTGATAGCAAACATCACCTAAATACACAGTACTTTCAGAAACATCCCAACCTTGGTTTTATCCCCAAGTTGACTATTGCTAAATAATTTGACCTAAAGTATAACCAAGCAAGGGTAATATAAAACCTATTTTATACAGTCTATGTATAAAACACTGTTACATCTGGCTAGTTCTTACGTCGGTGTGTTCCATGCTAGTCTGTTTGTTCTCTCTGGTTGCTATGGATACTATACTCATGCACGGTGTTCCAGAACTAATGTGCATGCTCGCTATTGTGCACAGCTCTCCCTTGTGGGGGGAGGGGCTTAGGAGATCGTTTTGGGCTTCAGCGGAAAGAGGGGAGGGACTGAGAAGTTGGTGATGTTCAAATCTTTTGGCTAAGTCCTGGATCCTTGCAATCCTACCTACAGCACCTTTAAAACAAAGATAAAGTTGCAAACAAACAACTATAAAATACAAAGAGGTCTGATTACTGTTTACAGTAATGGACACATGGATTTCAACCAGAGCTGCCTTTTTGAACTACAGTTTTTGAATATTAAATAGGGAGTGTGTAACATGTTGGCAAAAATGCTGAGTGTGCGTATGTGTGTGTAGTTGTGATGTTGTGTGCCATCAGTGTGTGATCTCTAATGTACAACCCAGTGAAAGTTATATGGACAGTTTTATCGTCCTGTTTCCTCTTCTTTATTACCCGCTGTTATTGGCCCTCAGTTGCCAAGGATACCCTGGCATCACTTTTGAATCTTGACATCATCAAGGTCATATGTCAGGGGGGTGTAGCTTTCTAGACTTTCCTTGAACTTTTCCATGATCAGACAAGCCCTCATCTGAGAAGGTATACAGCAATCGCATGCATGCAATTAAAACACTAATAATCAACAATCCTGTATGTAACATATATGTTTCTTATTACCTCAATAAGATGTAGCATACAGAAAATGCAGATCTCCTTTCTTTCTAATTATTTACATATAAAAACAAAGTAGTGAAAATATGTCCACCAAGAGAAAAGCTTTTTCTTCTTCTCAATTCAATTCAATTTCAATTTGATTTATAGTATCAAATCATAACAAGAGTTATCTCAAGACACTTTACAGATAGAGTAGGTCTAGACCACACTCTATAATTTACAAAGACCCAACAATTCCAGTAATTCCCCCAAGAGCATGCATTTACTGCGACAGTGACGAGGAAAAACTTCCTTTAAGGGAGAAACCTTGGACAGACCCAGGCTCTTGGTAGGCGGTGTCTGACGGTGCCGGTTGGGGGTGTGATGAATAGTGGCAATAATAGTCACAATAAAGATAATGGAACAGTGACTAGAAATAGTAGCTGTAGTAGTTCATGGCGTAGCAGGACGTAGCAGGACGTAGCAGGGCACTGCAGAGCGTAGCAGGGTGTAACAGGGCATGCAGCAGGACCACGGCGACACCTGCAACCATGATTTAGGTGCCACCCTAATCCAAGGAAACATGCTGGGTGAAAAAAAAAAAAAACATAAGGACTCCGGGGAATAAGCTCCCCAGAGCTAGGTTAGTAACACGCATTTCTGGGGCATGGATGCACACAAATGGAAAGAGAGAGGAGAGAGGAGCTCAATGTGTCAAAGGAAGTAGCCCGGCAGTCTAAAACTATAACAGCATAATTAAGAATAGCATAAGAGAGACGAGAGAGAAGAGAGAAGAGATAAGGAGAGGAGCCTGGTCTGGCTAGCTCTCTCCCCCACCGGATCGGGCTGTACTGGCTTGCCTCCCTCTACTTTGATTAGTAGTAATTAGTATTCTCAACAGAACTTTCACTTCTCTTCTTCTTCTCTTCTTCTCATTCTGATCTTGTGTGAAAAAAATTGGTGGTTCAACTCAAACTCAAATATTAAAGTAATGTCCTGAGTAGAGCTGAAAGGATTAGTTGATTAATCAATTAATTGATAGAGAGATTAAATTTCTTTGACTGGGGACATTGCCGTTGGTGTGTGAACCCCTAAACTATTGAGGCCCAGTGTTGCCAACTCTTTTCCAATGAAAGTAGCTAAAAGTAGCTAGATGGCGTCATGCACTCTATTGGCATATTGGTGAAGTCATTACGCAATCATTTGCATAAGGTTAAGTGGTTGTGTCAGGTGCAGCAGTGCAGAGATCAAGAGCAAGGTATATAGAAAGAAATAGAAATCTTTAGCCAAATAATCACAAACTCACTACAGAAACTTATAATTATTATTACGATTGAGGCCACTGTAAAACTGTTGAGGGCCCTCACAAAATCCATTAAAACAGGTGTATTGAAATGCACTTTTATAGCAGTCTGACTTACCAGATGGACAGAGTGGGTATAAAGCCGGATGTCAGGCATTCTCCTCCCCTTCCGCTATCTCCACTATCTATTTTGCAACGGCACTTTCGCTGCATCCGGGGCTTAGCACGGCCTGAGACTATTGTGATTTGTTTAAAGAAATACAAACAATCCAGAACGTTTTTTCCCCCTATAGCAGAATGGTTACTTATGCAGCCTGACCATACTCCAGCCAGTGCTGACACAGTGCCGTTGGGTTAGGACTAACAATGCGAGACTACAGTTATAGTAATTGTACAAAACACTCTATAACCACTCTTCAGTCACCTTCTTTGCCCTGTGCGATCACCGCCATATTATGAAACTTGTGTGCTAAATTTGATTAGCTTTTTCTAATTGATTGTGTGATGTCTTCCTTTGTTCAGCCCACAAATCAACTATTAAAAACCCATCTAACCAACCATCATGTGGATCAGCCTGATTGCCAGTCACTCTCTACCCTGTCCACATTCCCTCAGAGGGCCGCACAGCCTTAAGTATTGCATACAGAACTAGAAACCTTAACCTAGATTCTAGATATTCGTCGGCTTTGAACAAAATACAAGCACACATTTTTGTGTCAAAAATGTTCCAGCAGGAATGGAATCCATACTTGATTCATTGGTATGCGTCCAGCTCATAAAGGTGAACAAAACCCTTTCATCTGCCATCACGACCAATGCTGGGGAATGAAAGAATCAAGCAGGTATTTTCATATAAATACTTGGGTGTGATGATAAACTATCTGCTATCCTTGATGGACCACATTGAATCGGTCTGCAGAAGGACAAATCAAAGAATTTTTTTCTCCGCCGCCTTAAGTCTTTCGGGGGCGTTTAGACAAATTATTTTGTTCTTTACTTCTGTGATTATGAATGTTCTACAGTATTGTAATACTACATGATTATTAGTGTTTGTCCACCACTTTAAAGTCAAGATATGCTCAAAGATTGTCGGTCATCCCCTTGAGAAACTCTATAAATCAGCCTACCATAATAGCTTATGACTGGCCAACAGCATTGTCTCTAACCCAAACATGTCCTGAACAGTGAAAATACATAGTTACCATTAAATCAGAGGTACAGTCTAATAAGGTTAGACTGAAGAACTCATTTGTGCAGCAGTCAATCCTAAAACTTAATATGGAGCTTAATCGTAGATCAAATGTACATTAAAGGGTCTTGAATATATTGTCTTCTGTGAATGTAATGTAATGTTAAATGTAAGTATCCTTGTTTCTTGTCATACATTTTTGTATTTGTTAGCCTGGGAATGGGACTGACAGAGAGGCTGTATAAATAGCCTCACAGTTGCTCAGAGGCAACACCCAGGGCCACCCAACACAATGATAACACGCACACATACACACCGGCTCCTATGGGAAACTATTACAGTTTAGTGTATACTGTAAAACAGTCAACACTATCGGGTTGGAAATCAGTCAGTCGGCATCTGTTGGGGGTTCTAAGTTTTGTGTGTGTGTGTGTGTGTGTGTGTGTGTGTGTGTGTGTGTGTGTGTGTCTGTGTGTGTGTGTGTGTGTGTGTGTGTGTGTGTGTGTGAGAGAGAGAGTGTGTAAGCCTGCAGTGCACATCCATCACACACACACACACACACACACACACACACACACACACACACTACAATTATCTCTGCTTTGAGGGAGTACCTCCTTAAAGTTCTGCCTGGTTGTTTCCATGTGGTCACCCAGGATATTAATCACTGCATCCACAGTAACACGTGTGTGTGTGTGTGTGTGTGTGTGTGTGTGTGTGTGTGTGTGTGTGTGTGTTTTTTATCGTGGAGTACCTGCTGGAGTGGCTTCCCTGGAAGGAAGTGACGTGTGAGTCGGAAAGTGTGTGACCTCAGAGGGATTTCCATCTGACTGTTTGTGTGCAGGGTGTGTGTTTGTGCGTGATTTTCTCCTGCAGGGTGTCAATTACTGAGAAGCAAACCTCTGTTATCTGTAAATCACAGTGAAAGTTAGCTAACTGAACAAACAGAACAGGGAACTGTCAGCCACAACAAGGGATAGATTTAACACACCAAGAGAAGCTTTCAAATCAGGTTTAATCCAAAGAATGTAGATGGTGTATTTTGGAGCAATGCACTTGTTAAAATATTGTGTGCTCCTTTTAGCCAATGGTGAAGAGTTGTCGGGTTGGAAATGAGAGACAAAAAGACAAAAATGCAGTTTATCATAAAGCATAAGGAGTGAAAGAGTTAAAGAAGAAATATAATTGGGATGGAATCGAAAAATGCATGTAGAAAAATTCCTTAAATGTTGTCAATAGTTTGGAGCATGTAGAAACTAGAAGACTGAAGCAAGACTCCATTCCATCACAGATTAGATGAGTTATAGAGCACATTCACGAAGAGACAGATACTTTAACAGTGTCAAATGAACATGACTGCAGGTCAAAGTGTCAGGCAGGATTATACATTGACACATTAAACCCTAAATGAGTGCTTGTCCTCAGCCATGGGAAGGGAAACTACAGTATATTGGGTAACACAAACACACAAGCACACGCACATTCACACAGTCAGAATTCCATCACCAGGGACAACCACGTCGTCAGCTAAAGGCATTGTGTGCCATCCTATAATTCATGAATTGTGACTTGTTTCTGAAGGCTTGGCCTGACAACAGGTCAAACAGCCATAAGGAAAAGGTGGCATGTTAAGAATTTTGTGTTTATCTCTGTGTCTGAAAAAAGATTTCTAGCTCTTTTTCACACATGCCAACAAGATGTAAGAAGACGTAAATCTTTTCACTTCCAGGCATTCATTTGGCATAAAGCGTCAGAGAGGTTACCATCAGTGTTCTGTCTGCAATTTACTGACATCATGCTGCAGGATTTCTGTGTATTAAAATCTTAAAATGTCCAACAGTTTTGGAGTCACAAACATGGTTGCCACATGCAGCTTTAAACAGGGAAATCAAACAGAACAAACAGATGGTTTTGCTAGAATTAAACAATAAAATATCTGTTGTTCATCACGGGTCGACATATGTGTGAAATTCCGCACATTATTCAGCATCAGCACTGGATCAGCGTGAAGCAGACTACAGCCTGGTATGTGTTGTCCTGGTGCGGTTGGGAGCCAGTGTGTTCTGGTGCGGGTTAAGAAGGATACTGAGGAGCTTTAAGTGCATTCACTCTTCCTTTGTCTGCTCTCACCTCCTCTGTCTCTGTCTGACCACCTTTCTTTTCCCAAATGACTTTTTGAGACAATATGATCCAGCTGTGAGGTTGTAAAACCCTCTGGAACGTAACTAAAGAGGCAGCACGGCCTGCAAATGGCTTCAATTAGCCTGTCACATGCTAATAAAGCTACTTAAAAAAAGGGACAACTAGCCAAGTCAAACACTCACACGCACACAAACTTGCTCGTAAATGCCCAGAAAAAGCATCAAGTCTTCATCATCTTCATGTATAAAATATGGACGTAGTCTCTGTGATGACACCCACATGTTTCTGAGCTGTTGTGAAGCCCAGTGTGGGCTGGCAGTCGCCATCTTGGCAGTGCCTGACGCCACCTAACTCCCGGCCAATCCAAAAATGGGCAAAAAACTGGAGCGTGGATGGAGCTGAGGCGGACTGAATGAAGCCTACAGCCTATGTTAGCCACCTGTCACTCAAAGTGGGACACCCTTAATTATGCAGAACTTTAGCCTGAATATGATTTATAAGGGTGAGTTATAAAAAACGTTCAACCCCCGTGCAGTTGTCATTAAGGGAAAGCTATCGTTTTTTGCACCAGGCTGTAAACATTTTTTAACATGCGGGGGCTATGGGAAGTGATTCCCTTTTTGGAGCTAGCCTCAAGTGACCAGTCCTCTGCTGAATTATTTTTACCCTCTAGACCAAATGTATCCACCCCTCAAAGTGATCAATGCTACTTCACCAATACACCATATATTATATAGCTAAAATAGAAGTATTTTAAACTAAGTAAAGCGCTGTAACATGAACACATACTGCCATAGAAAGATAAAATCCGAGCAGCAGTTGCTGGTTGTATTTAGCCTCTACAGAGCTCAGAGACACCGGCTACCAGCAGCTGTTGTTTAGCCGCCAACAGGTGACTGTGAGCCGGCTACAGGCACCGCCAGACGACGGTCCTTTCAGGGGCCGTGGTAGTGGAGTTGAGCCAGAAAAAGTGAGCTTCATGCGGCAATGACAGTTAAGTTTATGCCCGGAAACGACTGGTTAAGTTTAGGAAAAAGATCTGGGTTAAAACACTCCCGAGGAACAAACGTGCATTTTCCAGGTGAAAGTATTTTGTTTTCACTGCGAAGTGAACGCCGCTCTCTGGCTTGAAAGCGCTGTGTTCATTTTGAGATTATTTTCCACTCAATATTGACATGGCTGGCCAAGTAACCCTATTTCCATGGTATTGAAAGGGGATTTAATTCTTGCATGCTTTGTTTTGTTTTGTTTTAAACACATGCAGACAGAAACACATACACATCAAAAAAACACACACTAATACACACAAAAACCTGCAGAATGTTTGTCACTCACACTGAAATGTTCCCACATATTACCATATAGACGCATACAAAAGCGACAGACAGGAAAGCCTCAACACACACCACATGTACAGTATATGTAAATTCACAGAAAGTGAGCACACACAAATACACATATGCAGACAGTTACTGTAGAAAAACACAGTTACAGTGCCAAGTGTGTCGTGTCAGTGGGACGTCCCGGTTCCTGTTTTCACTCTGTAACACTCAGTGTGAATGAGACACACTCAACATCCCTGTCCATGTTGTCTGCAGTCTGAAACACACGAGGCAGACAGCTCTCATTGACAAACACCCAGAGTTCAAAATCCATCTTCATCATCCGCAGACACAAACTACACACACATATCCTGAATTTCTTCCACATCTGGGACGTCTGTGTGTGCGTACGCCTGAACTAATGACAAAGAGGGTCAGTTTATTTCAGTTATAGTGCCTTTTCCCAGATGTATATTATGACTAGACATTGCCATTTTTATCAATTGCCATTATTTATCAGTATTTGATTTGATGTTTTTTCAAAGACATAAAGATCCATGAGTGATGGTACTTTTAACATTAACAAGCACCACCAATCAAATGGTTCCATTTAAGTTAAAGTTAGTTATTTGGTTAGACAGCTAAAGGTTAGGAAAGATATACTTAAAATTCAAACATAACTCATTTGTGGTGCATTACTACGTACCAAGTTTTATATGCTGAAAAAAACGAAACAGGTGACATTCTACCATCCAACTCATACCTCATACCCAAACAACATTATAGGTCAATTTCCAAAGACTCCCAAAATGACACATACGACCATTTACAGCCGCATGATGACGGTTTTATCACGTGAAAGTAATCATGTGACCCTTCTATTTAATGCATTGGGCGTTTTAAACACGTAATAAATGTTGTGAAACGGAACTAGTTAAGTTTAGGCAACAAAAATACATAGGGTTGGTAAAACGGGGATTGGCTTAAAATGAGTCATTTTAGGGTTATGGTAGGAATAATCAACTGATATGGTCATATGTGGTTTGGAGGACTTGGTATCTGGCCAGTGACAGTACGATGTGAAATGAGACTGGTAGGTTGGACGGAGGAGAAGGGGATTATGCTAGCTCGGAAAGGTATGAATGCTGTAAATCCAAGCTGACTACAGATGCCACCTTCCACGAAAAACAAATATTTCAAAACTTTTGACACCCAAACGTTTTAGGTAAAGTACTTTTTATTTAACCAGACATTTCACACTGATGTGTATCACCTTGAAGCAGTCTCGATTTAGAGCTGCATAAGAAAAAAGGCATTAATAAGTGCTTTTGAAAACATCCCCCATCAAATAAGTTTGGGAAAGCAGAGAGAGGAATAATCTTACTCTTTTTTTCTCTCCTTTGTGTTTTGCCCTGCCTTGTCTGACAGGAAACAGGAAGTAGGGAGTATCCTGCTGTCTTTCCACCACCGATTGGTTCCCATTGTCATGACTGATTACATCACCAGGGGTTTCACCAACGTTGCAGTTGATAGCAATCATTAAGAGGTTGCACATTCATTTCTAATGCTTCTGTAACAGGCCCCAGGCGTGACGCCTGTGATCAGATTAAAATGTTGTTCTGAAAAGAACAGGAAAATGATGAGCCCGGCAACAGATATTGTGTTTCCTTCTCTCACTTCTGCCAGACTTTATTTTACACATAGACATGTACTTTAAATGTGTTCTCAATTTCACATTCCTTCTCATAAGAACATCATCAAGTAAGTTACCATAATTACCACATAACTTGAATTCAGTTTCCCAAATAAACATAATTTTCAGAATCCATGTGTTATGTTTGTCTTCATATCCGAATGAAAGTAAAATACACTTTTCCCCAAACTTCTTTGCTCTGCTGCAACTACTCGTTACTCGTTACAAATAAGACAGACGCAGAGGCTGACTGCTAACATGTTAGCAGAATGCTATAGTATTTCAAACACACACTTGCTTAAACAGAATTTAACATGACAGGGCTTTATGAAATAAAATCACATAGGAGCCTCAAAATAGGACAATATACCAGACGTGACACACACGTTCTGTAAGTGAAGCTAGCTTGCTCGGCTTTAGCTGTAGCATTCCGACCATGTTACTCTGTGTTCCTCAAAATAACTACTAACTACAATCTTCATCCAGTATAAAACACGGAAAAGCATTCATACATTGTACTGACATTATTTTGACCACATCTGTGTGTTTTTGCTAGCAACTAACCTGAAAAGAACAGGAAAATGATGAGATTGGCAACAGTTTCCTTCTCTTGTTTCTGCCAGACTAAAGACGAGAGTCGGCTACAGCCACAATATGCCGTCTTACTGGGAGGCGAGGCCCCCTTGGGCCCCCCGGTGGAAATTTGGAATAAAGCTTACAAAATGAATTTACACCAAATGAAAGAAATGAGGCCCTTGTAAAGCAATATGCATATACCAACTATTCACAATATACATAATTAAACCATATAATCTCACCACACATTGCTGGGCGTCACATTTCTACCAATAGGTCTTTGGTTTTGGAGTAGGTTTCACAGTGTCTGTAAATTATGCCAGTAGTATTAATTTCCTAAAGTTGTATTTAAATACACTACTCTAGGGCTAGTGTTCAATCATGTATGGATGTAGATGCCTTTTTGTAAATAAAGTCAGTTTCAGCTAACAAATATGTTAATAACTTTCCATCGTAACTGGAAATGCCAATATATTTTAGCCAGGTGTATTTTTGCATAAATGTGGTTACTGTGACTCTACGGGTCATGCTAACTTTACACTCGTAGAGATTTGTTAACACAAGGAGTCTGAAAAACAACGTATATATCAGGGCAAGCTGTGCAAGCCTCCTATAGGTTCCAAATAAACATGTTTTTTACATGAATTATTTTAACATGAATTATTTCATATCAACGCTTGTCTCTGAGTGGACTGAAAGCAAACACAGAAAGTTGCCGCCTGCAATAGTCATGTTGGCTAACTGATCAGATCATGGTGAAGAAAGTAAAGGGAAATGCATAACCAGTTGCTTCTCCAAAGTGCATGAACCTTAGTCATGACATCACAATAGCCACATTTATGGGAAATAGAGCAGGCTATTTAATAGAGCAATGTTCCTGTAAACTACTGATCATTTCATATAGTGGGTTTCTGATTCAGTCCTTCCCTTCAATGTGTGGAAAAGGTAATGAGGTGTGATCATAAAATCATAAAATATCCATGAAGAGCTACAGTATAAATTCATGACTTATGTGTGTTTAGCTCATCCATCCATGATATGTTATAAACAAACACAAATCCTCTGTAAAGAAAATTAAAATGCTATATCGACTTGTGTCAATAACAGTAAACAGTGAATTTGTGCAAATATCTTTTGGCCATCATTTATTTTGCACATTATGCACTGAGAGAGTCCATTTTCTCAACACTTTGTTGGGAGGAGACAACATTTAAAAAATGCTTTTGCTTTTGTTGAAGTTCAATAATGGTTGAGCATTACTTATATCTTTGTACTAAATATAAACTGTGTCGTGGTGTACTATCATGTAGTGTACCATTACACTCTTGCCCTTCATGTGTAGGGCAGCTCTGAACAAACAGTGCACTGTAACATTAGGATGTGTGGAAGGTAAATGGAATGTTTCTGCAAATAACTTAATATTTGTTGCCTTTCAGATGCAATGAGATACAGGCGCTTCAGATTGACACACAGATATACACAAATCTTGCAGGATTGACCTGTAGATCTGCAGATGCAAGGATGTGGGGAGGATGTGCAATTTGTCCGGATCAGGGAGTACAACACAACTCCCTTAAAAACAATAAGATAATCAGCAGTAGACGACTATTTGTACTTGTCACTGAGATAGAGGTGTCATTATATTTTGGTGCACCTTCTCTCTCGCTCACACTCACACCTCTCTCAAGCCTCGACTTGTCTGTCGATGTGTTGCTTGGCGAGTGCCTGTGTGTAGATAGACTGATTGCAGAATCCAGCTATGATAAACAACACTAATGAGCCGAGAGGTTACAGAGTACACAACCTGAGGAAAGCAAAGGAGACGAGAGGACAGGGGGACATTAATTCATTATGGAGTCTCACAGATAACCGGCAACTTTATTATACAAATACATCTTGGTTGCTGTAATGCTTATTGATATAAGCTTATTAGTGATTTTACCTACAGGATACAGAGTTTATCAGAAAACTGATGGAAACATTTTCTGGTACACATAAAGGCATTTTATGTTTCTGAGTTGGACTAAATGCAAGAATGTGGTAGATTGCATTTGCAAGGAAAAATGGCGGACCTGTTTGTGTTTATTGTTGCATGAAAACTACTCTGTATTAGCCAATTGAGTGATGTATTTGTCCCACTACCGTCATTGTCAGTCAACACAGTAGCTGTGGTAGCAATTGCAAGGAGCATTCAACTTACCCTGATCAAAGAAATATGTCAATTTATACGTTAGTCTTTCTGTAAGTTGTCTTACAACAACTTGTAAAACTGCGTTGATCTCATTGTCACCATTTTCTGTCATTATTTTTCATTAATGTAGCAACGTAGCTAACTTGCTATGAAGGAAAATGATGTGAAGTTGCAGGAGATATTTTCGCATCCCTGGTTCCGGAAGTAAAAGTCCTATTTGTTGACTATGACTCCCAAGCTGCATGTCTGCAAGAAACATCCAATCAGCAAATTTCAAATGTTGTCATGTGCACCACTCAAGGAGGGCAGGAGCTAAAGATTATGCTGTTGAGAAAACTTAATATTAAATTATGAAAATAAAATGTTATAACCTGTAGCTTAAATCAATTCTCCTGCACTCAAACCTGCAGAGGATGTTTGCAACTGCTCAAGAAGTCCTGATAAACTTTAGGTAGCAAACATGTAGAATAACTTGAAAGGGCAGCAAGAGCATTTGAGAATGACAGCTATGAAGCTTACATTTTACTTTGCATGAAATTATGTTTCAGCTACAGTATGCCTTTTTGAGCTTGACCAAAGAGGGAGGGAAATCTTCAAGTCTACCCATGCTTTTCATCATTATGGTAAAGAAACTTTAAGCTTAGTTTCTAGCAGCCTCTATCTAGGGAGCTACTGAATGTGGAACAAATTCCAGTTGACTTTGAAATTGACCCAATTCTACAAAATAGTTGATTTGCCACAGCATGTTAATCTTCTTGCCATTTGTGGACTTTGTTGATTCATAGCAACGCTAAGAGAATAAGTGATTACTTTATAAGAGTCCATATAATTTGCTACAGTTGGTTCATCAGTGACTCTCCGACAGCCTTATCATTTAGGCGTGGCAGCAGCTGACAGTAGCATGTGAATAGTGTGTTTACCTGGCCACCACAGGAGGTCTGCGCACCCAACATAGTAACGGGACACATGACAGAGACCTATGGCTTAAGAAACACACAAACATGAGCACAAACAGCGCAGTTCTTACACCAATGCTTAGCCCTGGGAGTCCAGGGAGATTTGGGAACTATTCAGAGTTGTGTTCACAAGGCAGTAGCAACCTTTATCCTCCTGTGTTTGTCAAGGCCCTTTTAAACAAATCCATTAGGACCAGGCGCCACAGGGTTGGACTGCCCAGCGTGGGCACACAGATGGCTTGGCCTGGTTTTCAGACAAATACACACATTATGATTGGCTTGTACAGGTACTGATGATCCAGACCCAGCAGGGGTCTCGGGCTGTTTGGACAGGAAGACTGCTTAGAGTGGACGAAGCAGGTCAGAGGAGGAAGATCAATGGAGAGGAACTGCCAGGAGGAGAATTTCTCATGGGGAGAGAAAAACCACAAGACAGACTGACTCATTTAACCAACAGAAACCCAAAATACCACCAAGTCAGGAAAATAAAGCCCAGCCAGTCACTTTTATGAAAAGAGTATTGCATATAAATGCATTATCACTTTTATGAAAAGAGTATTGCATATAAATGCAATACTCTGTTCATAAAAGTGACTGGTTTCATCATACAGTAAATCCTAAGAATTTCGTCAAAACTAATCATATCATAGACCTGTAGAGCAGTTGAGCTTTTTAAAAATGTGAATGAAATACTCAGGGGCGTAGCATAAAATTCTGGGCCCTGTAGAAAGGCATTCTCTACGGGCCCCTACCCACATCCAGAGCTATTCATTCTAGCATCTTGTTGGGCCCTCCTCACATGAGGACCCTGGGTACTCAGTCTCCTTTCCACCCCCAGTCCGACACCCCTGGAATAACTACTCTAGGTCCTTCACTACTTCAAAAAAGTTGTTGTTTTAAATGTTTAAATAAACATATAAGTATGATGTTGTTTTTCTTTTTTTATGTTATCAGTAATGACGCATTCAGGAGCTGGCTGCAGCAGCTGTTACTGTAAGTTCAAACTTAGCATGTCCAGTGGTTCCCATCCTTGGTGCAGAGCCCCTTAAATACTTACATGATAATTCTGAGGGGTTGTGAATTGATAAACAATATTTAAAATGAGAAAATTAACAAAGTATGCCCTTTTACAGAGATTTCTCTTATTTGCCTATTTTTGCCCCACAGCCCCTCTCACCTGACACTTGCTCTAAATATGTCTATTAATGATGTACATAGATGGGTTTCCAAATAATGTCATCAGGAAGCAAACAATTCAAATCCAATTACATTTGTCAAAATAGTGCACTATATCTCTATTTACGTTATTCCAATAATGTTGAACTAACTAAGTGAAATTGGGTATTTCCCACTCACACGAGTTCTCAAACGCAAGTTTACTAGAGATGTTTCCTAGGCCAGTAAAGAATTCATAAGTTTTATTAGTGCAACTTGATTTAGTAAATACATCACTAGTTTGAAAGTACCTCCTTGTCACTGAGAACTGAAGAACATAAACTTAAAAAGAATCCATATGCGTCACGTATCAGAGTTATTTGGGGGTTTGCTATGAGGACTAGCTATCTGAACCACTTATTTGCCAAGCATAACCATTCACAGAAGTTTCAGCTGGTGACATTGCTGCATGGACCAGATAGAAACAAATTATCTCTGCGAGACTTCTGGAAAATGAGCCATCGGAATTCACATATGGGCAGGAAAAAAGGCTGGTATTTTTACCGATAAAAAACAGTTTCCTTGAATTTAAAACAGATGTTCCCTGTTTAAATAAAATCATTAATTCATATCAACACAATGCTTGCTAAAAAATGTGTCATGTGGATGCAACAACAGTGTTGTTGCCATTACTTAGAATTCCACATGGGGGCGACAGAAACTATGCACCATAGCTTTAACCTCCAAACTGTTGATGGAAAATGTGCAAAGCCGTTTTCAACATCGGTTACCTCTGTTGCAAAGGACAATATGTTGTCTGAAAGGGAAACTGCAAGAGAGCTGCCTAAAGAAAGCTTTACTCATATCTCATAAAACACATCTGTCCTAATGGCTGCTAAAGCGGGTTACCTGGCTACAGCAGCAGGAATTCTACGGGACAATGGCAGTTAACGGCTGTGTGGGCGAGTGATTGTTGGTTTAGTGAGGGCAAGGCATTTCTCAATGGTCTTTAGTGTCCACTCCACACCAAACGTTTATGACCTTGTCGTGTGGGCTTCAGCGCTGTTGCCCTTTATATCCACTCAAATTTATAGGTCTAATACAAATGGACAGCTGGGATTAACACTATGGTCACACATGGCCAAAAAGACTACTGACCGGCAATTTCCACTGGATGCGTAACGGCTGCGTTCCGACTGCGTCCCAGCTCCAGCAGTCCCAGCCCTCCGGAGCAGATACGCAGAGCTTCTATTTTTGCCAGACGCCGGAGAGCTCCGCAGCAATTCAGCACACGGCAGATAGTGTGGGACAGGAAGTCGAGCACAGAAACAAAATAAAAATCTGGTTAATTTTCAAAATAAAATACGCCGTGCTCACGGTGGATCATATTTCCCTGCACTACACCTTGAAAACACAGCACAGAGTTGTTTCCCCTCTACTCCTCTGGATGGAAACAAACTGTTGTTGGTTTTGTGGATCTATTCTACGTGAATTTGCGAGATATTGTGGGTCCTCGTGACTACAGCTGTCAGTCATGGCCGCAGCCGTGCCGCAACAAATCAGGACCTAGTGGGTATTGACGGACGGCGGAGCACGCAGCCGTTCCGCAGCAGAGCCGGTCCGCAGATGTTCCGCATCCAGTGGAAATCCAGAGTCAGGCCCATTCACAAAAATGCCATTCAGGATTTTACTATGGCAACATTTATGGTCAAGTGGGAGAACATGATCCAATCACACAAGACTAAAGCAAACCATGTCAGACTTGACTGAAACAAACCTCTCCAGTCGCCTCTCTGTCAACTTTGCAAAATGAATGCTGAATTGTCTATTTTCACGAATATTAGTTGTGCTTCATGTGGTTGACATTGGAAGGTAATGGCATGTGACTATGAGTCCCTCATCAGGATCGGGAAATAAACTTGCAGGAGGCTAACTTTTTAAAATGTAAACATCACAGTTAACAATGAGGACCAAAGGTGGAGAAGATGAGCTAAACAGCAAGACTATCTCTGTGGCGATGTCATGAATCAATTCACCAGTCTCCTGCTGACACAGAGTAAACACAGAGGAAAAGGTGAAGATGGCTATCAGCTACGATCTGTCTACAATCCCGACTACGTGGAGAAACAAGACCATCTTTGCGTCCATTTCCATCTCTACATCAGAGGGGGCACCATAGCAAGCATGGAGGAATTAAACGCATCCTGCTAGCCAGTGTGCAGGGGAGCTGGGAGACCTTTGTGGCTACGTTTCCAGCGGGATGTCAGGAGCTGTGGTCTCCTTCGCAGAGACTTGGCTGGATCCACAAGCGCTGCTCTTTCACTTCCCCACCCAGATTTTTTTACCCTGCCGGTCTGAGGATTGAACCAGCAACCTCCCGGTCCCAACCTCGCTTCCTTAACCCATAGGCCACCAAGCTCAATCCTGGAGTACTGGTGCCATTTAACCGGGTGACTCTTTTTCTGTGTGCCGATCTGATGGCCACATTCAGCTTCATGATGAATCATGCACAAGTTGAAGGAGCTGATGGGATAACATTTCACTGAAATTGCGCCTTGTATGATTTCATGCAACGAATGAAATTGATTAATTGGTTGATAATCCTTGTGAAAATTGGTGCGGTGTTTGTGTTGCTTCCAGCCATTTATTCTGTGTCCCTAGGTCAAATCCTACACTTTAAATGTGCCAGGGGTATTACTGTATCTTGACATAACTAATTAGAACAAAGACAGGTTTCAATCCACAAACTCAGATTTGACAGAAAATCTGCTGGATTGCTTTATTCTTTCAGCACAGCTTTTTGTTCCTTACAATGGTTTATAGGCTATGTTTGTAGGAGCAGGTGGATCTTGGCGTCTTACTAATCACACAGCGAACATAGTAAAAACAATGATAAGGATAGCCCTGTGTAACCAACACTGTACAACAGCCACTGTAACTACATGAGGTCTACACAATCAGGTGGATACTTCTGCATGCTAAAGGACACTATGGTCAGTGAGTTTAATATGACTCCATGGGCGTGCATGGTAGAGAAAAGGCTGTATTGTGCCCTTGTCCTGAAAAAGCACACTTTTCCCACAGAGCTAAAACACACAAATCCACGCACGTGCACACAGACACACTCTTGCTTACGGTTTTCCCACAGTGCTCGGCACTCCCGGGGGAGTAAATTGCAGTAATCCAGGGCAGCGAATTCAGACGCAGCAATTACACCACAGTGAACGGCTTGGGAACCCACACACACACACACACACACACACACACACACACACACACACACACACACACAAAGACACACTATTGTTATAACGTATGCACAGTTTAATGTGCTTAGCACCAAAGCACATAGCATGACACATGTCTAAATACTCATACTTGAATGCACATACAAGCACACACATGAAAATTCATACATAAACACACACACACACACACACACACACACACACACACACACACATGCTGTGCTGAGCAGCCATCCGCCTGTCAACACTGCAGCAAATTAACTGACATCAAACACCGGTGAGCACAGGCTTAGACATGTAGGGGACACAGTCTCACTGGGGGAAAAGAAAGGTGGAGGAGTAGGAGGACATGTGGGTGGAGAAAAGGTAAGGAGATGAGGAAAATTAGGGAAAGAGAGGGGGGGGAAATAGAGAAACATAGATGCTAAAAGAGATGGGAAATGCAAGTTTGGCATGCAAGGAACCAAACCGAGAGACTGGTCAATATAATAACTAGTAACAACAACATACATTAAATGCCAAAGTCATTTAAAAACAGGACTTTTAAAGACAACAAATGTGATGAAAAATGTGCTGATTTTAATGCTCCACTTCAATGTTTTGTTTATATCAACAATGAATCTAAATACCAATTTACTCAACTTAATGTACTTAATTTACTAAATAACAAACTATAGGCAACACGTTTGCTCCAAAGGCAGGTGCTACCTAGCTAGCAACAATTCCAATTCAAAACAAACAAGTTCCTTTGTGGAGAGAGTCAGCAGCTTTAGGTTCCTCTGTAGTGAGAGTCAGCAGCTTTAGGTTCCTCTGTGGAGAGAGAGTCAGCAGCTTTAGGTTCCTCTGTAGTGAGAGTCAGCAGCTTTAGGTTCCTCTGTAGTGAGAGTCAGCAGCTTTAGGTTCCTCTGTGGAGAGAGAGTCAGCAGCTTTAGGTTCCTCTGTGGAGAGAGAGTCAGCTGCTTTAGGTTCCTCTGTGGAGAGAGAGTCAGCAGCTTTAGGTTCCTTTGTGGAGAGAGAGTCAGCAGCTTTAGGTTCCTCTGTGGAGAGAGAGTCAGCAGCTTTAGGTTCCTCTGTAGTGAGAGTCAGCAGCTTTAGGTTCCTCTGTGGAGAGAGAGTCAGCAGCTTTAGGTTCCTCTGTGGAGAAAGAGTCAGCAGCTTTAGGTTCCTCTGTAGTGAGAGTCAGCAGCTTTAGGTTCCTCTGTAGTGAGAGTCAGCAGCTTTAGGTTCCTCTGTAGAGAGAGTCAGCAGCTTTAGGTTCCTCTGTAGAGAGAGTCAGCAGCTTTAGGTTCCTCTGTGGAGAGAGAGTCAGCAGCTTTAGGTTCCTCTGTGGAGAGAGAGTCAGCAGCTTTAGGTTCCTCTGTAGTGAGAGTCAGCAGCTTTAGGTTCCTCTGTAGAGAGAGTCAGCAGCTTTAGGTTCCTCTGTGGAGAGAGAGTCAGCAGCTTTAGGTTCCTCTGTAGTGAGAGTCAGCAGCTTTAGGTTCCTCTGTGGAGAGAGAGTCAGCAGCTTTAGGTTCCTCTGTGGAGAGAGAGTCAGCAGCTTTAGGTTCCTCTGTAGTGAGAGTCAGCAGCTTTAGGTTCCTCTGTAGTGAGAGTCAGCAGCTTTAGGTTCCTCTGTGGAGAGAGAATCAGCAGCTTTAGGTTCCTCTGTAGTGAGAGTCAGCAGCTTTAGGTTCCTCTGTGGAGAGAGAGTCAGCTGCTTTAGGTTCCTCTGTGGAGAGAGAGTCAGCAGCTTTAGGTTCCTCTGTGGAGAGAGAGTCAGCAGCTTTAGGTTCCTCTGTGGAGAGAGAGTCAGTACCTTTAGGTTCCTCTGTAGTGAGAGTCAGCAGCTTTAGTTTCCTCTGTGGAGAGATAGTCAACTGCTTTAGGTTCCTCTGTAGTGAGAGTCAGCAGCTTTAGGTTCCTCTGTAGTGAGAGTCAGCAGCTTTAGGTTCCTCTGTAGTGAGAGTCAGCTGCTCCAGGTTCCTCTGTGTAGAGAGAGTCAGCAGTTCCAGGTTCCTCTGTGGAGAGAGAGTCAGCAGCTTTAGGTTCCTCTGTGGAGAGAGAGTCAGTACCTTTAGGTTCCTCTGTAGTGAGAGTCAGCAGCTTTAGGTTCCACTGTGGAGAGAGAGTCAGCAGCTTTAGGTTCCTCTGTGGAGAGAGAGTCAGTAGCTTTAGGTTCCACTGTGGAGAGAGAGTCAGCAGTTTCAGGTTTCTCAGGGTTCACATCAGCAAAGGATCTGACCTGGACTCACCACACAGACACCATTGCAAAGACAGTGGTTATTCTTCCTCTGCAGGCTAATGAGGTTCGACCTTGGCTCCAGGCTACTCTGCAACTTCTTCAGGTGCATCATCGAGGCTATCCTGACTGGCTGCATTACTGCCTGGTATGGCAGTTGCACTGGCCACAACCGTAAGGCTTTACAGAGGGTGGTGAAAACTGTCCAGGACCGAGCTGCCGTCTATCAAGGGCCTCTACACCCAGCAGTGCAGGAAGAAAGTCAAACGGATTATTAGACACAAATCACCCACAATCCAATCCCGAATCACCAGGCTCAGACTTTAAACTCTTGAGCTCTGAGGTCATCGCATTTTTTATGCTTTTACATACTGTTTATATATATATATAAAAAAAAAATATATATATATATATATATACTGTATATATATAGGATATTAGCTGGCTTTTATGTTCCCAGGTTAGTAGTGTGCCTTTTTCATCTATGGTCCCTGTCTTATTACAGGTATTATAAAAAGTAAATACTAGTTATGTCATTATTCCATGGTTGAGAAACTTTGTCCTTACTGTAAAAAGTATATTCCTTACCTTGTCTACCAGGTGGCCTCTTTGGTACTCATGTTTGCTGTACAGTATGTATGCATGTCAGTGTGTGTTACACAACACTGGGGCTTCCTCTGGGTTAAAATCAGTACACACACACACACACACACACACACACACACACACACACACAGGCATACATGCACACACACACACACACACACACACACACACACACACGGTTCAGCCTCATTAACTGTAATGACATCAGGTAAAGGGCTGGGGTGCACTGACAAACTCCTGAACATGAGATGGAGTGTGCATGAGACAAAGAAGGGAGGGCAGGCTGTTAGTGGTCCCAGCTGCTTCTAATTCAGCTGCTAACCGCTGCACATGTGTAGCCTCCACCCTGCACCTGCCTTCAAACAGCTGCCAAGGTTATTACTGATATAAAAACTAAACTAAACCTATAGCAACATCTACAACATGGTATGAAGAAGTTGTCAAGTAAACTATTATGAACAGTGGCTTTAGTGAAAAGCTAAACCAATAGTTGTCATCACAACAGTTGGTCTGTGGAGGCTAAATGTTGATAGTTTGAGTAAATTGAAATTTGTTGTTCCTTCTTCACTCTTCTTTCACTTCCTTTCTTTTTCTCTTGCTTATGTGAGATTTTAACAGAATGTTTTAGTTCACTAGATACCAGTCACATTACAATCAATGAATGAATGAATATTTTATGTTTGTTTCTGGACATTTACACAACCCATTCCTGACGCTCTACAAACCTACATCAGATTTGTACGTTTAGACAGTTATTTTATATTTCAAACCCTGTCTTTCTCTCTGCCACACATCCCATAGCTGACTCCTTACTCAACACACCAACCTGTCCAGGATCAATAAACATGGATACATATCACTGCCTCATGTGCAAGCATCCACACACACACACACACACACACACACACACACAAATTCAATCTAATCTCTACACTTAAACTCCTATTATATCATCACATATATCAGTAAAACTGTTTTTTGTTATCGTTACTGTTATTGTTTGTCTTTTATGTCCGTCTTACAAATTTTCAGTACAGTATATATATATATATATATATACTCTTTTGTTTTTGTTGTGTTATTTCACCAATAAAAAAGAAGAAGAAAAAATGTCTGAGGGCTAAAATGTCCTGTTTTATTGTTTTTTGTGTATATTTAATGAAACATCAAAAACTGCATTTCACGCAATTTAGAATCATTAACAATTAAATAATTTAGTTTTCCATTTTGAGATATAATGTTATCTACTACAAAAGTTTTAGTTGGGGGAGTTTGAAGTGAAACTGTTCAATTTGTAGGAGTACATTTTTCTCAACGACTCCACATGTTGTGCAACATCAGCAGTTCGCCCCCCATGGACAAGACTTGACAGATCACAAAACACTCCACATACTGCTGCATCTCTGGCAAAGAAAACAGTCAGTAAACCCCAGAAGGAGGTGTAAACTTCCATGATGGTGATCTTATTTTTGTTTTTGCTTCTGAGGACAGTCCACGATAACAAATATCTGTTTACTAGAAATGAACATTTAATCATCTATCCTGTCAACCATGTCTGCACACAATCCTAGATTGTAAAACAGTAAACCAGAGTCCCAACAAGGCCTTAACAGCAGCTGTTATGGCAACACAGAACCAAATCTGTCACTTTTGTTGGAGTGGTTTGCATATCTATACTGTACATGTAGATCATATGCCTCACCATGGCAAGTACAAATCATATGATGGGTCTCTGTTTATAAGTCAGTGCTGCAAACCTGAATAATGATATGAATGATGAATGACTTTTATGGTGCACACACTCAATGCCTGATGTCCATGGTTCTAGCCTTCCTTCGATTCACATGCACCATAAAGAAGCTTTTAGTGCAGCATTTGTGTGAATAAGTAATTGTTTTTGTTGAAACTTTATGCAGCTGCAGCTCCTAAAAGGCAAGCAGTACGGTATTCCAGTGTCGGCCCCAGTACATACCGTACTCCGTTGAAAGTTATTGTATTTGTGTAAAGTCTTACAGTCATAAATATCTTTGGGGATAGGCCTAACACACACAGACACACACTTTCACACCTACAGGCAGGTGTTCCTAACCCAGGCCCGTCTTGCTGTGAGGCAATAGTGCAAATCCCAAGTCACTGTGCTGCATTGCTGTTAATTCCTGAGCTGATTTATGTAATAATGTTACTTTTAAAGCTGTCTCAACCACCAAGCTAGGGCTGCTAAAACAAGAACAACATTGCCAAGAGTATTTTTTTGGAGCCAAAATAATTATTGTTCCCAGATATATATCGGATTGCCTTTTATCAGAGTTTGAGATAGTTCTTTGACCAAACATTATAAATAACAGACATTCAAAATATCATCATTGATACATCTACCAAAGATAATTGTAACTGGCATATACTGTAAACTAAAACTTATGAAATTATGAATGATCACAAGTTGACACTAATGCAGGTGGTTAAATATATTCCTTATGTAACTAAAGCCTGTGTGTGTTTCTTAGTGTTGGCCCAAACAGAGGCGTTGCTAGCTTTTCTGTAATATGAATGCAAGTCTGAGTCAGATTTAATCTCCTGTGTTTGGAGGTTGAAGGAGTAAAGACCTAGGCTTGACCCAGCCGGCTCCCATCACAGCCTGGTCACTAACTGATTCAAAGATGAGCCCGACGCTGGGCTGATGGCTGCATTGATGCAGGCCAAGGCTGCTACCAGTTAGCAAAAGTCCCCGAACACTGCTAGCATTACAGCTGGGGATTTGTTGGGATAACTGGAATCACTGACAGCTGTAATGTGTGTGTGTGTGTGTGTGTGTGTGTGTGTGTGTGTGTGTGTGTGTGTGTGTGTGCTTGTAATTAGGACCATTGACAGGTACATATTAGCTCTGTAACTGATCTCAGGAGGTGTGTTCTTGTCTGTCAGGGTTGGCTGCTCAGAGAAAGCTCAGTCGGGCATAGCCCTAATATGCTATCCTTGCTTTGTATTTGTATTTGCATCACTCTTCAGGGGTGGCACAGAGAGTGGTGGGGCTTAATATGGGTGACAAATAGTGAGTTTTTAATAATAAATATACAGTTGTGATATATTCACTGTCTATGGGGAAAATCCAAATTCAATCCAACAACAAAAAACAAATCTGACATATACTGGGCATTCATTAGTACAGCTCCACAGGATAAATATTAGTTTTTTGTACTTGTACTAAGCCACACATTCATGTCACAATTGGAAAAACACAAGGTGTAAATAAAATAAATGATTGATGCTGAATTCATCTAGCTGTTTCAGTTTCAGGTTCCAGGTAATGGCACTTAGATTGAATTGGTGTTAAACATGCAGAACACTGTGCTTCCAAATGAATGCAGTAAAGTTCCTGTTTGGTCAGATAAATACCTTCATCAAGACCAGTTAGTTTAACTGCCAGTTATGTTTCATATTGCATTTAAGTAAAGTAAGAGCCTGAAAATAGTGACCCCTTTCTATTTATTCAATTGAGAAACGGTTTTTAATTGAGACACCATGAATCAGAATCAAACCGAACTCAACCCTGAAATCTAGCCCTAACCTTAGCCAAACGTCTTAAACCTAAAATGTAAGGGTATACCTTATAATGGGTTTGTTTTGTTTTGTTTTTCCAAAAGTGGGAGGCGAGTCCTCACAATGGGCCTCATTCACCAATCGTTCTTAACAACAAATTTGTTCTTAAACCCCACCCACGCCATTTTCACGAAGATTCTGGCATTCACCAATATTTTGTTATTTGGGATCTGTTCTTAGGTAAGAACAGAATCTACACCCACTCAAGAGCACTCTTACCCACAATTGAGAGCTGACATGTTTGCCCAAAATGAGCAGTTATACCGTTTTCATCCGTTCTAATTTAAAATATGAATATTTCTTTATAATGTGTGTGTGAATAAGTAATTGTTTTTGTTGAAACTTTATGCATAAGAATATCTTGAACTTTCAGGTTTTTCAGGTTTCAGAGTTGTACCATGCACTTTTTGGAACACAAGAGTGCAGGACACACCAACAGGATATTTAAATGATGCATTACAAATCTCTAATAACTAATTATTTTCATTATTTTACACATAATTATGTTTGTTTTAATACATACACACTGCACTTACACTTCTGCTCATTCGTAAAGCACTATGAATTGCATTGTGTATGAATTGTGCTAGGCCTATATACTTCATCAGTTCTGAGCCCTTCTCCAGATACAGCGGTCACTGCATGAGTAAATGCCGTAGACTGTTAACGGTCTATGGTAACTGCATTCCATGCATCGGTTTTATTTGCTGCTTTGTATCCACTGCTGACGCTACTAAATATGATGTCTTGTTTTTCGCTAACTTCTTACAGCAGTACCTCCACTTCAGAATTACTAAAGTTTTTCTTTCTTTTTGAGTCGAGGCCTCCACAGTCTTTACCACGTCTTTTTCGACATTTCTCTAAGTGTGCACACGGCCGAGCGATCTCATGCCCTTTTATGGGAATTAACGGGGCGTTTACCTATGCTAAATAGGAGCAACGGGCACAAGCTTTCAAATTACGAAGACATTGGGATTCATCATTCTAAGAGCACACCTGCAAACAATGCTGCTGTTTAAGAGCACGTCATGAATCAGATATAGACTTTTCTTAGGAACTTTCTTAAGAACAAATTCAAGAAAAAAATTAGGAAGATATTGGTGAATGAGGCCCAATGTGACTGTAAAAGTATATTTATGCCTCAACAACTTGATTAATACAAAAACAATGACACAGACCCTTTCTCACTCCCCTCTCTGCTGGTAGCATTGTAGCCTTGCATTGTGTTAACACATTACCTCGGTAGTGCTGAGCTCCAGCTGTGTCGTGTCTCCTCCCTTGTTCTGTCCTTCACTGCACAGCTGGATCCTTTCACTGTCTGTGCTTTTGCAAAGGTGGGGTTTGTGTGCATATATCTGTGCATGATTTATGATATGTGCATGTGAGTGAGCATGGTTGCTCACGCTAATGTGTGTTTGCATGGTCTGTGTTCATAATTATGGCTGTGTATGATATTGGGATGTGTAGCTGTGTGTTTGATTAGGTGTTTGTGCGTGTCTGTGGTTTGACTTTGTATGTTTGTGTGCATGGCTTCATGCACGCACCCATATACAATGCACATGTGTGTGTGATAGGGCTCGTCAGGCTCTGACACTTGTTTGTTTTATGACTCAGGCCTTTTTGCCACTCTGAAGCCATTGCTTTAACAGTCACTCAGACATGAACTCTAATGATTTATGTCCTGGGCTGAACAGCTTTATGTTTCACAGAAACACTTTGTTCTTTGTTGAAAATGTCTCGTTATCTGATACTGCTCAAAGTTTGCTTTTTACATTTAACTTGTACCTTTCTAAAATTCGAGAATGTCATTGTTATAATATAACCAGATAACCTGTGGTACCTTGGTGTTAGCACAAATGAGAAAATGCTGATGACTGGTTGATTCTGACTCTTTCACTCACACACACACACACACACACACACACACACACACACACACTCTTTTAGCTCAGTTTTATCAGAAAAACAGCAACCTTTCTGATGAATCCAACATAGTGACACCTCATGTTTGTAGAAGCCAGTAAAGGCTGCCAATCTCAATGTTGCCGTCATTTTGTAATGTAATTTGTAACCTGGCAATAACTTTGAATTTTCTAAAGCTATACTAATGAATATTTTTCATATAAACAATGGATTAAATGACTACGTGTAATGTGAAAGGGGTGACTCTAAGATATGAACTCACAGAGAATGAGAACCACCTGACTATCAGCTTTAAAAATGTATTTCTTTGAAATCCAGCCACGCTGTATCTTTGTCAAGTTTCAATTCATTTTCTACAGAAGAGTGAAAATAGTTGTTTAGTGGAGATAAAGCATAAGGGCCTATTGCCATGCCTGTTTAAAAATAACCAGAAATACACACACCGGACTAAAACACACACACTCGTAGACTTCAGTCCAACATCAACACCATGATACGGCTCAGTGATCGCAGATGAGTAGGGGAGAATCGCTTGGTTGGGGTTGCAGATATGCACTGGCAGTGCTTGTCACATACTGGTGCCACACACTCACAAACTACATTCACCTGAGCTCTATATATGTTGGCAGCTAATTTTGTTATAATGATAAAGTAATATCCAGTCAGTACAGGATGACTTGTGGTGTGTATTAGTTTTCTTTGATAACAATGACTGTATTTAACAGTTTCAGTGTCCAGGAGTAAGTGACTACAAGTAATGCATTTTGGTAGTTGAGTTTACAATTTAATAATGACAACATTCACATTCATGGATGCTGAGGATAGTCACAAAATATGTCAAACTTCTCTGTATCATATTGAAGATTAAGGTTTGAGATGCAGCATTTAAAGCCTCTGAACACACACACAGCTGATTTCAGTTGATCTGGCTGATTAGACCTCTGCTTAAGTTGAAGTGGGCCAGAGCTTAGATGGGAACGTATTAGGTCACAAGTCTTTTCTACCAATAAGAATGGTAAGGCTGTCATTTGTCAGTGGTGTAAGAAGCAATGTGAGCCTTAAGAAAAATAATTAAAATCACAATGTAAAAATACTCTGTCAGGTTAAAGTCCTGCAATCAAAATGTTACTTAAGTTAAAGAACACAAGTGTTATAAGAAAAATGTACCTAATATTTAAAGTAAAAGAAAATCATAATGCATGCTATGCCCTATTTGAGTGTTATAATGGCATATATACAGTATGTTATATTACTGTAATGGGTTGCAATTATCCATTATAGTGAGAGCTACTCTAGCTGTTGTGGCTGGTTGAGGTTAAGCAAAGTCTAACTACAACATGCTGCTGTGTAGTTTAGACTTAAAATTGCATACAACCATGCATGCATTGTAAGTTTATGTGTTTAGTTTGCAAAGCAAAGCAAAATTATATATACAGCTGTCAAATAAATGTAGAAAAAAGTATCATATTCTCCCTAAAATGTTCCAAACAAGGACTTTAAAGTAAAATGGAAGAACTCATACAGTAAGTACATCTACCTCAAAATTAAGAATGTACATAGTTATTTGTTGTGCTCAAGTAAAAGTAATGTTTCAATTTACTGTGCAGTAAATTCAACTTTAAAAAGGATTTCATGGGTTTAGAGTTTATACCACTTACTCAGCATGCAAGACTACCTAAAGTTTCAACTTAAAGGGGGGGGGGTTTCCCTACCAGACGGTTCCCACGTAGATTAACCCCTTGTTCTTGCTCCAAGCAGCATCATCAAGAAGCCACCAGAGGTCCATTCACAACAGAGCTAAATGTCAGACAGTGTGGTCAATCAACAGGCCTGTCAGATGAGGAAAGTTTTCCTAATCACCAGCCGTCAACAACCAATTACATTTCTACACTTCCCTGATTTCCTACAGATGTGATCCTACAGATTTGTTTACTGAACATAACTCCGGCCTGGCAGCTTCAAAACGGCGGGACAAGATGAGAAGTTGATTACAGCCTTTCAAAGCTTCCCAGTTCTCTGTAACTTTCACATGAAACACTACATAAAACAACCATCTCAAGAACAATTGATGCTTGGGGACCAGCCGTTCTGGTTGTTGAGCGCTCAAGTGTAATTAGTTGCTTGGTTTATTATTGATTAATGCTGCCTAGTTAGCGCTTCTTAGTACAATTAATACATTACAATTATGAGACTTTCCTCCCCCAAAAAACGACCACATAAGTCGTTTGTTCAACCAGCCATTACAACTCATATTTACGTTTACAATAGTCCATATGCTCAACGTTCCACTTTCGGGGTTGCTCTGTTGCCGCCGGAAATTCCGCCGGATTTCACTAATGTAGACTGGATATCCGTTGCCTTGGGCTTCCTTTGTGTTCGCATTTTATTGTGAGGACTATGGTTAACTGCTCCTCAGATCTCTGCAGGGTAAATCCAGACAGCTAGCTAGACTATCTGTCCAATCGGAGTTTTCTGTTGCACGACTAAAACTACTTTTGAACGTACACATGTTCCACCAAAACAAGTTCCTTCCTGAGACTATTTAACAGAGGCACCATTGCTCTGTACGTCGCTTAGCTCCGCCCACGACGATTGTGATTGGTTTAAAGAAATGCCAATAAACCAAAGCGCGTTTTTCTCCCATCCAAGAATGCTGTGTGGACTAGCCAGACCTTCCTCTGCAGCGCTGTGGAGGAAGGTCTGGCAAAGCGAGACTGCGTTTACAGTGACAGCGCCCTCTAGTGGCCATAGTAATATTGATGGGACCAAAGCACAAAGTAAGGTGATGAAGTATGAATATTAAACAAAACACAGGACTTTCTCCCAGGAGACCGGGGTTCGTGTCACGCTGAAAAATGTAAGTTTTTTTTATAAATTTACAGAACAAATTGGACGTAAATTCACGTAACAAATGTACTGATTTGAACCCAAACCACAATCTTTTTCTAAACCTAACTAAGCAGTTTGTTGCCTTACTATAGCCAAGTAGTTTTTGTGCCTAAAACTGTGACTGGTTGACAACGTTAACATGTTTAAAACTTAAACATGAGCAAATACAAACAAACTCAAAATGACTTTTAGTTAGCTTTTATTACTACAATTTGTGTAAAATAAAGGAAAGGTAAACGTGGTGTGCATGTAATTAAAACAGAGCCACAATCCCATTATCAACAGAGCGAAAAACATGAATCCACATAATTGCTCCTAAAGGAAAATACTCCAATCTGAAAGCAACAGGATCACAGGCCAAGCCTATTTTAATTTTGACTAAACAAAACAGAGGCAGACCATTACTCAGTTGGCCAACATCCTTCACCAGGACAGACAGGCTCTTTTACTGTAGCTCTAAATCATTTCATAATGAGTTCCTTGAATAGAGAGCAGACACAAGAGGACATTTTCCTAATTCAGCTCTTTCCATTAAGATTTGTGGAGAAATAAGCCAGCGCAGACTGTCCTTACAGATTTACACCAACCATTAACTTTATGAGTGACCAGGTCAGGAAAGTAAGCACTGTTCTGCCAATAAATATGAAATAAAACTTGATGTGTATGGGTTGGGTTGGTTATCAGCCTATGTTACTGTAAAATGAGGAGAGCTGCACTTGTCAGCTTTAGAACATGTATAAGGCTACACATATAAACATATAAATAACATGGTTGTCAAGATGGGAAGTGGTGTGTCTGTTGTTAAAAGATGTGCACCATATTTGTCACAAAGCTGAATCAAAGTAGTAGCTAAAGCTTTAATATTGTCTAATCTTGACTACTGTTAAGTAGTATGGTCTAATGCAACTCAAGAAAAAATAACTAAATTACAAATGGTGCAAAATAGAACCGCGCGTATAGCGCTTAGGTGTGGATATCAGACAAATGTTGTTACAATGCACAAATGTTTAGGTTGGTTATTTGTAAGAAATAAATTATTCTATTCATTATGTGTTTTTTTTAGGAATATTCTTGTTACAAAGAAACCATCTATTTTGTATAATAAATTAGCTTTCAGTTTAGATATACATGACTATGCGACTAGACATGCCACAAGAGGTAACTTTACTTTACCAAAAGCAAAAACAAATACTGTTAAACAAATGGTCATGTATAGAGCAATGCAAGAATGGAATGTGCTACCTTAACAAATAACACATGAAAGCAGTAAATGGAGATGTAAAAGTTTAGTTAAAACATATCTATTGATTAAAGAAGTTGAGTAAACAAAGAAACAACATTGGTTGAGGTTTAACAATATATGTATGTTTGTTTAGTTGTGAGATGTGTCCAGAGAGGATGAAAGAGATGTTATGTGACAATAGTATGTGGATATACCTGTTATAAAAATGTGTTCAACCTAGAGGTAAGGAATTCCCGATGACTGCACTGGTCTAGCAGCTGTCTATGTGTTTGTCTTTGTCTTATGTGTGTGTATTTTGTTATTTTTGTCATGATAGTATAGTTCATGTTTAGTTTTGTCTTACGATTTTTTATTTTTTATTGTTTATGATATGTGTATTTATTATTGCATTGCCACATTTTCAAGTGAGTTGTACGGACCTCAGGAAGAATAGCACATGCACTGCAGGAGCTAATGAGGATCCTAAATAAACAAACAAGCCTTGTTGTTATTATCAGTTTCATCAGGAAACTAGTGGCAATACAAATGAAAAGTTCAAGAGCTGTTGCAAATACCAAAAAACAACAACAACAAAACAGGTGTATCAAGATCAAATCATCCTTCCTAAAAGGTATTGTTGGTATTTGGTAGTTTAGAACACATTTTGTCAATTTTATGAACCCTCACAAGAGGTCTTGCAGGTTTAGAGCATTTTCATACCTGCTCTGATCCGAATAGGAGGATGAGTAAGTAAACCTATTAAGTTGTCCCGTTAGTTTGGTATTTTTTACAAAGGAATAAAAAAGGGCACGAAGTGCTAACTCTAATCATCTACATTTATTCATCACATTTTATGACAAAGTGCATGCACACACTGGACAAAGCTACTAGATGGCCTATGTCCCCAAAAAGCAAAGTGCTTGGTAATGTTTAAACCTAGGTAGGCTTGGGCTCCGTCACTCTCTGTCAACCTGGAAACACTCCCATCATTGAACAAGCTTCACTAATCCCTAACCACTGCATGAGGGTGAGAGACACTCAATCTGTGTGTGTGTGTGTGTGTGTGTGTGTGTGTGTGTGTGTGAGTTTGTTAAAAAGACAGAAAGGGAGAGTGTGTCTGCCTGAGGACCATTGGGATTTCCGTTTTTAATTAATTCAGGATTTGTTTGGGGCACGGGGTCAGAAATGGAGAGAGAGACATTTTCTCATGTAAAACCATGAGGCTGTTGAGAGTGTGTGTGTGTGTGTGTGTGTGTGTGTGTGTGTGTGTGTGTGTTTTTCTTGGCATTGGGAGGAAAGCTAAAGAGGAGAATGGCAAGGTAAAAAACGAGAAGATATTTATTTGTATGGGAGGGATTGAGCAGCATGGCTCTTATTACAGCCCTAAGTGCTTGACAGGCATGGAGAACCTAGTTACGATTGCTAAGCTATAGTTGATCAATTGTTGTTTGGGGAAGTGTCAGTAGTCATTTTCTTAATTTGCCCTTTCCTTGTTCCAAGATACTGGCCTTTGAAATAAGATGCTTGATGTAAAACCAAACAAATAAACTTGTTAAGATTTAGGTATTGTAAGAAATTATTCTCATTATGTGTATTTACTGTATTTAAACATCAGCTATTGACCCTTTGCACATGACGTCACGCTCCACTCGTGCGAATTATGAACGCCATGACGGACGGCGGAAGAGCTATGCTGTAGATGGACGGCAAGCTAAACTCGTACGTTTGTGTTCTCACATTCACAATCTGCAGAGTAATCCTCACCAACACAAGCATGTGTATGTATTGCCTTTCTGTTTCAAATGGAAATGAGTTATAAATAAAATGATCCTCAACCAGCTAGCTGCCGTGCTAACCAGCTAACAGGTCCAACCCGATGATGACCCACATAACTAGCTAACATCGGTTATTCACTGACCTAGCTACATATCCAAAAAGAAAGCCGTTCCATTGATCATTTAACTTGCCGTTTTAGCTCAGTGGACGCTTGTAGTACGTAGCTGTAGCTTCTCCGTGTTACCAGCACTGATTCGGGTCGGGGTTTTTTTCTATCGAAAGTAGCTATAGCGATCAAGATTAACGTAAAAATTGCCTGGAATTCTCCTTAGTAAAGAATAGATGTTAATACAAAATAAACCCTAGATTGATGTCTTATCTTTGCCATTATGAGGTACCCCGCCATTAGCGTAGCATCACGTACCTCTAACCCAGCCAGTTACAAAGAACTGGTTAGCATCCACACTTTTAAAAGCTTTGAGATCAGCACCAGTATATGGGGATATCCCGTTTACCACATAGTGGTACAGATCGTGTGGACTGAAGTCGGGCAGACTCTGTGATTTAATGAGGTCCGTGAAAACGGAGGGAGAACGAATTAAGGGTCGGTATCCAATTCTGCTTTCTCCAACTTCTCCAAATACTGCTCTTTGTGAGCACCTACCAGATGCCCTACCTCGACCGATAAACGACAACTTGTTGTTCAATAGAAGAAGCCATATAAAGCCACAAATACAGTTTATTTAGTGTTATGTATTTCAAACTGATTGAAACTATGAAACTTTCCGCTCGTCCACTACTGTTTAGCCTGTGCTTCCGCCGTCCGTCATGGCGCCGTCACGTGGTCGTGTGACGTGTTTGCAAAGGGTCAATACTGTATATTATCAGAATTGTGTGTGTGTGCGTGTGTGTGTGTGTGTGTGTGTGTCTTACTCAAGCGAAGACTAAAGTGTGTGTGTGTGTGTGTGTGTGTGTGTGTGTGTGTGTGTGTGTGTGTGTGTGTGTGTGTGTGTGTGTGTGTGTGTGTGTGTGTGTGTGTGTGTGCGCGCGTGTGTTTGTGTGTGTGTGTGTGTGTGTGTGTGTTTGTGTGTGTGTGTGTGTGTTTGTGTGTAACTGTGTGTGTGTGTGTGTGTGTGTGTGTGTGTGTTTGTGTGTGTGTTTGCCTATATTTGTCTGAAAACAGCTGAGGAACGCTTGCACTTCTAATCAGGATGAGCTGGTGAGTAATCTGGTGTTATGTGCTGCGTTATAGCAGAGGAATCAGGCTTCGCACTTTTTTCATCGTGGCCTCAGCCATGCAGGGGCCCCCGAAGGAAAATGTAAACTAATTTAAGCATTTTTAAATAAATGTGTAGTGTGGGACTAATCCATCACAGGTCGCACTGCAGAGTACCTATTATCACAACACTGCAACTCATCAACTAGTTTAGATCTTATCAGATCAGCCATATGTGTGTACTAAATCTTTGTTTTACTAAATCATGTTTGTCGCGCTAACTCCGTGGAGGTGTGGCTGTCTTCTTCCGTGTATCTGTCATTTTCTTTTTCCTCCTGCGTACCGCCTCCCCTGCGCGCGCTCTGCATGCCAGCCCGCACGTGACTGTGTGCGCGCTCTGGTGCCGGCTCAACCAGGTGAATTGAATTGGGGTGATTAGTAGCTCGCGCCCAGTTAAAATAGTGTTTCAAATACGCGCATCATTCATTTGACTGGAGTGCGACGCACAAAGAGGTCAGCAGAGGCACAAACGCATTCACTGTGAGGAATTGGGACTTTCTGATTATGACAGGCTATCGGTAAGCTCATGTGGACTCTTATTTCATATAGATTGTCGTTTGGATCCTTTGTCTGTTTTGTATTTAATGTGGTAAATGTGTTAAATGTTAGAGGTAAAGTTTGAAAGAAATTATTACTGCATGGTTTAAAGAGGTGTTAAACTGATAAGATCAAATGTTTAGATTGGTATAGTTTATATGGAAAATCTAGTAAAATGCAGGGTAAAAAACCAAGCTGTTGCCTGTAGGGAAAAAATGCATTTGACCTTTCCTGTGTTGGGAATATACCTGTTTATTTAAAATGCTTTTTGTGATTTCTTTTGTTTGTTTTCTTTCTCTTTAAAGGTTTTTCACCTGTTACTTCGAATCCTGATCCTATTACATTGCTACTTCAACTGATCAAAATAAATATTCTTCTGAGTGAAATCCCAAGTCTGGTCCTTTTCAAGTGTGGCCACCTCACAGTTAAAATACACTTGACAATGTCGGTTAGTTTCCCTTCAGCAAAAGGTGTCCACCCTGCTTTTTCAATTCCCACCAAATCCTTGTCAGGCTTTTTTGATGATTGATACACACTGTGTGGCATGCACAGGACTCACAGCACACTGCACACACACACACACACACACACACACACACACACACACACACACACACACACACACACACATACACATACATACACACTGTTTCTGGATATTCTAATGATTCATAGGGAGTAGCTGAGTGTTATTACAGTTTGGAGGGCTCTCACTTGTCAAAATGGCCCCTGGGTGCTTGTGTGTGTGTGTGTGTGTGTGTGTGTGTGTGTGTGTGTGTGTGTGTGTGTGTGTGTGTGTGTGTGTGCGCGTGTGTGTGTGGCCCTCATGCTCTGTGACATTTCTTAGACTAACATGAGTCAGCGAGTAAGAATTTCAACACTTTATGAGTGTTTGAGATTCATTTTTTCTTGAGAGCTCAGCCAATTAGAGTGCAGTGTTTTCCCTGAGATTGAGAAACAAATGTGTGAATGTTGTGTGTCATAATTGTTTAAATGATTTAAAGGAAATTCATGAAATATGGATCTCGGCAAAAGCAATATCTCACCATCTGACAAAGTTGTTCTGGCTGCAAAATGTTCAGCATTTAACTCTTGAGCAACAACTTTCAGCAAGAAAAATGTGACCCATTAAGAATAAAAATATAACTTGTCATTGTCACTTGTACAACAAAATGTTCAAAGTACTGACCCGGCAGTGTGTCATTCTTAAGATATAACCAAAAGAAATAAAATGATACATAGTATCTAAAAGCAGCATCAGCAGACATACATACATACATACATAAATACATGCACAGCAGCATCAGCAGACATACATAATAATAATAATAATAATAATAATTTTATTTGAAATAGCACCTTTTACAGTCAAAGTGCTTCACACAAAGACATTTGATAAAATACAGTAGGATCTAAAACAGAAAATAAACAAGCAAAAACATACAATACCAATGAAGATTAAAAGACTAAAACCCAAACTTACAAACATGAGACAAAGCGAGTTTAAACAAGTGTGTCTTCAGCTGCTTTCTAAAAGCGCCAACCGAGACTACAGAACGTAAGGTAAAAGGAATGGTGTTCCACAGAGTCGGAGCTACCACTTCAAAGGAACGGTCACCTTTAGTCTTTAAACAAGTGCGTGGGACCACCAGTAGTCCCTGGTTAGAAGACCTGAGTGACCTGTCAGTAGTGTACGGATGGAGCAGATCAGAGATATAAACAGGCACCTGACCATGCAATGTTTTATATGTAAGAACAATAACTTTAAATTGGATCCTGAACTTGATCGGAAGCCAGTGTAACATGGATAAGACAGCAGTGATGTGCGACATTCTGCTGGACCTGGTCAACAGCCTAGCAACAGAGTTCTGGACCAGTTGTAGACGGTGTTGCAGTAATCAAGCCGGGATGATATAAAACCATGAATGATCATCTCAAGTTTACATTGCGAAACCACGACTCTAAGTTTAGCAATGTTTCTCAGTTGAAAGAAACATGTGCAGGTTAGTGATTTGATATGTTGGTCAAGAAACATATTCTGATCAAATATAACAGCAAGATTTCGGAGTTTGGACTGTGCCGCTGAAGAAAGGGACCCCAAAAGCTGAACAACCTTGGAGGCTGTAGTATGAGGAGCAACAATCAGGACTTCGGTCTTATCTTCATTAAGCTGCATGAAATTGTTTGCCATCCAATCCTTAATGGAAGACAAACATTTGAGCAGTACTGACACTTTGTTAGTCTCTTCAGGATTAAAAGAAACATACAGCTGGATGTCATCAGCATAGAAATGATAACGTACATCTCCAAATTGCCTAATTATGTGGCCTAGGGGAAGCATATTCAATGTAAATAAAATTGGACCTAACACAGAGCCCTGCAGCACCCCACAAGAAAGGGCAGCAGTTTCAGGGAAATAGGGACCCAGTGACATAGAATAGCTTCTATCTGAAAGATAAGAGGAGAACCAGTCCAGGGCACACCCAGAGATACCAACCCAGTGCTTAAGTCTTTCAAGCAAGATGGCATGATCCACAGTATCGAAAGCTGTGCTAAGCTCCAAAACAGAACATTTACCCGCATCAGAAGACATCATTAAATCATTGGACACTCTAAGAAGATCGGTTTCTGTAGAGTGTTTCTGACTGAAGCCAGATTGAAATTTGTCTAGAATGTTGTGTGTGGCCAAAACAGCAGAAAGCTGTTTGGCAACAACTTTTTCTAAAATTTTGGAAATAAAAGGCATCTTGGAGATAGGCCTATAGTTTGCGGGAGTTGATGGATCCAGATTGGTTTTCTTTAATATTGGCTGAACAACTGCATGTTTAAAATACAATGGGACACAACCAGTTTGCAGAGAGTAAAAGAAAAGGAAGAATAGGGAAGTTGATATAACATCTAACGGGCTCAAGGAAGATTTCAAACTGTTCACCAAGTAAGTGAGTTCTTGCAGAGAAATAGGAGCAAAACGATTCAAAATGAATGGCCGAGTGGAATGAAAAGAACATGCAGTAGCAGAAGAGATGATGCTATTCCTGACATCTCTGATCTTATTTTCAAAGAAAAACAGAAAGTCACTGCAGTCTTTATTTGAAAACACTGGCACTTCAGGAGGAGCAGGATTTACAATGTTGTTGGTGGTGTCAAAAAGGATTTTGGGGTTACGCTTGCTGGAAGCAATAAGGTTAGAAAAGTAAGATGTCCTTGCCTCCTTAACCATGTTATTATATTCAGATCATAGTTATGTGTGATGGATCCGGTCAACATGAAGCTTGGTGGTTTTCCACTGTCGTTCAGCCCTCCGACATATATACGTCGAAAACAGCGAGTGGAGTCATTTAACCATGGGGATGAGTTAACAGAGGGAACAAGTCGCATTTTACTTGGAGCCAGTTTATCCAAAACTGATGAGCAATATGTGTTGAAGGAGTGGACCAGACAATTAATGTCAGCATTAGAAGACAACACTGCACTTTGGTCAAAAGCTGCAGAATACCTTTCAGCTGAGAAGCGATTTAGGATGCGAGAACAGCTTATACGTTTACTGGGCTGTAAATCTAAATTAAAAGACAGGCTGAATAGCATGCAGTCATGGTCAGTAACATGCAGCTCCTCAGGGCAAATAGAGTCAAGATTAAGACCAAGTGTAAAAACAAGGTCCAAAGTATGACCCCCAACGATTGTGAGACCAGACACATGTAGGATAAAATTAAAAGACTCAGTGACATTAAGAAAACCCGCAGCAAAGGTGCACGAATTGTCATCGACATAAATATTACAGGGGTGATTGAATGCAAAACCGATTTTACCTTGTCATAGTTGAATAATGACAGTTTAGTGGGTAACTAGGACATACATAGAACCTCAAAATCCCATTGACACCTCTTTCCTCTGCAAACTCACAATTTGAAACTGCCTCTGAAAACGGGCAAATCTCAACGAGCTGCCTAGTTGACGACTCCTCCTCATTTGGCTCTAGTCTCTATCTTTGTCACGCCCAAACATTTACATAGGCTACACCACTTATCTGAGGTCAGCTTAGTCTTCTGAATAGGTCGCACAGATCTCAGAAATTGTATACATTGTTAATCTGATATTTTACCACTAAATTCACTTCTGAGACTTTTTTATGCAAGAAATCAACTATGTAGAGATCAAATATGGGCCGTTTTACAAAAATGTATGTCTAATTGCAAATTTTGTCCGACTGTGTGTCGGAGTTCAGCGGCCGGTGCTGCCTGTGTTGCTGCCTCGCAGCCCGGCCTGCCTTCCTTCACAGACCCCGGCCTGTTGTGAGGAAGATGGAGCTCAGTCGCGGCTGACCATAGTTAGCTTTATAAGACCTTGGGGTAGATGTTATATAAGTGGCGTGACGAAATTCAAACTGTAAATATACTGGAATTACGCCGAAAATTATGCTAACTAGCCGCGATCTGTAGCTACACATAGGATTGAAGGGACAGTAGCAGCTAACGAAATCCTTAATGTTCACAAAAATTCAGTACATAGCATATTTCATTTTTTTCATTTTCATTTATTTTTATTTCGAACAAAATTAAAAATACATATACCCATACAGTATGTACCCATATATACATATACATACATACATACATATGCATATATATACAAATACACATATATAAATATATCTATAAAATAAAAGTGTGTAGCAACACACCAAAGGAAAAGGAACAATCTCCATCCAGTGTTTACAAGTAATATTAAAAATACTATTACCATTTTTGATTTAAAAAATTTGTCCGAAAAGGAGCAGGATGAAGCCGAAGCTTGTAAAGTTTCCTACCCCTGATTCACTTTAAGTCATTTGATGAATGTGTGACTTGAAGAATAAAGGACTTGTGTGCTCCAGGTATCCAACATTATTTATGATTCTGACTACTTTCTTTTGTAATGTGCATAACGGCTGTAGGTTGGTTTTGTATGTATTTCCCCAGATTTCCACACAATAACTTAGATATGGCTGTATGAGTGTATTATACAGAGTATGTAATGATTTATTGTCTAAAATATGTCTTGATTTATTTATTATTGCTATCGTCTTTGCTAGTTTTGCTTTGACATGGTTTATGTGAGGTTTCCAGCAGATTTTGTGGTCTAAAATCACACCAAGAAATTTATTTTCATATACTCTTTCAATACTTATGTTATCGATTTGTATTTCTACTTGACAGTTAGTTTTATGTTTTCCAAATAACATTATCTTTGTTTTGCTTATATTTAATGACAGTTTATTTACATCAAACCACTGTTTTAATTTGACAATTTCTGATGTGATCATCTCCAAAAGCTGCTGTAAATTATCACCAGAACAGAAAATATTTGTATCATCCGCAAATAGAATACATTTTAGTATATCCGATACCCTGCATATATCATTGATGTAAATTATGAAAAGCTTTGGTACTAAGACCGACCCCTGTGGTACCCCACATGTTATGTTCATGTATGTTGATTTATGATCCCCAATTTCTACAAATTGTTGCCTGTTTGTTAAGTAGCTACTCTCACCCATTCCAATCCAACTCCTCTAATACCATATTTCTCTAATTTATGTAATAAAATGTCATGATTTATGGTGTCAAATTCCCACTACATGTTTCTTTTTATCTACGCAATTTGTGATTTCCTCAACTAATTCCATTAGTGCCAAAGTTGTTGATCTATCTGCCCGGAATCCATACTGACTGTCCACTAGAAGCTTGGATGTTTTGATAAAATTATCAAGTCTTTCTGTAAAAAGCTTTTCAAGGATTTTGGAGAACTGGGGGAGTATAGAAACAGGCCTGTAATTTGTGAAAAGGTGTCTATCCCCAGTTTTATATACTGGTATTACTTTTGCTATTTTCATTTTGTTTGGAAATTTACCAGATTGAAAAGACAAGTTACAAATATGAGTTAGTGGTTCAGCAATTTCTTCAACAACTTGTTTTATTATACTCATATCAATATTATTCCAATCCGTGGAACATTTGCTTTTACAATTTTTTACAGTGTTTATTATTTCATTATTTTCCACTGCTCTAAGGAAAATAGAGGTCGGATTACAATTCCACAGATCAGATTTTACTCCTTCTGTTATTTTTGTATTTTTTATTTTTTCAGCTAAATCTGGTCCCACATTTACAAAAAAAATGTTAAAACCACTAACCACATCTTCCATGTTTTCTATTTTCTTGTCATTTTCAATATAAAATTCTGGGTAACTTGCCTTCCCATTTGTAGTTCCATTTATAATAATACTATTTAGAATATTCCATAGACCTTTCATGTTATTTTTATTGTCATCTAATATTTTATTATAGTATTCTTTCTTGCATATCCTAATAATATTAGTTAATTTATTTCTATACTTTTAATATTTATTTTCTGCATCTGGGGTGCGATACTTGATAAGTTTTCTATACAATGTATTTTTCTTTTTGCAGGCATTAGATAAACCCTTAGTGATCCATGGGCTATTTGTTTTACTTTGTCTATCACTGTATTGTTTTACAGGACAATTTTTGTCATACAATGTTGTAAAAGTTTTTAGAAATCCATTGTTTGCTTTATCAATGTCATTTTCTTCATATAATATTTTCCAGTTTTGTTTCAGTAACTCTTCCTTAAAAGCATTTATGTTTTCCGCAGTTCTTACTCTTTTGTATTTGAAATGCCTAATGTCCATGGGTTTCCTATAATTACAGTGATAGACGATGAAAACAGGTAAATGATCACTTATGTCATTATATAATAGCCCGCTGTCTACATTGTTTTCCATATCGTTCGCAAATATATTGTCTATTAATGTAGCACAATGAGATGTAATTCTACTGGGTCTGGTGATAGTTGGATATAAGCCCATACTATATATTGTATTTATGAAATCTTTTGTCATTTTATGCTTTTTTTGATTTAATAGGTCAATGTTATAATCTCCACATAAGAACATGATCTTTTGCAATGTTTTTGTAAAATTATTTTCCATCCACTCTTTAAATATCTCAATATTTGATCCAGGAGTTCTGTATATACAGCTCACAACAATATTTTTTGTCCTTTCCATACAAATTTCTACTGTAATACATTCTAGCAAATCATCAACAGCTGCTGTCATACTCTCCACCACCTTATAATTCAATCTTTTATCCACGTATATTGCCACACCCCCTCCACTTCTATTCACTCTGTTTTTATAATTCAGTTCGTAGCCGTCAATCTCAAAGTCCACACCTTTCTTAGTTTTGATCCAGGTCTCTGATATTGCTATGATGTTGAATTGATTCTTAAATTGGCTTAAATATGTTTTAATGCTATGGAAGTTGGAATATAGGCTTCTGCTGTTAAAGTGGATAATTGATATATTATGTTCTAGTTGGAAAGTTTTATTAAATTTCATCTCTGTATAATAACTGCAGCTGGTATTGATATTGCTTAGTAAATTATTTTCTGGATCAATATTATGTTCTATGTCCTGCATTTTATACTCTGTATATGAAAAGGTATCTAGTCCGGATGCCGATGAATTCTTATCAGAATGTGACATGTTTGTTTTTGTTCTTACTTACTACTGGGTGTAAAAGCTATTACCTTATCATCATGTCTCATTGGTATTTATCCAGCTCCTCCAAGTCCCTAATGACTAGAACTTTAGCTTGCTCTGGTGTTCCATTCAGCTTGATGAATATTTTGCAGTTTGCAGTCCATGTGGATTGTATTTTCTTGTTCCATCTGAGGAGTCGGGCCTTTCTGGCAATGTCCGCGTTTTTCTTGGTCAAGTGTTCATTCAAGTACACATCCGTGCCCTTCAGCCGTCTTCCCTGTTTCAGTAGTTCAGTTTTATGTTTCCTGTTGGTGAAACGAATGACTGTGGCTGGTTTGTCCGTCTTGTTTCTTCGGGGGAGAGTGTGACAGGCCTCAATGTAGCCCCTGTCCAACTCTATCCCTTTAGAGTGGAGGAATGCCGTCACCTGTTGCTCAACCGATGTAGCATCCTGCTCGCTCATCAGTTCAGCGTTGTCGTCGCCCGGGCGTATGATCGGTGTTTGATCTCCAAACCGGTGACTATGATGTTATTTATTCTGGTGTATTGTTCCAGATCCTCCACCTGATTTTCCAGCTGCATAATCCTCTTTTCCTTCTCGATGTTTTGTAGTCTTAAAGTCTTCACTTCCTCCACCAAGCTCATGATGGCCTTCTGCTGTTGTCTGACAGCGGAAACCTCCTCCGTCAGCATATCAAGCGACCGTTTAATATCGTCAACCTCCTCGGCTTGTACTGGGTTCTTTTTCGGTGGCATGGTTTCTTTCTCAGAAAACACTGATACCGTACAAACGCCACAAGCTGAGCAGCTAGCAGCTAGCAGTATTGTTGTAGTCTAAGCCTGCTGTTCCAGAAGAGCCAAAGAAGCCCATGTTAGATTTCTCCACTGCAGGGCAAGACCGGATGTGTTACATGGATTTGACAAGGATATGATTCCTTGTTGCATAGCTTGCACACAACCATGCTCTTGTCGACGACGATGAGCATGAGCATACCATATTTGGAAGAACAGCTCTTGTTCCAAATAGAGCCATATTCACAGGGTAGTTAAGGGCCTAATAAAATAGCATTAGGGCAATTTTCAGCCCAACCAATGTTACATACTCTATTAGGAGACCTTAAGGAACAGTGTAAAATACCCTATATAATCACTCAAACACCCCTTTAAAATCACCAACCATAACCACTTTTTCCAACCCAATAATAGAGGACAAAAGATCACTGAATTCAGAAATAACTGGACACTGATCTGCTGGTACGCTTCCCATGCCATCACCATGGAAGAAAGCTCGGCATTTCCAGAATAGGTTAAAATTGTCAATGAAAGCTATGTTACGGGCTGTACAGGCAGATTGAAGCCAGGTGTTGAGGCTAAGAGAACGGCTAAAACGGCCCATGCCACGGAGAGGAGGCAGAGGAGCGGAGATAAAGAACCATTTTCCGTCGGAGGCAAGAGACTCTAGGAGCTCACAGAAATCACGTTTCAGTATTTCAGATGACTGACTGGAGATGTCATTACAACCAGCGTGAAGAATTATGTCATGGGCGTGAGGATGATCGGCCTATTCAAGCATATTCAATGTAAATAAAATCGGACCTAACACAGAGCTCTGCGGCACCCCACAAGAAAGGGCAGCAGTTTCAGGGAAATAGGGACCCAGTGACATAGAATAGTTTCTATCTGAAAGATAAGAGGAGAACCAGTCCAGCGCACACCCAGAGATACCAACCCAGTGCTTAAGTCTTTCAAGCAAGATGGCGTGATCCACAATATCGAAAGCTGCGCTAAGGTCCAGTCATTGGACACTCTAAGAAGATCGGTAGGAAGAGGGGAATTTTTTCCCTTATATCAGTAACTCTAGCGCCTGGGAAGCAAAAAGTTGCAGAAGATTTCTTGTTTACATTCCTCACAATTGAGTCCCCAATAATGAGCGTTGATGGCAGGGGAGCAGGCGACGAGGGACGTTTAATAAGTGGTGGTAATTTTGTAGGAGGGTGGTGAACAGTGAGAGGGAGGAGGTTTAAGAGACAGGGAGCTACGTGGCACACGAGACGTTAAGGACGGCAGAGATGGAGATTCCCTAGCCAAGGAAGGGAAGTCATTCTGATTGAAAATGTCTAACTTATTTTCCAACTGGATGTTGAATTGGGGAGGTGAGTAAGAGGGGGCCCTCCCTCTTCTCCCACTAGCGCCAACGCGGGACCATGGCACCTGAGAGGGAGTTGAGCTGATCAGGGCTTTTGGCTTAGCCCCGAGCCGGACCCAGGAATAGACAGAAAGCCAGTACAAGGGTTAAAATGCTAAATTAGCAACCAGCTAATGGGAGTAGCAGCCACTAGCAGGGAGGGCACGGGCACTTACATGCGGGGGCTCCGACAGGGAGCCCACAACGTTGATGTAGTTTTAGCAGATGCGACCCACAGAAGGAAAAAGTATCAAGCAGCGAAACTTACCGACACGGGTCCAACAATTAGACCCGATGCGGGAATTAGACTTCCGTCAGTATACGCCTTGACAGCCAGTATCTTGGCAGGAGGTTATCCGGATGTCTTTTAAAACAGCATACTGTAAATCCTTGACTTATGTTTAAAAGGTTTTGAGATCATTCATCCCGATGCAAGATAAGGTAGAATCGGTTGGGATCACACAGTATCCATGACCTAAAACTAGATTAAAAACTCGTAAAAATTTCAAATTGTTACAGAGCCTCTGACAGGTAGACACAGACGCTGACACATGTGCAATAGTGCATCATTACATACATACATACATACACAGTCACACTTATTGCGCAATCCCTCGATGGACTATCAGTTCAGTTCAATTTAGCAGCATTGATTTTAATTATTGCAGTTTGGTAAAAACTGTTTTTGAATCTATTTGTTTTTGCTCTGATGGCTCAGGGGTCCGTTTCAGGAAGGAGGTTTAACAAACTCTGAGTCTAACCCTGAACTCTGAGTTGATTTACCCTGAGATGTGAAACTCAGAGTTTTCGGTTCCAGAACAGCTGATATGAGTTGGTTCAATCAACTCAGAGTATGTTCACGCGCGTGCACCACCACAATAAAAAGGCAGTATGAATGGAGCCATGATACTACGATTCACCATGGTAACAACCACAAACAAACGGGTTGGCAGAAATACTCATGCGCACAAACAACGAGTTTGAACATGTATTTCGTTAAAAAAGCAAGACAGCGGTTGCTGCTGCAACAGAAAGCGAATTGGTGTGGGAGAAAATTGCTGCTCGAGTCAATGCGTAAGCACTAACAATGTATTAATTTCATATTTAATCACAGTTAACTTATAATATTACCAGTGAAAACTGGAATTGTATTACACCTATAATTTCATTTGGGTGCAATCCTGCGGGCGAAAAAGTAAGCTACTATATCCCATTCTGAGGCTGCTATAATCATTTATTTCTTTTTAATTGCTCTCACTGGTTTGTGTCCAGGGAACACTACAAAAAACGTTTAAAAAACGTTTCAGAGCGAGTCACACTTTTCTGACGGCTACAGTGGCTTTACTATTAGCCTACAATAAAGATAAATGCTGTTTGCAAAAAACGTAATGCGACACAAAGAATCTGCTGGGATGTTAAAGCATGTCCACGATGGTGGATGTTAGTGATATGAGGACGGATAACGTATCTACATATCTCATGGACTGTGAAAAAATATGGAAATGAAAATACATTTAGTCAGGACTCAATATCATCTCCCGACGTAAACTCTCTGTGAATTAATACAGCTTTTTCAACGACGGGATCGTCGACAAAAGGACATGACATGTTTAAGAAAAAAATGTTTTATAATCTGCCTAACACTAAGTTTTTTTAGTCATGCAGATAACAAACTGCATTAAAATGTGCCTGATACAGACTGAATGAATGAATGAGGAAATGAGAGAGAAGAAACCCAGAGTTTCTTGAAGACAACCTGCTCCCGACCAGGTTAGGTTCACAGACTCAACAGGTTAACTGAGGTTGTTACCTCTCTTTCTGAAACGGAAAACTCAGTCTCCCTCATCTCAGGGTTAACAAACTCAGAGTTTTCACTAAACCTGCTTTCTGAAACGGACCCCTGTACCGTCTACCTGACATTAACAGTTCAAACAGGGCGTGGCTTGGGTGGAAGGTGTCCTTTAGAATGTTCTGGACTTTTTTGAAACAGCGGGAACTGTGTAGTTCTTCCAGTATAAGGAGAGGGCAGCCGACAATCTTCTGTGCGGGGTTAATGACCCTTTGGAGCGCTTTCCTCTGAGCCACTGTGCAGCTGTTGTACCACACGCACATGCAGTATGTCAAAAAGCTCTCTGTTGTTTATCCTGAGTACTCTCAGGAAATACAGTCTCTGCTGGGCCATTTTCAGCAGCTCAGAGGTGTTCATGCTCCAGGTCAGGCCCTCCTCAATGTGGACTCCCAGGAAGCGGAAGTCCACCACCCTCCCCACACAGTCCCTGCTGATGATTAGTGGTGGGATGTCATTATTATCGCTGCACCACACTATCAGCCGCTCACCTCGTCCCTATAGGCAGACTCGTCCCCCCCAGAGTTGAACCCCACCACTGTGGTGTCATCGGCAAACTTCACCATGGTGTTGCTGTGGTGGGTGGGGGTACAGTCATGTGTGTAAAGGGAATAGAGCAAGGGGCTTAGCACACAGCCCTGGGGGGAGCTGGTGCTGAGGCTTAAGGCCGTAGATATGTGATGGCCCACTCTGACCCTTTGTCTCTGCCCAGAGAGGAAGCTGTTGATCCATGTGCAGGTGGATTGTGGAAGCCCCAGGTCCCCTAATTTGGCCACCAGTTTGTGTGGGAGGATGGTGTTGAAAGCAGAGCTGTAATCCACAAAGAGCATCTGTACATAGCTCCCCTTCTGCTCCAGATGGGACAGTGCAGTATGGAGGGCTGTGGCTACGCCGTCCTCAGTGGATCGGTTTTCTCTGTAGGCAAACTGGTGGGGGTCAAGGCCTCGGGGCAAGAGTGCTGTGATGTGACTCCGAACCAGTTTTTCAAATAACTTTCATCACCACTGGTGTGAGCGTGACTGGCCCTTAGTCGTTGAGGCTGGACATGTGGGGTTTCTTGGGCAGAGGTACTATGGTGGAGGACTTCAGACAGGGTGGGACAGTGGACTGGGCCAGGGACTGGTTGAAGATCATGGTGAAGACTCCAGCCAGCTGGTGTTCGCAGTCCTTCAGCACGCCAGGCATCCAGGGACGCCATCAGGCCCTGCAGCCTTCCTCGGGTTGATGGCCCACAGTGTGCGCCTCACCTCGTGCTCCTCTACTGTGAAACTTAAGCTGCTGTGGGCCATAAGGTGTGGTGTAGCTGTCTCTGGTGGTGTCACCTTGAACCGGGCAAAGAAGAGGTTCAACTCCTCTGCCAACAAGATGTTGCCTTTGGCAGCTCCGAGGTTGGCCCTGCAGTTGGTGAGATGCTGGACTCCCTGCCACACCCGCCTGCTTTTGTTACTGCCCAGGTGGTCCTCAATCCTCCTCCTGTAATCTGATTTGGCCTCTCTGATGCCTCTCTGCAGGTTAGCTCGGGCCTTGTTGTAGAGAACCCTGTCTCTGGACCTGAAGGCAGTGTTCCTCTCCTTTAACAGGTTTACAGGAATGTGCTGGGTGCAGTAATTGAGAGACAAGATCACAGCAGAAGGCTCAGGTGCTGACAGACACACAGAGAGTTGATGAGAGTGAGAGAAACAATCCTCAGTTGTATTCCTTTATTCCCAGGAGCTGCATCTGTCAGGTGTTCTCCCACTTACCCATTTCCAGTTCCTGGCAGCTTTGTGATTTGTTAAATTTCCTTAACACCACTTTGTCCTGTACTGTGGCTTCGCTAGTCATGAAATCAGACGTATAACTATAAATCATGTGATATTCTATATCTCTTCCTTTATATTGGACATTTCAAATATCTTCATCTTTAGTTTTCTGTACTGTTTTTGCCTTACATTTGCACTATTTAGAATGTATTACTGTATTGCATATATTATCTTTCTTTATCTTATTTGTACATATTACTTTTTTATCTTTATTTGTATATATTTCTTATCTTTTATATTATACTTGTACTTGTCCTTATTGCACCGTGGGTCAGAGAGAAACATATTTTCAATTGCTCTGTCTGGCACATATTACAGAATTGACAATAAAGTTGACTTGACTTGATATTTTTCTTAATCTTAAAAAAAAAATCAAAACCAACAATAAATGACTCAGACTAAAAACTATTGTTTGTGTAGCCAAAGAATGACATAGTGTGTTGACACGTTAAAGTGGGTGGCATAGTCCTCTACCATTACACGGATCCTGTTTATTTTGAGTCTATTCACCATTCTGATGGATCAATTGTGTATTAATCCACAGCTGAAAATAGTCCAAATGAAATGTTTATTCCAGTTTGAGTAAAAAAAATGTACATGTAAACTTAAAACTGATTATTGAAAAATATATATTTTATACCAATTAGTAATATAAAAACAAGACTAAGAGTCAACAGCCATGTAGCGTCTCTGTGAGGCTTATACTTTTTCTGAAGTGTACAAAAATGAAAGTGAGTGAAGTGAAGGGAAGGCAAGAATTCTGAATGTGCTATTATAGTTTTGTTCACACACTCATTTTGCTCAGCAATTCGAGCCAAGACATTTGTGTGCAGATGGGAAAAGCGGATGTTTGAATTGGTGTAATGATTTTCCAAACGGCTAGAGATATAACTTCTTATAGGACACACAGGGGAAGGCTTAAGGTAGGTTTGCTGTTGAGCTGCATCCAAGCAAGCTTCCCTCTGTTATTGGACCCTATAGTGTGTGTGTGTGTGTGTGTGTGTGTGTGTGTGTGTAAAATGTCCAGCAGGGCTGTTGTAGTTAATATGACCAGGGTCAGGGATATGGTGGGTTATGAAACTTAACTCTCCTCGTAAATCGACTCATTTCCATCATAACACGTAGGGCGCACAAGGAGAATGGTGGGAGCAAGTGAGTAGCAATGAAGGAAATAAGGATGGAAGAAAGTAACAAGGTAGTAGAATAAGGTAGGAAAGGAAGGAGGGAGGTATAGGAAATAAAATAAGAAAAATATTTAGCAAAGAAGGGAGTAAGTAAGGAGAGTATTTAAAAAGGAAGTGATTGGAGAAAAGTAGGGATAGTTAAGGAAGGAAGCCACAGATCAAGGTAGGGAAGGGCATAACATTATGGAGAACAAATCTCCAAAAAATCTCATGGATTACAATTTAAGGTTTAGGTAGCAATACCACAATGCAAACATTCCAGTAGAAAACTGTAAACATGTATAGCATGGAGGATGTAAGTAGGGAGAAAGGAAACAAGGAAAGTTGAGAGGGCAGACAAGAAAGAAAGTTAGTAAGGAAGCAAAGAGGGATGTATGGAACCCCAAAGTGTTCAATAAATAAAAAGGACTTTATGAAATATATCATCTTATGAATGCATTGTCATAATATGAATGAACCAACAGTTTGTGTTTTGGTTCATAATAATGGAGTTTTATAGGATATCATTTTTATTTGATTATAGACATTTTTACTTCAAAATGCACTTTTAAAAAAATCATGTTCTTTCATCTATCTATAGATTGCAGGAACGTCTGTCTGTGTGTCTTGTCTTGTCTGTTATTTGCATATCTCTCCTATTTGTAACTATGTGAAAAAAATCATAAGGAGTCCTTATGATTTTTTTTCCCCAGCATATTTCCTTGGATTAGGATGGCACCAAGATCTTGCAGCTGTCTCTTGTTGTGGTTGTGCTTCACTACACCCTGCTACGCTCTGCAGTGCCTTGCAGTGTCCTGCTGCGTCCTGCTGAACCTTGCTGGGTCCTGCTGTGCCACGCTACATACTGTAACGCCCTGCAATGCCCTGCTATGCCCTGCTATGATAGATAGATAGATAGATTTTTTATTGATCCCAAAAAATGGGAAATAACGTTGTTGCAGCAGCAAAATTTCAGACACACAGCACACATACAGAGTAAACATTAAATAATAGGAAACAATATACATGAAATAATAATAGAATAATACACTAGCAATATTTACAATATATACAATTTAGAAATAAAATGGACAACTGTTTCAATAGATATAGATAAACTGTAGAAACTGTAACTGTATAGAAAACATGTACAACTGTTTGACTAGTAATGATAGGATGTAGATAAACCTATTGTGCAAGGTTGGTCAAGGTGCATTCAGTGTAGTTGTGATGTATATGAGTCTTATCTAACACTCAGTGATGAAGTGTTAAAATGTTTTATTGCCTGTGGTAGGAATGATTTCCTGTAGCGGTCCGTGCGACATCGAAGCTGTCGGAGCCTCTTAGAGAAGGTGCTCCTCTGTTGGACCAGTGTGGGGTGGAGAGGGTGGTCGGGGTTATCCATGATAGATAACAGTTTATTCAGTGACCTCCTCTCCACCACAGCTTCAAATGTCTCCTGTTTGCAGCCAATAACGGAGCCAGCCTTCCTGATGAGTTTGTTCAGTCTGTTTGTGTCGCTGGCTCCGATGCTGCTGCCCCAGCAGATGGCGGAGGAGAACAGAGCGCTGGCCACAACAGACTGGTACAACATCTCCAGCATCTTGCTGCACACGTTGAAGGATCTCAGCTTCCTCAGGAAATAGAGTCTGCTCATTCCCTTCTTGTAAACAGCAGTGCTGTTGACTTTCCAGTTCAGCCTGCTGTCGATGTTGACACCCAGGTATCTGTACTCCCCAACCATGTCCACATTTCCACCCAGAATGCAAAGGGGCTGCAGAGCCGTTCCCTTCCTCCTGAAGTCAATCACCATCTCTCTGGTCTTATCCACATTCAGCAGCAGGTGATTCTTACCAGACCACTCCACAAAGTTGTCCACCAGCGCTCTGTACTCTCCCTCCTGTCCATCCCTTATACACCCAACAACTGCAGAGTCATCAGAGAACTTCTGTAGGTGACATGACTCTGAGTTGTACTGGAAGTCTGTGGTGTATAAGGTGAACAGAAAAGGAGACAGCACAGTCCCCTGTGGAGCCCCTATACCACTCACCACCACATCAGACAGAACACGGTCCAGGCGGACAAACTGTGGTCTGTCTGTCAGGTAGTCAGTGATCCAGGAGACTGTGGACGCACCGAAACCCATCATCTGCAGCTTCTCACCTAGTAGCAGTGGCTGGATGATGTTGAATACACTGGAGAAATCAAAAAATGTGATTCTCATAGTGCTGCCACCGCCATCCAGGTGCAAATGAGCTCGCTGCAGAAGATAGATGACAGCATCGTCCACTCCCAGACGAGGCTGGTAGGCAAACTGTAGAGGGTCCAGTCGGGCCGGCAGCCTTGCGCTGGTGAAGCCTCTCCAGCTGTCTCCTCACCTGGCCAGGTGTGAATGAAAAGCAGGGGGGTGCTTGAAGTGTCTGTGGGGGGAGATGAGATGTGCTGTAGTTGTGGGGGGAGTGGGCAGACCACAGGGGGGTGAGGGGGGGAGGTGTGGGAGCAAGAGAGCAAGGAGGAGGTAGAGAGGGGGTGTGGGGTGTTGATGGAGTGGTAGAAGAGGCAGGGGATGGCTGTGAGCTAAACCTGTTAAAGTAACAGTTCAGCTTGTTTGCTCTCTCATGGCTGCCTGGTGTTGGTCTTCTTCTATGCTGCTATGACATGAACTTCTACGACTACCATTTTTATTCACTGTTACATTATCTTTATTATGACTATTAATGCCATATTCCAAACCGGCACCGTCAGACACCGCCTACCAAGAGCCTGGGTCTTGCCTGGGGGAGTTTTTCCTCGCCACTCTCGCACTAAATGCTTGCTCTTGGGGGAATTACTGGAATTACTAGAATTGTTGGAACTATACATTATAGAATGTGGTCTAGACCTACTCTATCTGTAAAGTGTCTCAAGATAACTCTTGTTATGATTTGATACTATAAATAAAATTGAATTGAATTGAATCTCTCAAACCGTTAGTCCGATGGATTTCAAACTTGCTACGGGCACGAGTAAGTGTAGTGCCAAGTTTGACATTGTTTGGATTAGAAATGCAAAAGATATCGTTAAATATATATCGGTAAAAAAAACACACTGGCTTTTGCCGCTCTAGCCGCTGGCCACTCCCCCTCTCACACTGCACACTGTGTGAACACACTCAGCACAGCACAGGACCAGAGACAGAGAGGGTCGAAGAAAGCAGCGGAGCTTTGGCAGCTAAAAGGTGAAATACACCTCAGACCCATAAAAAATGTGCAAAGTAGCACTACTTTGGACTGTCTTTGACTTTGAATAAACAAACGACAATTCCTGAATTTAAGAACGTTTCAGAATCCCACACATGCAAAGCACAACCAGCTACAGACAACAAGTGGTAGACAGAGTGTGATGCCACTTATAAGCAGGCTATCTATCTAATAAAGCAAGACGTATCTGTATGTATGTATGTATGTATGTGTGTCCGTGTTTGGGGGGGTGTTACAGCCTTTGACTCTTTTCCTGCTATTGTATTAAATTGCTGTGAGCTGGCAGAACATAACGTAATCTGAGATTATTCCTTCACAGCGCTGTGCAATGCGAGAAAATCTCAGAGCTGAACCGGGCAGACACATCAGTTTTCATCAGGCCTTACCCTGGGTTGGGATAATTAAGTCTACTGCTAACTTATAACACTAATAACATTACCATTGCCAAAATACCCCCACGAATCAAATCCATACTAGCCATCAAGCCACTAAACCTGTATGGAAATGAGCACCTCTGCTGAAATGTTAAATTTGTTAACGATCATACTACACGAGACAACACCATCTCTCTCTCTCTCTCTCTCTCTCTCTCTGCACACACACACACACACACACACACACACACACACACACAAGCACGCACACACACACACACACACACACACACACACACACACACACACACACACACACACACACACAAGCACGCACACACACACACACACACACACACACACACACAGTCCGGTTCTGATGGTTGATGAACGCAGATAGGTGCTGATTGGCTCTCATAACGGGCCAGGTGGGCAGCGCACTGCCATGACTCCATGAGGCCAACGTCTGATTACTCCACATTGTCATTGTGATATTTTGTAATTAAATTCTGAATCTGCCTCGTTCTCTGTCAGGTAAATACAGTAGTACAATGTCTTCCTCTGATGTAGACGTATATGGGGTGCCTAATGTAAAAGTTCGGTTACATTTTTTTAGATGATGAATTTTCAACATTTAGCTCACTTTCCTCACATTTAGCGCATTTTCCTCACATTTGAGACAGAAATTATATATATACTATATATATATTATATCTAAATATTAAATGTTAAATCTAAATATATCTAAATCTAAATGTTATATCTAAATCTAAATGTTAAATCTAAATCTAAATGTTAAATATATATCTAAATGTTAAATGTTAAATCTAAATGTTATATCTAAATCTAAATGTTAAATTTATATCTAAATGTTATATCTAAATCTAAATGTTAAATTTATATCTAAATGTTAAATGTTAAATCTAAATATTATATCTAAATCTTAAATATATATCTAAATGTTATATGTAAATCTAAATGTTAAATCTAAATCTAAATGTTAAATTTATATCTAAATGTTAAATGTTAAATCTAAATATTATATCTAAATCTTAAATATATATCTAAATATTATATCTAAATCTAAATCTTAACTATCTAAATGTTAAATGTTAAATCTAAATGTTATATCTAAATGTGTCGCCAAGTGTAAAGCTAAATATTTAGAAAATATTCAAATCCCCAAGGAAACCACGCCCACTGCAGTGGGCTGCACCGCAAGTTTCAGTCAACACCAGTAGCTAAATACTGACTACAGTGGAGCTGTTTGACTAATGTTATTGGATTAAAACACATTTCGGTCAGTATTTTGTATTATTGACTTATATCACAGAAATGTCTTAATATTTGTGTGTACTATAATGCCGTTGTTTTGTTTGACTCATATCTCCTTGTGTGTTTAACGTTAGTTTGACTCATCCTTCACAAGCAATCTAGCTCACACACTGCAGCCGCCATGTCATCTGAACAGGCCTCACAGCACTGTAACTAGCTAAGATAGCTAGGTTTCGCAATGCGAGACTGAACAGCAGTAGACCTGTCACACTATAGCCACATGTAGCTAAGTAGTTTTTAATACTTTGGTTACATTACTGTATTTTATTAACCTGAATTATGTTGCTATATTAGCTTGCGAAGGAGCTATCCGTTGCTAATGCTAATTTATCTTAAAAAGCAGAAATGTTAGCTAACTACTGCCAAGATATGATTTCACTAGAGACCAGAGAGGTGTTGTAAGACTCGTCAAGTGTTGTCATGTGTTTACACTGTCTTACAATGAAACCATATCTTGGCAGTAACATTAGTTAGCTACTGCGTTTTGACATAAATTAGCTAGCTAACGTTAGCGTTAGCAACGGATAGCTACTTTGCAAGCCAATAAAATATAGCCTTTGCAAACAGAATTAAGGTTAATAAAACACAATAACTATGTAACCAATATTACAAACTTCTTACAAGTGGCTGGATTGTGACGTTTTAGTTTTGTTCAGATGAATATGTTGGATGCATAGCTAGACTTTATCCATGCTGGGCTAATGTTAGACTGCTTGGGAAGGATGACGTTGGTCACACACGGAGATATGTAATTCAAACAACGGTATTGTGATTAACACAACTATTAAGGCATGTCTGTAATATCGGTCGGTCAATAATATAAAATACTGTAGATCAGTGCTTTCCAACCCTTCTGGTCTGAGTTTTCCCCCACAGCCCTGTCATATAAACTCACATACCCCGCCCTATCAATTCCCAATGTGTTCACACTATTTATCATATTAAAGTGAATATTCTTACATTTTCATGCAATTGAACTGTAAACATTTAGGTTGGTTTGGTCAGAAATTCTACTAACTAGAGTCTAGTTAGTAGAATTTCTGACCAAACCAACCTAAATAAAAGGTCTAGTTACTAGACCTTTTACTTGAAGTGTGGTTAATGTTTCAAAAGTCATCCATTACTTTTAACAGTTAGCTAAGTCAGTAGGCCACTCTTAGCTATTTTTTTCTACCATTGATTACTTCGCTATATGTTTTAACATATGTGTTGAGCTGTTTTAGCTGATATATTGTTTTAAATCAATCATAATTCAATTATTATTTTGATTAGTTAAGCTGCTCCACAATCTTTCCAAGTACCCACTGGCTACAGCAGAGATACCCCTTGCTGGGGCATCATGGCAGGTGTTGTGTCAAAGACTGTTTCCCTGTAGATGTGTTTCCTGCTACTTGCGATCTAATTGGAGACAAACAGCCAATCAGAATTTCCCTTTTGTGCAGCGCGATTTGAAGCCACTGCAGTGGGCGTGGTTTCCTTGGGGATTTGAATATTTTCTAAATATTTAGCTTTACACTTGGCGACACATTTAGATATAACATTTAGATTTAACATTTAACATTTAGATATATATTTAAGATTTAGATTTAGATATAATATTTAGATATATATTTAAGATTTAGATTTAGATATATTTAGATTTAACATTTAACATTTAGATTTAGATATAACATTGAGATATAAATTTAACATTTAGATTTAGATATAACATTTAGATTTAACATTTAACATTTAGATATATATTTAACATTTAGATTTAACATTTAGATTTAGATATAACATTTAGATTTAGATATAATATTTAGATTTAACATTTAACATTTATATATATATATATATAATTTCTGTCTCAAATGTGAGGAAAATGCGCTAAATGTGAGGAAAGTGAGCTAAATGTTGAAAATTCATCAGCTAAAAAATTGTAACCGAACTTTTACATTCGGCACCCCATAGACGTAGCCTACACTGTAAGTCAGTAGTAGGCTATATAGGGGAGGTTCATATGAAGTGGTTTGAGGTCCTTCTTTAAGTAATTTTGGAGTACAATTTGGTTCTGAAGAATTCTACATGCAGCAATACCACAGGCCAAGCAATCGACCGTTCCAAATGTACTAGTACTGTACCAGTAATGGCAATTTTAATGTTGTCACTGCCCTATTACATTTTGGCCAATCACATGTTCCCTCTCTGACCAGCTGTTGATGTTAAGTTTACTAACATATACAAATAGGGAAACTAGCAATTATTAACATTTATTAAGCTGTGATAAGTAAACTTTGGGATTTTGTTCTCAAAAGTGTAACAATGATCAATTAAGATCATATTTTTTGCCACGGGGCTCCCTAAGTGGTTAATATGGCCATGGGAAAGGAGACAAGGAATGGAAATATAGGAGAGAAGATTAAGGGAAAATGAATATGAAAACCAGGTAATAAGAAAAGGAAGAGACAGGGAAACTAATAAAGGCAGGGTGAAGGGCAAAAGAAGAAAGCAAGGAAGGAAAGGGCATAGGGATAGGGAGTGAAGGAAGGAGATGAATTGGGAATGAGAATGGGAAGGAAAGCAAATAAAGGGAATAAAGAATGACACACGGGAGGATGCAATGAAGGAAGGGTTAAATAAGAAATAAGAAACAATAAATGGAAAGAAATATGTTGTTAATATATATATGTTAATGAAGAGATAATGAAGGAGGTAAGGGAAGAAATAATAAGAAAGGAGGCAGTAAGGAAAGGACACAAGAAATTAAGGAAGAGACTGAGAAGAAGAAGAAGAAGAAGAAGAAGAAGAAGAAGAAGAAGAAGAAGGAGAAGAAGAAGAAACAGCGAAACAGCAAAAGAAAGGACAAAAGACGAAAACTTGGCAAGAAAAAAAAGGTAGAAAAGGGGGTGAAAGAAGAGGGAGGAATCATATGTGAGGGATGGAGGGATGGATGGAGGTATGCCAGTGTTAATCCGTGTGTGAGAGCAGCGGCTCAGTGTCGGATGTCTGCCTGTGAATGGGCCTGTGTCACTGCGGTATCACCGCGACCGGGCCGGGACGGAGGAAGGTGGGAAAGAAAGAGCTGCTGTAAACAGGAATGTGTTTATGAGTATGACGGAGCAGCAGCAAGCAAACAAAAGCGAAACTCTGAAAAGCGAGAAGAAGAGGAAGGTGTGGAGAAAGAGGCATTAAATGTCTGCCTCTCTACCCGTTGGCCCGTGAGGCTGGATGTCTGTCATCAGCGGGCTTCTGTGTCCTGAACGGGAGCCAATTTGTAGAGAATTTGTAACCCTTCATCCTCCTCTTTCTCCCGCTCTGATTCAGTCTGTCTGACATTTTTATGCCTGGGGATTGTTGTCGCAATACCACAGTGCAACACAAAACAACCCCCCCACACACACATGCGCACACACAAACTCATACTGTCAGGAATAAACAGTGGTGGAAGAATACTTAGAATTATAGTTATATACAAGGCTACGTTGAGACTGCAGGCCTTAATGCTCAATTCCGATTTTTTTTTCCAGATCTGATTTTTTTGACTGACTGTATTATTTTTTGAAATGTGGCCCGCATCAGACTCAAGTACTGGGCACGGCCTGAAAGTGACCCACATGTGCAAACAAGTAATACAACATCACGCATCACACCCAACACCCTGTTTAAATGCTCATCAAAATAAACGGTAGATGCTAGATCGGATCCGCTAGACGTGTCCTTATTCTGCCTTATTCTGCCTCTGATTGGCTTACCCTGGTATTCTTACCCTAACCCTAACCAATCCCCACTCCCCATGCCTACACCTAACTACGTCGACCATTCTAGCAGATGTGATTTAGGATCTACCAAAAATAAACCCATGAACGAACCAAGGAGATGTAATTGTTATGTAGTGCTACTAGCTACCGCTAGCTACAAGCCGATAACCGGCAGTTAAAAACCTTAAATCCATGTTACAGGCTTAACAGCATATGGCCCGCGGATGTATTATAAGATAATAAAAATGATGAATTACAACAATGTGTCCATTATTACAGCTACAGGAACACGGGAGAAGCGTCACAAGAGCCTGCAGTGCAGGGTGGCCCAGCTGGGCGCAGTCCCGTGGTTCTGCTCGCGTTTATTATGCCTAGTTAAATAACTCTGGATTCGGCTATTATTGCATGTTACAACTTTAAAAACATAATGATTTAAATGAGGACTATGTAAGTGTTTGGACTTGTAAGATGATGTACCTCAAAAACCTTTATTAACTGATATATTGACATATAGCCATGTAAAGTCTATGGGAAAAAAACGTTTCAACTCCACCGTCGGCAGTTATGCCCCATACGCAGAGTTTGTGGGGGGGCAGGACGAAACGGATAATTGCATTGTTTAAAAAATTTGTGGAATAATTACTTCTGGCATGACCAGATATTTTAAATAACACAAAACAACTAAATGGTGGTAGGTAATACATCTGATTTCATATAGGCCTACTGCTTCAGTAAAAAAAAATATTATTTCAGGGCTCTGGCTCTCCCCTGAGACCATTGGCGACGCATTCAGGACGCAAAAAAGAAAATTACTGTTGCATTAGTCTGGACATTTTACCGTGCCAACGTTGCAATAAAAGTTGCCTAAATGCCATGTACATAAATTTACTGTCAGCTTACTAATTGATTGCACGTTTTGTGTAGATTTGGACTTTTATAGCCTACGTTTTATTCCACATTGTTTAAACGGCGAAGTGGATCTACTTAACGGATTGTTAAATTGTTACAATGTAATTTAAAATCTGCTTTAAAAATAAACATATATGTTTATTTAGCATGTTTGTTTTTGTCCATATGTGCTTGTGCTGTGTTCCCCAAGTGGTTGGCCAGGTCTCAGCTGTTACAATGAGTTTTTTTTTTGTTTTTTTTGCCCCCCCTGGCTTGAATGTCAAACTCTGCTTATGCTATGCCCATGTTTGCATCAAAGCCTGGGGGCATGCGGTTCTCGGTGCAGAATTGTGACGATGGTCGCTCTAGAGTGACATCAGAGTCACATGACACATGACAAACTCCCTACCCATACACATCCGTGACTGTACTGACCTGGACACATTCAAAACACTCATCAAAACACACCTCTTCAGATTAGCCTTCCACATACAATAGTCTTACATTTCTCCACTGATAGTTACTGGTTTTATTGTTTTACTTGCTTTTAATATACTTGTTTTATGTGTTGGTTTTATTGCTTCATCTGTTTTTAATGTGCTAAATGTGCTGGTTTTACTGTACTGATGTCTTTGAGTACCATGTAAAGCGCTATATAAATAAAATGTATTATTATTATTATTATTATTATTATTATTATTATTATTATTATTATTATTGTGATTATTATTATTATTATTATTATTATTATTATTATTATTATTATTATTATTATTACTACGAATTCCCAACTGACTGTCCGAAAAGTGTCTGTGTGCCTGGTGCATGGTTCTAAAGGGTTGTACTTAGTGTCTTCATTAATCAGAGGTGTGTTTTGGGCGTAACATGCAATCAACCAATCAGAGATCATCTCCCATTCCCTTTAGAAGCCAGGCACGTTTGGACCTTGGAGCATTGCTATAATGATGGAGGATTTGCACCGTAATATTTTTATTTGTAATCTTCTGCATGTTTGTGTGCTGTTGCTCTTCCCTGTGTGTGTGCATGAGTCTAGGAGCATTTTACTAATGCTCTGTTAAAATAACAATGAAATGCTGCGTTACTGACTTTAGACCAGGTTTTTGTTGGTCAATGGCGCGATCACTTTCCGCTGCCTCAAGAAGCAATATGCCCAGAATGCACCTGAACACACCTCCCTATAAGACCAGCACGCCCAGAATGCACCTGAACACACCTCCCTATAAGACCAGCACACCCAAAATGCACCTGAACACACCTCCCTGTAAGACCAGCACGCCCAGAATGCACCTGAACACACCTCCCTATAAGACCAGCACGCCCAGAATGCACCTGAACACACCTCCCTATAAGACCAGCACACCCAAAATGCACCTGAACACACCTCCCTGTAAGACCAGCATGCCCAGAATGCACCTGAACACACCTCCCTGTAAGACCAGCATGCCAATGGGCGCACAGAAGGGCGCAGGTGCATTTGCTATTTAAACAACGTTTTCTGGACTGCAACTTTACTGTTTTGGTCCAGTCTCACCTCGTTTCCAGCAGCAGCAGGCAACTCTTTTCAGCAATAAAGCTTTGATAAACCCACTACATAAACTACGTAAACTACATGCTTAGCACCACAGGTCAAGCAAAGTTACAGCTGGTGAACATAGTGGCGTAGCATTTAGCAGCTAAAGAGACAGATATTTCCCTCAGGAGTTGGTAAACACCAAACATAGCACTAAAAGAGCAGTGGATGTTGTTTGTCCATATCTCCTACATGTTTGGGTAGGCAAATGTTTGCTAACACGTTTATCATATCTCATTAGTTGGGTGATAATATGTCAATTTGTGTTCACAGCCTGTTCTGCTTCCCTAGAGAGGCCAAATAAACTAATTAATAGAGGTTTAAGTGTTAGGGGATGGCAATGTCGGTCAGTCCTCCACTTTGTTCCAGACTGAAATATCTCAACAACTAATGGATGGATTTCCATTTAATTTTGCACAGACATTCATGTTCCCCAGAGGGGAAGTAACCTTGATTTTCCTCTGACTTTTCATCTATTACCACCATCAAGTCACAAAAAAACTACTTTGGTTTATGACTAAATACCTGCTAAACTAATGACATTCCCATCAGCCTCAGCTGTACTTTGTGTTTTGTGCTAATTAGTAATCATTATTTTCAGCATCAGAGGATTTATTCCCTTTAACCCAACGTCGGGTTCAAATTACAAAATTACGTGAAAATACTCCATTTGTGTTTGCCATTTGCAAATACCTCAAACTTGTACTCAAGTACATTACTTACATAACTGTGCTAAGATGCTTTCCCCAACTGCAAACTAATGCATGACAAAACTGGCAGCTTCATTGATTAGCACTCAAACTCATGAACACACCAAACTGCCAAACATATACACAGCCCTCTCAGAAGGTGTGTGTGTGTGTGTGTGTGTGTGTGTGTGTGTGTGTGTGTGTGTGTGTGTGTGTGTGTGTGTGTGTGTGTGTGGTACTAATTACACTCGTTCTGTCTACAAAACAGTTTCCTCATTTTTCACCTGGCTAAGAGACACATTCCGACTTGACACGCACATCCAACCCTCGCTCTCCCTCTCTCTCCTCTCTCTCTCGTTGTCTCATCTCATATTATTGCTTCCTGTTCCTCTCCCTGATAGGTGTCTGTGTGTGCATGTGTGTGTGAGACTTACTGACACTTTACTGATGGAGTGATGTCCATCTGATCCGCCTGCTGTCTCAGGTGTCCGTCAGCACCGCTCACAACACATCAGTCATCCCAAAGCCACCCCGCAGCCCCAAAACACACACACACACACACACACTCCACCAGTCATACACAACTGCACAGATAAAATCGCTTATCTTAACACAGACACCGTAGAAACATCACAATACTGACCCACCCACACACACACACCTTTACCAGTGCAATTCCACATCTGGATAGTGGGGGATGAGGGGATGAGGGAGGTTAACAAAGAGAGATAGGGTGCTGTGACCGGGACCCTAACCACACACACACACACACACACACACACACACACAAATGCATGCACAGTTAGCCTGAGGCAGATTCTTTAGACTACAGTCTCCCTCCTGGGTGGCAAGATTTACACACACACACACACACACACACACACACACACACACACACACAGTTTTGGGCTGTTGATGGAAGCGCAGTGTCAGTGATAGATTAAACTCATACCAGAAGCAATGGAGTGGAATCACATTGAACTGGAACCAGTAAAAATCCAGTCTTTGTGTGTATTAATGTATGTTTGTCTATATGTGTGTGTGTGTGTGTGTGTGCGTGTGTGCGTGTGTGCGTGTGCGTGTGTGTGTGTGTGTGTGTGTTGTAGAGGGGTGGTAATTCCATCCGAGACCCTGAGAGTGACCCCAAAACACATACCCCCGCCTGAGGCCGCACACAAGCCAAAACACACTCAGCCAAGCCACACACAGTCACAGACACCAGCTCACCTCCCCGATACACACACAGACAATACTCAAAGAAGGTGCATTTTATGAAGTTAGTTGTTGATTAGAGAGTACAGTAACAGTAGGTTAGTGGCCTGTTAGCATTAGCAACCAAAGCTCATTTACAAAAGAGATATGTGTTTGAAAACCCAGTAAAAGGTAGTGACAGTTATATGTTCCTGCTAAGTCTTATTAATTGTTAAGCACTTGATTATTAATTGTTAAGAACTTGATAATTTGAACAATGATACCATGTCATAAAACACATTTTTGTCAAGTTGTGCCTTACAATTAATCATTGGCTAGCATTCTGCTTCCTTTAGCTCTGTTTGATGATGATGGTGCACATATCAACTAGAAAAATATTGAGGTCAGATATAAAATTGGTAGATAGCCTTTTAATGTATTTCGTTAGGCAACAATTCATCAATTAAATTATTTTATTTATTTATAGAATTTAAATAATTTTCTTTGAACTGACTCATTTGTATGGACTCAAAACATTCAAGTTGCTCAGAAAAGTTACATTTTAATCTTAAAATCATAGTCAAATAAAAACAATGCAAACTTCGAACATAAGGGAATCTGTGGAGGCAAATAAAGGCTCCCTTATTTTAAAGTGCTCATATTATGCTCATTTTCAGGTTCATAATTTAATTTAAAGGTTATATCAGAATAGGTTTATATGGTTTAATTTTCAAAAAACACCATATTTTTGTTGTACTGCACAGTACCTAGGTAAGGACTACTAGCCAGTCAGAAGCAGAGTATGAGGGCATGCCCTGACAGTACCTAGGTAAGGACTACTAGCCAGTCAGAAGCAGAGTATGAGGGCGTGCCCTGACAGTACCTAGGTAAGGACTACTAGCCAGTCAGAAGCAGAGTATGAGGGCGTGCCCTGACAGTAGCTAGGTAAGGACTACTAGCCAGTCAGAAGCAGAGTATGAGGGCCCTGACAGTACCTAGGTAAGGACTACTAGCCAGTCAGAAGCAGAGTATGAGGGCGTGCCATGCTAGCAGCTAGGTGAGCATTATAACGTGTGTTCCAAAGTGACCACGTTTGTCTCTGAAGTAAAGGCTGGACTACAATAGAGCTGTTTGGAGCAGTTTGTGAACAGTGTTCTCTGTTGGAGATGGTAAGTCCCTTTGGGGTGGACTTTGGGCTTTTTCACTTTGTAAACCTATAACACTATACAGGAAAGGGGAAAAGCCAAAAAGCATAATATGAGCACTTAAAATTTTAAGCAAGTATGGGGTGGTCTCTAGCTCACCTGGTAGAGCGTGCACCCCTTATAGGCTCAGTTGTTGCCAGTGGCCTGGGTTCAAATCTGACTGGTGGCACTTTGCTGCATGTCATCCCCCTCTCTCCCATTTCCTGTGTCTCTTCAGCTGTTCTAAATAAAGGAAAAAACCCTAAAAATGATCTTTAAAAAATGTTATAAGCAAGTGAATTTCTCACTGTGAAATTTAACCACTACTGCATGATTTATGTTGAAATACTGAATTGACAGCATTGAAATGTTTTGTTGAAATGTTTCTTTGAAAACTTGAGTTTTGAGATATAACACGACCAACTGAATTTGATCCAACTTGAATAGTATATATTTTTCTTTTGGATATTGGACACTATCTGATTTGTTAAACCCTAAAAAAAAAAAAATCTATTTGAATTTTGAAATGACCATACGATTCAGATAAATTGTTTTTAAAATATTATCTCAAATAGTCTATTTCTGTGCTTTCAATTTTGGTGGTATTTAAATTTCAATATTATGTGTTTAATAGTGAATACATTTCAATGTGTGGTATTCAGTTGCTCATAAAATTATGATGACCTTTCTACGTTATAATCAACAAACAACTTACAACGCATGGAAACATTGGTAAGAAACAGCTAGAATATTGAGAACATGCAAAGTGCAGTGATGTTTTAGACATTTAGTTGGTTAGTTGTGTTGCCTCCCTCTCCAGCTTCACGTACGACCTCCTCAGCTAACTGAGCTGCTGTCTGAATCTTTTCAATATTCCTTCATATTTGGGTAGTCTATATTAATTTGCTACTAAACATTCACACAATGTTTTTTTGCTGCACATTTCATACAGAATATAAACAATAGCAGTTAGCTTTTTTTTATAACAATGTGATGCTGTGCACATTGTTACCCCTGGATTGAAACATATATTTCACAGGTGATCTCTTTAAATTTAAAACATTATCACTGTGAAGGTTCACACACATAAGACACTGATCAATGAATAATAATCTCATATTTCTCATGATGTGATTGGTCCCACTGAAGGAGCATATCGTAGTTATCCTATTATATTGGAGGTTATGTAGATATGTCTGAGTGAGGATAATTGTGCAACTGAAAAGACTTTAAATGTAGATTTAAAACTGGACTAAATGCAACTTAAAAGTGAGGTTGTTTTTTTTAAAGGCTGTCATGTCTTTTAACAGCATTTCAGAAGGTGTGTTTAAATGTAATACACGTCGAAATGTGGTCATTGATGCTGTTGAGCCAAGATTTATATTTAAAATATATGTCTAAAAATGTACACACAGTTCAGAAGATTGAGGCGTCCGACGACTTTCCCACGCAGAAACTCGAGTGAAGATAATGACCTCTTCTGAAGAGTCCATCATCTTTTTTTAATCCTCCGTGTCCTCCTTGTCTACTAGCAACTGCGTGGAGGAGGGGTGGGTGTGCGATTACGGAAGGCTTGTTTCATGTCGATGCAACAACAGTGTTGTTGTCATTACTTAGAATTCCTCATGGGGGTGACAGAAAATACGCACTACTAGCTTTCATTATTATTATAACTTGGTGGGACTACGAGGTCATCAGGTCTGTCAGTAAAATATGTTTCATCCGTTTGATTGGTATATTTGTGACCACCTGGATTTTGTTAGAGGTTAAAGCTATGAATACGTGTATTTTAAACATGTAATGTATAATATAAGATTCCACCACTTTACCAGTGCTGGTGAATGATGAGTGGATTATGATAAATAAAACTTTATAGTGTTAACTTATTGACTATTTACTCCACCACCACCTGCTGCTGCTGCTGCTGAAAGATAAATGTCATACTCCATTGACTAACCCTGAGTTGGGGTTAGGGGTTAGAATTTTTTAAACCTGCTTTCTGGAACAGGCCCAAACATACATCTGCCACTGTATTCTTGCAAAACTCATGAAAATGCTGATCAATAGAGATAGAGAGACCTTTGTTGGTGGTGAGCTCACCGTGGGGAGTGTCTGTGGTTGCAGTGTTAAACCTCTGCACCGGGCTGCCTCTCTCACAGTGAGATTTTAATGACTCCTTGTTGATTCAAGCTATTGTATTTTTAATCCCTGACACTTAGTCTGATACCTTTGGTAAGCTGCGGTGCAGTGTCTGAGTGCATGCGTGTGTGCAGTGTTTTTCTTGGCAGCGTGGCTGACATAAGCCACGGTTACACTTTTCTTTTCAATGTGACTTTTGTGATCAGATGCGCCAGATCGGAACTCCGCTGTGTCCACAGACCGTGTGTGTGTCCACACGTGACACTTCAGTGCGACTTGCCTGATCGAATATTTATCGTCTCTCAGATTTGGTGGTTCAGGTGGCACCTTGATCGTTTTTGGCAGCTGCTGCTGCTGTGGTCCTGCTCGATGTCCTGCACGCTACAACTATTATTTCTATTCATAGTTCAATTATCTGTATTGTTCCTATAAGTGCCAAAACATATCATACCAACTGCTATGATAATTATGTATCATATTTTTGTATATCTGTATCAGTTTATCTGTGTCCCAACGGATAGCGGTAGATAGCTACCCACCCAGAGCCAGGGTCTGTCTGAGGTTTCTGCCTGTAAAAAGGAAGTTTTTCCTCGCCACTGTCGCACCAAATGCTTGCTCGTGGGAAATTGTTGGGTCTTTGTAAATGATCTGTAAAGTGTCCTAAGCAGAAGCAGCGTTCAGTTTTTATGCTCCACATATCTGGAACAAACTTCCAGAAAACTGCAGGTCCGCAGCAACTCTCAGTTCTTTTAAATCAAAGCTAAAGACCTATCTTTTTGATGTTGCCTTTCTTTAAATAACTTTGTTATACTGAAGTTGCATTGATGACACTGTATGACATTCTATAACTGCTCTTTAATGTTTAATTTCTTATACTGCACTGTAACTTTTATTCGCGTATTTTATCTCTCAGTTCTTTAATTTCTTATACTGCACTGTCAATTTTATTCTTGTCTTTTATCTAGTGGTATTTTTGAACACATAACGGACATATTTATGAGAATTTCTCCAATGCGGGTGTGACATAGATTAAAAACAGGATTTAGAGGAGGAAGAGAAAAAAATTTCCTCTGGCTATGAGAGCTATGCGAAAGCCTCGCAAATACAGATAACGGACATATTTCTGAAATATTACCTCTCAAAAAACACGGGTGTGACAATAAATTATTCATACAAGGACCACGTCTGTGAACTGGTCAGATTTAGTCTGTGAACTAGGTCAATAAGAAAGACAACGTCTGTGAACTTGTCAGATATTTCTGTGAACTTATCAAGAGACAGACTGAACTGTCCCGGATTTAGCAATGTTTACCGAGATTAAACTAAGCTTTGAAGTGACGGCTACATCGTAGTGAAAAGTAGAACTACTGCAATCTTGTAATGGGTAACGAAAACACATCATTTTTAACTGCTCTTTAATGTTTTAATTTGTTTTTTTTAATCGTTTTCTAATCGCGTGATATAACAGGATGTAGTTTCTATAAACAGAACCACAAAACCAACAACAGTTTGTTTCCATCCAGAGGAGTAGAGGGGAAACTACTCTGAGCTGTGTTTTCAAGGTGTAGTGCAGGGAAATATCACCTGCCGTGAGCACGGTGTATTTTATTTTGAAAAGTAACCGGATGTTTTATTTTGTTTCTGTGCTCGACTTCCTGTCCCACACAATCTGAATTGTGCTGAATTGCTGCGGAGCTCTCCGTCGTCCGTCAAAAATAGAAGCTCTGCGTATCTGCTCTGGAGGGCTGGGACTGACGGAACTGGGACGGAGTAGGTACGCAGACGTTCTGCAGTCAGTGGAAATGCACACATTGACTTTAATGGAAACCTAATGACTCCGTCGACGTCCCGGAGACGTTCCGCAGACGTTCCGCATCCGGTGGAAATTGCCGGTTAGAGTGAATAAACTAGACTACGCAAAGCATAGTTTGGTCACAAGTGGACGTTACGCATGGTTGTAGATTGCAAACCGGCTTGCTAAATCAAAGAGTTTAGAAGCTAAGTTCTTTGGCAAAATGGAGAGAGGGAGCATTGGACAAGTTGGCCACCTGTGCAGAATCCAGGGTTGTGGCAGAGACATTTGGTGTCAGCGAGACAACCGTTCACCGATGTGTAGATGCGGTGTGCAGGGCCAAACCATTCAAGCTGTTGAACCAATTCATCAATTTACCCGACGTGCCTGAGGCTCAGGCTACAGCGCACCGCAATACCACTACGCACCTTGTGCTACAAGTGTATGGGACCCTGGATGGGACCCGTATCCCATCTGATGGATACCAGGACTATAGTCATGTGACCTACATGTTCGCTACCTCACAACTTATTCGGCAAAGCTGTTTCCATCACCCATTTTGCGCATTAACTCTTTTTTTAAAAAGGCAAAAACCACCTCAAGCGAGTGTAAAAACTTTCATTTTAGATTTTCCGAATTTGGCCGTTTCCATCAACATTTTCTAATGCGATACTTCAAAATGTGCATGAAAATACATTGATGGAAATATGACTAATGATACATGCTTACTAAGGATCTCTTCAGTGGGCTGTATCACTGCCCCACTAGTCTGGATCAACAAAAGTACATTTCCAGAATAATTGCCTGACATCCGGCACGTCCCTGATCTTCTGCGCTCTGTGTGTGTGTGTTGACATTCTCAAAATCCCTTCACTTCGGGAAACAGCAACAAACAAGCTACATGCTGAAAATGGCAAGTTTTGAAGAAAATTTGGGATCGTGCAACAAGGCAGGCCTGCTTGGTTCTTTAAGGGAATGATTTTCAAGGTTTCAAGATTTACAAGGAATAGCTTTACTACAACTGGGACATTTTGGGACCGCTTAGCGGGGATAGCTGTGGACAAATACACACAGCGATACAGTGATAAGAGCAAATAATGTTTAACCATGTATCCAGCTAATTTAAATAGCTTGTGTTACTGTTTTGTGTGAACAGTTAACTTCATTTAATATTTTATGTGGCGTTTTCTTTTGTAGGGTGTAAATGTTCTACCAAAACAAGTTCCTTCCCGAGACTATTTTGCAGAGCTACTGTCACTGTGTCCGGAGCTTAGTGCCGCCCAGGATAATTGTGATTGGTTTAAAAAAATGCAAACAACCCAGAGCGGTTTTTTTATCTCCTATCCCACTTCCAGGATTGCTTCGTTGTTGCCGGAAATTTCGCCATATGGCCTTCTTTTCGGTCGGATGTCTGTTACCTTCAGCTTTCTTTGTGTTGGAATTTTAAACAAAAATATCTGCAGGGTAAATCCAGACAGCTAGCTGGACTATCTGTTCAATCTGAGTTTTCTGTTGACGCCGACCAATATGATTGTGATTGGTTTAAACGAATGCCAATAATACAGAGCACGTTTTTTTCCCATCCTGGAATGTTGTGGAGGAAGGTCTGGCAATGTAAGACTAAGCCAGACCTTCCTCCACAGCGCTGTGGAGGAAGGTCTGGCCACTGATTCTACTGCAACTGCTAATTACAAGAAAAGGCATATCATAAAGTGTGTTACAGCACAATCAAGGTGGGAAAAATAACAGCATCAGAGCAGTAAAGAAATCATACACAATATGAAAATGTACCAAAAAAATTTAACCAAGCAAAAAACATCCTTTGAAGTGAGATGCACCTTTGTACTTTGCTGGAGAGAGCAGAAAAAAACATTTACATGAAAGTACTGTACAGGTTTGGAGCAGCTATCAGACTAGAAGTATATCTCTAATCTCCCTGATGACAACATGGTGCTTGATACAGTACATGGTTTACACATGGGCTGTGTTTGTGTGTAGAGTGTATATGAAAAACACCACTTACAAAATGAATCAGACAGATTCATTGCAAATGGAAACAAAGGTCCGGAGTCAGCTGCGATCCGATCTGATCCTCTCCGTATCATCAGATAACATGCAGAGCCACCCAGAGATTCCACAAAAACCACATCTGCTCAGCACATGACCCTGTAGCTATGCCATACAGTACCGTACAGCAGCTAGGCCAGCTCTTCAGAGACAGCGGGGCTCGGTTCTAATGCCCTTGAGAAACACACATGAGGGATAAGACTGAAGCGATGGTATATGGAGAAGAAGTCGGGAACTGACAGCACTGACGAGGTTATCAGTTATTGATTTGTGGTGTATTGTTTAAGCATGAACGTGTGCTTCGATGATCTCTTCCAGATGATGATATACATGATGATATCTCACTGCCTGCCGATTATGTGACTAACAAGATGCTTTGTGGTGTTCCAACCAGAAGTAAATACACACCCTGCATCCTTTGATGTCCTGGCTGTGTTTGCCCTCCTATATATCGCCCTCACATGCAATCTCTGCCTAACCCACAAACTCTTTTTTACCCTGAGCCTGTATATGTGCACTAATGAATTCATGCTTTAACAACTCAGAGTGTGCATGTGCTGTATGCAACATATTTTTCTGTATCTGTGTCAGAGCGGAAACAGGTCTCTCTCACTGCCAGTAAAGTCCCATTAATCACCCTTGAAGCCACAAGGCAGGCCAGGCCAGTGGATGGGACCGTACGTCTGTAACTTTAAACCACAATGCATTACCGCTTATGAACATGGTCCGTCCTCCATCGATCACGCATCTGGATCCCATTGTCTTATGCCCCGACATCAGACAGTCATCTGGAGCCCACGGAAGAAGAGGGAGGGAACGGAGGGGAAGAAGGGCACTCCGATTACTGGTAGAGTGATTAATCATAAAGATATTGGAAGTAGGATGAAGCAATGACAGAGTTGGACCACAGGGCATAATGATAATGGCTGCTCCTCTGGGTCTAGGGTTGTAAGATCGAGGAACTGAGGCCAAAATGTGAACGTGAAGCCTGGATAAAAGGTTAAAGGGTAAGACATGAACTGTAACCTGAGAAGTTAAGGTAAATTAGTGCTTTGCGTTAGCAGTCATAGCTCTGTTTTACATTAGCATGAGAAAGTTATTGCTCTGTAAGAGCGATGCAGATCACTTGAGCCCGAGGTCTCATGTCTGATTAGTATCACGCAGATACTTTATGAAGAATAACTGAATCGCATGCTGTCAGTTTTGGAGAATGTACATTGGGTGTCTGCACAAGTAGATATATACATGTGAAGATAGCATACAAGAAAAATATAACTTCAGCTTAACATTTCACAATGCAATTCTGTTAGTGCACATTAAAACTGACTACAGCAATTTAAAGCTCTAACATCTTTTAGTTGAAAGACTACATACAGCTTAAAATCATTTTGACTTTCACGTTCTCCGACAGATGACGGTAGTATCAATATGAAGTTATGACGCAGGCTTTGGGGGAAAAAAACACTCTAACAATGCTGTGTGCAGTAACTAGTTAAACCCAGCAGAAGTTACCTGCAGGTTTATTATTTTAATCATCATCAACTCCATGATTTCTTGCATTGTGATCAGAAGAAATGCATTATTCAATAAACAAACAATGCTGTTGAAGTGGAATTTGCGGCAAGAAACGTAGTACCAAGCTAGCAAGAGCTATGTAGGGTGAAATCCTTTACATTACAGGCGTTATATGCAGGGTCAAGTGAGGTGCCAGCAAAGGCGGCTTGTCTACTTCCACCCACAAACCGATTTGTTTGTGCTTGGGTATAGCCGATTCGTCTATACCCAAGCAGTCAGAAATTACATACACCCATAAATTACATTCACTTTAAACATCGGATGAAGTGATTCTTTTCTCTAATACAGATGATACTGTGTCATTTTAATAAATTACAAAATAGTCTTGAAAAAAAATGATGATTTCTCCATGAATCCTTTCGTTACCTAGCTTGTCTGGTAGCTTGTTAAATAGCTTTTTGGATAGTTAGTTAGCTAACTTGCTAATTCCACCCAACATGCTTTCCATCCCGGTCTCACGCCAGTTTGCGAAATAGTCACGTTATTTTGATTGTGTTATTGATTGATTCGTGTACAGGTCACGATTTTCTCGTTTATTTCGTGTACAGGTCACGATTTTCAAACGTTATCATTTCACAAACTGCCATGACACTGGGATGCTCTGGGGGACGCAACAACGGGGAAATTAAACACCACACGCCGGCGACAACAACAGGACAGACCGCCACACGGGGGACGCGATGTCTCTGTGGCACGCAACAACGGGGACATGAAATGCCACAACAACGGGACGGCTGAGATTAGGAAGAGAATAAAGCGGAAAGGAACTGCAACACGCCGGACGCAATCCCCGGTCTCCGGGGTGAAAGTCCTGTATTGTTTGACCCATCCACCACCCAGACCAACCTCCCTATGCGGATTTTCTGCTTTTCATACTACTCCCTACCGTTGTCGTGCTAAAGTCACGAAATATGCTTCCCATTTAAATACATTAAATTAAAATTTGTAATCACCACATGAAAAAAACGACATAATCGTGTCCTGTTCACGAATCAATAGATTCAATCACGTAACCATTTCACAAACCATGAGACTGGGCTGTGCTTTCACTGGTTACAGAAAATGAGCCGGCTGGCTAGTTATCTAGCTAGCTTACTAGGAGGCTCAGTTCTAAGTTCAGCATAATCTGTATTAGCGAAAATAATCACTTCATCCGATGTTTAAAGTAAATAAAATAGCTTGCCTGCCTACTTACTGGAGTTCCACAACTACACATTTCCTCTACAACTGTACAATTTTGGCTGTATTGTTTGTGTCCCCTTCAAAAATTGCTCTTGAGAATTTTTATATTTACATATATACAGCATATATTTACGGAGCTGTTGAAATGCAAAATGTTTAAAAATGAAAATCAATAAAAGTCTCTTGTGATTTGAGTGATACTCTCCAGATGGTGGACACAAGACAAAACTCTATCTTCTTTGCCTTCATCCTCTACCATTGCTCACAACAACACCAGCCCATGTTCAAAGGAATTCACTTAACGGATGGAGTGTGAGTTGCAACTCCTCTTCCAAAACCTCTCACCCTCTATCCTTGTAGGACCTTCGAAAACAAACCACTGCAAATATATTATTTCTCTCTTTCGTTCAAATCAAAGAGAATTAACTTTATGTGGGCACAAACATCTTACTCAATTAAAAATACAGAAGTACTAGCATCAAAATGAACATAAAGTATCAAAAGTAAAACTACTCCTTACGTGCAAAATGGCACCACTCAGAGGATTTACTCTCTATATCTTATTTGAACATTATTGATGCATTTATGTAAGCAGCATTGTGAACTAGTTCCATTTTAAAACATTAACTACATGTTTTAAATAGCGGCCATTACATTAAATAGGAGGGTCACATGACTACGGTCACATGATTAAACCGCCACCGTGCGCAAGTTAATATAACGGTCATATCGTTTTCGATGTCTTTGGAAATCAACCTATAATGTTGTTTAGATATGAGGATGTGTTGTGTAAAACATATGTATCATAATAATAATGTAATAATGTAACATAATAATGATTTAAAAATAAGATGTATTGTTATAAGTTTATAGCAATAGTTTAGGCAATAAAACTACTTAGGGTTAGTAAAACATCAGGGATCGGCTAGAAATGATTCACGTAGAACCTCTAAAATGAGGATGTAACATGACGTCACAGATGACTAGTCTATAGCATCTACAGGATTTGCTCCGGTGCCGCCGGAAATGTCCATTACCTTCCTCTTTCTTTGTGTTGTAATTTTAAACTCTGGTGGATTTGTGAGGACTATGGTTAACTGCTCCTCACATCTCTGCAGGGTAAATCCAGACAGCTAGCTAGACTCTGTCCAATCCTTTGAACGTACACATGTTCCACCAAAACAAGTTCCTTCCTGAGACTATTTTGCAGCGGTTCGTTGCTCTGTCTGGCGCTAAGCACCACCAAAGATGATTGTGATTGGTTTAAAGAAATGCCAATAAACCAGAGCACGTTTTTCTCCCATCCCAGAATGCTGTGTGGACTAGCCAGACCTTCCTCCACAGCGCTGTGGAGGAAGGGTTAGCTAAGCGAGACTACTGCATCATAGACTAAAACTCGGTTAATTTCAAAATGACAGTTGACTTTTGGTTTCACACGGGACACAAACCTCGGTCCTAAATGAAAATCTTGTGTTTGTTTGTCCCATTGACCACCATATAATGGTCAACCCATTAATGGGATCAAGTACAACAATTAACTTACTCGGCGGAGATTGCGGTTAAGTTTAGGCAAGAAAAAGTGAGCGTTACGTGGTGACGAAAGTTAGGTTTAGTCATCGTAAAACAACTAGTTTGTGGTTTGTATTGAAACACTCCCAAGGAACATCTATTTCCTGGGTAAAAGTCTTTTGTTTTCCCCAGGAAGCAAACTCCGCTCCCTGGCTTGAAACTCTTGTGTGTTAACGCCCACCCATCACCCCAACCACCTTTTGGACTTACAGAGGTCTGACAAGAACTTTTAGGGGTCAATCAATGTCTTGTTTGTTGATAAAATCCACTATCATTCGATTAGATATACTGAGAGCAAAGCGGAGATCTCAGTAGGAGCATGAGTCTAGGGTTCCAGAGAATATCAACAGATGAACAGAACAGATGAACATCAAACATTCTGGGCTATCTTTGATCTGTGGATTAAAGTAATTGATGCTGAGTTTTATGGGATGGAGTGTGCTTTGTGTATGGAATATGTTCTCCGGCTGTGTGAGGCTTTGCCTGTAAGAATCTGGATGACTCATTACATCCCCCCCAGCCCCCATTAAACTCCAGCTCTGGTCAGACGCCCCCAATCCTGCTCTGGCACCTCTCCTTCTGCCCCGTTCAGAGTGATAAGCCCCAATTATGATTGCCCTCGTCCAGAGTTCACACACACACACACACACACACACACACACACACACACACGCACACATGCACACATGCACACACACACACACACAGTGAGAGGTCTGATGGTCAGGTGCCCCAGACAGCATTCCCCTATGTGATTAGGCTTAGTGAGCCATCTCCCTTCTCCAACCTGTCGCCAGTAGCTCTGCTTGGCCTTAACACCCAGCCAGCCGGCTATACAACACCACTGTCTGTGTGTAAGTATGTATCCACAAATCTAGGCAGTGTGTCAAATTTCTCTTTCACATTGATCTAAACTGTGTGTGTGTGTGTGTGTGTGTGTGTGTGTGTGTGTGTGTGTGTGTGCTGCCTCCAACCCCTAAAGCTGTGTAGATTAGTGGCAAGACCCCACCAGAGCATGACAAGGCTCTTGTCTCTGGAACTCAGTGGTTTTATGGCTGAGCACGCTCTTGTGTGTCATGCTTGTATGTGTGTGTGTGTGTGTGTGTGTGTGTGTGTGTGTGTGTGTGTGTGTCTGTGCTGCTATGTAGTTGAAGGCATGTACCAGAAAAGTTATTTGTTGTCTTTGTTTCCCGGCCTTTATTTCTTAATCATAGTGCAGAATCGGAAGGGGTAAGGGGCTTGAGGTTTTTTTAAGTCAGGCTTGTCACTGTATCTGTATGTGTGTGTGTGTGTGTGTGTGTGTGTGTGTATGTGTGTGTGTGTGTGTGTGTGTGTGTGTGTGTGTGTGTGTGTGTGTGTGTGTGTGTGTGTGTGTGTGTGCATGTGCGCGTGTGCGTGTGTGTGGCGGAGGGATTTGTAGCTCCACAGGCTGTAGGAAGCTGCTGTGTCACCAGCTGTCACTCAGTCGCCCGCAGGCCACTGTGTGTATTTAAGCTCATACCTGAATGAAAGTGATGGATTCCTATTGGGGCATGCTAAGTTATCAATTACAATTCATCATTAAATTTATTAGAAAATTAGCTACAGCCTTGGGCAAAGCAGTGCCTTACATTTATAAACAATTTAATTAATTTCTACTCCAGGTTTTAAGGCCATCAATAGCATATAGACCTATCCCTATAGCACTTTATAGTCTCAGGAAAATGTTGATGGAGAATCATCAAAGGCCTTTTTTTAAACAATAGATACCCCCTCTCTTAAATGCACTTCTCACCCCCACCCCCCACCAAGTAAATAGAGTGTACATACCACATTTAACTGAGCATTAACCCTGTTGTCACTTAGTGACAGTGCTTGGTGTGACTGCGTGTGTTTCTTTGTGTTTTTATGTCTATGTGTGTGTGCTGGTAATTGGGGATTGTGGAGTTGACGCTGCGGTTTTCCGTGGAACTGTGATTCCGACTGAAAATACCAGAGCTCTGACCTCACAAAGCAAAGATCCCCAACCCTAAATCCCTGTCTGCCATCTGATAGTCCAACACAGACACACACACACACACAGGTGTACAGAGGAAAACCACAGAGACCCACGGTAAGTTGGGGATGTAGGGGCACAGCTGATGAGTAGTGCCAGTATTGCATAAATATTCACCATATATTGTTTAAAATACAAAATAAAATAAAAAAAAAATTCTCAGTATGTTCTGCTATAATGTTGCAAACCTTGCATATATGCTTTACATTTTAATGTTATTTTTGTTCAGAATTATTTTATAATACAGCAACTTTTTTGCCCTGTGTTTTGCCTCTCACACAGACATTCAGTTAATCCTGTAATTGCTGGAGCTTGTTCAGGCTAAAATCATATCTGAGTATTGTGTGCTATATTATCATTTTTTTCTATTATCGAATTATCAGCGTTATCTGAGTCTCACTTCTCTATCAATGAAACTAAATACATTTTCTGGGTTGGTGCGTCACAGCCTCCTTGCTATTGCTATTTGTTTTTTTAAGTCAGTTTAATTCATGCAATGCATTATGAAGCAAAAGCTGCTGTATCTGAGATAGCGTCAGATTGATGCAATCATATAAACTGCTTCACCAAACTATTTCCTTATTATTCATTTATGTCATCATTGTACAAACTAAATAAAACCCCACACCATCTGCCTCTGGCTGCAGATTTGTGGTGCTGTATGTTCACGTTGTGCTTCAGAGTGATAAGACCAGTGATGTGATTGGCTGAGAGTGTATTTATTAATCAACACACCCTTTGATCTATATTTCACTTCATCTAGCCTTATTTGTACTTTGCGCTGCTGCACCTACATGAACCAAAATACCATGTTGCGCAGGTTGTTGCCCGATTAATATGGGGCCCATAATATTTGCAGGTCTTGATAATTAATGGATGGATTGCCTAATTGGCTAGATTATTAGTCATGCCAAAGAGATAAAAGACTGTTACATCATGAAAGGCCTTTTTGATAGAATATTATTACAGTTAAATGGAAAAGATTGGAGCCTACAATGCAATACAATACTGTGCCCTCCCCACAGCCCTCCCCTGGCTTAATGTATCCATGTTTTAATTCAAAAAATAAAATTACTACATTCTAGTTTGGAAATTATGATAGCATACTGTTTAATACCCTGTATACTCTGTTCTTATTTGTAACATTGTAACAAGGGTCCTTCTAAATTCTATAGTTCTTGACTATGTCTTAACATCACTGCAAGGTTAAGGGCCGCAGTTAACAGCATGTTAGAGGGACAGTAAATGCTGCTGTTACACCCACGTTGCTTTGTATGTGTATGAATTGTATGAGTGTGTATGTGCAACACATTTTCACTCCCATCGCGTAAAATACGGACACTTGGGCATGTGCCTTTGGAGTTGTTATTGGCGCTAAAAGTCTCCTTTAGCGTCATATATAAACCCGCTTTGTCGGGACTCTTGGGATCACTTTTGGTGCTCTGGGTACGTTTAACTGACATGCAGCACAAGAACGGGACAGTTAGGTTCAGGAAAAGATCGTGTGTGGAGTTATTGTACATTTCAGTGACACGCGGGACAAAACGGGACACGAACCCCAGTCTCCTGGGGGAAAGTCCTGTGTTGTTTTACCCGTCCACCACCCCAACCAACCTCCCTACGCAGTATTTCGGTCTTTCATACTACTCGCTAACATTGTCGCTCTTCATACTACGTCATCTTACAGCAACGTGTTCCAGCTGCTGCTCTGCCCGGTGCGTTCCATACAGACGCTGAAGGGTGATTTTTGCATTGTATCTGACGCTGAGAGCCTACTAAGCATATGTATTTGACGAGTTGGGACTGAGAACGGGTTGGTATGTGTGTGCACGTTGTAGCCTGGGCAGCAAAAGAGGAGCACATTCGTGGTAAATCCCTGGCGGCTGAGTCGTGGTGACAGCAAGCGGTGACATGGTTCTGCACCCTTAGAAAACAGAGGAATGAACCAAATTAAATTCTGCTGTGAGTGTGTGTGTGTTTATGTGTGATCCAAAATGACAGTGTGCTGGACGGGGAAGGCGGTGAGAGCGAAGCCCGGCAGGCTGGAGCTGTCAGCTGTTGTTGTTTTCACACTAGTACTGTGGTAATGCCTGGAATACGCAGCTGAAGGCAACTATTTGATTTCCTGCACAGCAGAAATGGTTCTGATAAGGTCTGAACACACATTGACACACACACACTTACTATGCAATTTGCTCCTTGTCACCTCAACGATGGCATAGGGCAGTCCTGTCGACAGGCACGTGGGAAATTTGAGCTTTCAGTGCTGACACAGGCCGCCAGCACATACAAACAGTGTTTCTCACTTTCTTCCCCTGAGTGAGCAAACTGTGCTCTGCTGAGTGACACTGAGGAATAAACACATACATAGTTGTGGCTTCTGTCACTGGAAACAGAGGAAGTCACAGCCAGTAAATGTGGGGAACGAGTGGGTAGACCTACGCTATAGCCAGCACCTATGTAGTCAACGCCTCAAGGGCCCGCACCTGCCTCCACCTCAGCCTTCTTTCTCCCTCTTTTTCCCTCATTGTTGAACAACCAGCGTGTGTGACCCAGGCAGGATAGAAGTGAAAGGGTACTCCAGGAGGCCAGGCAATAAGCCTGTAACAGGGACCAAACATTATGAATCATACAAATTGAGATTGATGATGCACATATTTGGACAGTCTCTCATTGAAGGCATGTATTGTGTGACAAACTTAAAATAGAAAACTTAATGGGGTGGGTTCATACCCAGTCTTGTCTGCACACCTCAGCACACCTGACCAATCGCTGCATGAAGTGGGCATGATTGTTCGAATGTCGGTTTCTGAAAGTTACAACAAAGGTGCCTTATTTTCTCATTTTAATACATGAGAAACTAAGTTGTCAGGAAAGTAATCCAAAGGTAAGAACATCATCTATTGTAGAGCTCCAAGCAGGGTTGGGTCCAGAGGGGGTCCCGGGGCAGCACCTGCCCCCCTGAATTATGATTGCCAGCGCCTTTTGCCTGTTGTACAACTTCACTAAAATTTTTAGCCATGCTAGCAGCATGGCTCTAGGGAGGGTCAGTTGATTGGTCCACCACTTTGTTCCAGACTGCAACAACTATTATATGGATTTCCACGACATGTTGTACAGACATTAATGGTCCTCAGAGAAATAATCCCACTGCTTTAGGTGATCATCTGACTTTTCCTCTAGCACCACTATGAGGTTGGCCTTTTTGCCTTTTAGTGAAATACCTTGACAACTTGTGGATGGATTGCCTGATTGACTGTAGATTCTTAGTCTTGTCAAAGAGATAATAGGCTGTTAATTTAAAAAAGGCCTTTTTTGATGGAATATTATCAAAGACAAATGGAGAAGATTGGAGCCTTCATTTTGTAAAACTGTAAATACATGTTAGCGTTGTAGTGTAGCTAATGTTGGAAAGCTAAGAGGGCATGTGGGAGATTACTGTTTCAGTACTCAGAGCCATTAAAAAGGTTAAAGTTGTCATTATATCACATGACGAGATTGTCTCCTGAACTCATTCATGCTTGTTAATCTCATAGAGACAAAGTCATTATATTTTGATCAGATTCCACCCAACTATGCAGGACTGTGTTTTGATTATTTTTGTATCAGATGTCTGAGCAGAGACATCATTCCACTGTGGTGTGGGAGAATTTTTCTCCGAAGTCTATAAAACCTGCAGTGAAACGTGCCTCGCCCTGTCTGCAATCATAACTTCACAATTTCACCAGCATGACTTTCAGGGGAGAGTGTAAGTATCCCTTCATGGTCAAAACCTTGTTCCGGTGGCATTTCCACCCGGACAAGAGTAGCACTCTGTGGCAGCTGATTTTTCCAGCCTTTATGCCAGCTTGAGTGTGTGCACGGTTGAAGTGTGTGGTCAGTGTTGGCTTTTTGCTGAAAGCCAAAGCTCTTCCAAAGCCACAGACAAAGCCACAGCAGGTGGATGGGTAGCAGGGTGGAGGAGAGGGGGGAGGATGGTTGGGGGTTACAGAGGGCTCAATGCCTCTCCTCATCACGCTTCTTGACTCTGAAGAAAAGGCTGATTAATCGGAGCCTAATAGGATGGAGAGGCCACACTCATCCTTTTACTGCTGCTGGACAGGCCTGCAGGACACCGACTGTGTCCTGCAGTGAGGAGGAAAACCTTTAGGGGACTTTGTGGAAATAATGCTTCACATCAACAGAATGCATGACACATTCTTAAGTCGTTACTTTTTCCTCTGTCCTCTGAACACGAGACTGACATTGACAGCAATAGAACTATGATTATCCTCAACTCTGTCTTATTCCTAATAGATTTTTATATAAGACAGTTATTACTATTTTACTAATATCAGATCAAATCTGTTTCTGGCGGAGGTATTCCTGCTACTTTGATTTGATAAAGTGCTAGAAAATCAGACACTGTTTGTTTGTCTAAAAGGAAGAAAGAGGAAATTGTGGTTAAAGTTTGGCTAAAACTAACTGGTTAAAGCAGTATTTTATGGGCCACTGTGGTTCCGCGGAACATATTGCCACCAAATTTGTTGTTATGAATGTGGTAGCAAACTGTTGCATAATCACACATCCAGCAAAATCAACCTAAGCAGTTATTTAAAATGTGTTTTTGTGCACCTGATAAACGATGGTCCACTATTCACTCTCCTTTTAGCTCTTGTCTGTCTATACCAACTACTTAGGGGAAATATATGTCTCATTAGCTGCTAAATGGTCTTCTAAGGTCACCAGCTAACTGCTTACTGTGTCTGTTAGTTGTTTGGTGTTGGACAGTTAGCGCACTGTGGGGTAACTGGAGCATTTTCACTGAAACAGCTGCCTGCTGTTGCTGGAAACAAGACGACGAGAGAGGTGAGACCGATTAAAAACAGTAAAGTTGTGGACTGTAAAACCAAAAGAGTGAGGTGAAAGACGCTGAAGCGCAGAAACTTCTATCGCCCGCTCCTCATCTCTGCTTGAGGCTAGCGGCTCAAGGCTACATTAGTGGCTATAGTGTTGCCAACTCTTTTTCAATGAAAGTAGCTAGCACTAGCTCCAAATGTTGCTAAAAGTCACCAGATGATATCAAACGCTCATTTGCGTATTGGTATATAACTCTGAACAGCATGCATGGGAATGAAATACAATATAACATTTTTTGCTTTTTTAAGTCGCTCATTTATTACTAGTCGCTTTTTAGAAATAAAGTCACTAAGAGGGTGCGAAAAGTTGCTAAATCTAGTGAGAAAGTCCCCAAGTTGACAACACTGGCACAATATCTCTGGTTCTGCTGCACTGATTTAGGTTCTTTCTGTTTTAAACTTTCCATTGTGAGTCCGGCAGCATTATTGGAGTGCAATGCTAACTTGGGGGCTTACTAATCAACAATTACAACCTTGATACACACCGCAGTACTTACTGCATTAGATGGGAATGTTTTTCATTGGTTAAGATGTTTGCTGATGAAGCATCACCCGCTGAGGCTGAGTGAGGCTGCCAGTGACGTAGCCCATGGGTGACTGCTGTGGTCCTATGACGCCTGCCTGGCTTTGTAATGGACGCCTCTTGGGTCCTTTCAACCAAGCTCAGTCTGGCCCCTGGACCCTCACAGGGCCTGTGGGAGCCCGCTGTTGACTCCCCATTGTCTGTGTAAGTAAGTGTGTGTGTGTGTGTGTGTGTGTGTGTGTGTGTGTGTGTGTGTGTGTGTCCAAAGGGGTCTTTGGAGGCCTCCTGGGAGCGGTGACTCCTCTTTGTCTCTGGCTGGCCTGCTGTCAGAGTGTCTTTGTTATGACAGTTGGGCTGCTTTTATACAGACTAAATCACAGCTCTCAGCTGTTCATTTAGTGGCTTAACCCCAGACAGCCCTCGTGACACCTCCCCCCCCCACACACACACACACACACACACACACACACACACACACACCCACATAACCAACATCATCCTCTTTTACTTCATTACAAATCTCTACGGTTTCTTCTCAGTAGAATGAGAAAAGAGGATGAGCGAAAAGGAGGATGAAGAGGAAGGCTAACAAAGCAAGACAGGGTGGGGGGGAGGCCAAAGGGCATTTGACCTCCGACCTTTGTGTTGTGGCTGGGGCACAAGGGGGTCAGAGGATGCAACAACCCAGGGTAATCAGTAACTGCATGCTAGATACGACATGCAAATAGAAAGAAGAGAACCACAACCAAATATATTTTAATTCAAATCTGATGTATCTGTGTGATGTGAAATGAACCTGTGTTGTCAAAGCAGTAAAGTAGCAATTATAGTTACATTGTGAGCATGCATAACACAGCATGCATAGCAAATACACACAAACATAACAGATTCCCTCTGAGGCCAATACAATAGTCACTACAGCCGTCAAAGTATAGCAATAATTGGGCTCATCAGGAAAATATACAATAAAGCAATAAATAATTTTATCCATGTCTATGCTTAGCTGTAAAACACATTTTCAAAAATGTAAACAAGTGAAACAAAACTGCTAATTATTGCAAATGACCTAAAATGATTATTCGATTGTTAGATTACTATCACTAGTTTGGAGGAAAATGACACTTTATCATTCATCATAAATGAATTATAGATTTAGAGTGCAGAGAGAAAGAGAGCATGATGTCATAATTGATATCCACATTCAATATTGAACAGCATTGATCTAGTTTGTGTTTGAAGAGGGACGACAGGAAATGCACACTTTTTTCTATTTGGTGTGTGTGTGTGTGTGTGTGTGTGTGTGTGTGTGTGCATGTGTGTGTTTCTGCCTTCGGGGACACATTTCAGACTCGTGTCCGTTGATTGGACAGTTTTGGTGATGTCATAATGCATCATCAGTGCTACATGGAGCCATGTGGGGAAATGGAATTCTGACTTAGAGCAGGTCGTGCAGTACTTTACTGCAACTGTTGTGTTTAATAATGTTCTTTGGTGTCACAAATAAATTATTTTATGAGCATTATTATGGGATAGTGTCAGGTTTGGGGACAAAACTCAGGCGCAGACTGGAGTTGGTAGTAAAGAATCTTATTTCAATGAAATGGTGAGTGTGAGCTGGCAGTGGGTATTCTGGGTCCGAAGAAGGATTGGGGTCTGGGCTGTGTTCCTCAGTGCAGCTGCAGACTCGATGATCCAGTGCGTGGCTATTGGCAGCAGATGAGTCCGAAGGTTATTTCTGAGGACTGAGATCTTCCAGTTAGTCACGTCAGGAAACAGGGCAGACAAGTAAGTACAGAGACGAGAATCTAGACTAGGTACAATAATCGAAAGCTGGCGAATGGGCATACTCAGTGGTAAGCAACAATCCCGCAGGAAGAGGAAAGTCAGACTGGTATTTGAAGGCAGATGATGGAGCAGGATGATTAGCAGGTGCACTGATTGGGATTGGTGCCAGGTGTGGGGAAGAGTCACCGGGAGGGGGGGGGGGGGCGTGTCCACATTCTGTGAAGCATGCAGGAGGAAACCAAAACACAGACAGACAGACCCAAAACCAAAACATACCAAGCACACGGCAGACATCACAAAATGAAGAAATAAACCGAAACCCATTCACACACACACCAGACTGTCACCGTGTGGAAGTTACGGCAGGCAGGGGCGTGACAGATAGTTACTATGTGATCACTAGGCTACATTTCACTCACTTCTCATTAAGGAATTACCAAAACACACTGACTAGGACAAGTACAACATACTATATATATAACTTCCCTGACATACTATAATCAGCAGATATATTTAACAGTAATTCAGCTTTTGGATTTATATTAAAATCACATATCTGCTATCACCAAAAACTTTTAAGTGGCCTCCATCCAAAGTTTGACTGACAGCTTTCACACCAAATGAATTGGAACCCAACTGGGAAAAACACAAGGGTTCACTGAAACGGCATGTAACCAGTTAGGTTTAGGCCTTACGCACTCCATGATCTTACTGTAATGACCCATAACTTAAAGTGTAGCGATTGTGACAGGTTCCACTTTTGTTTACATGCCGTGTGTACATTGGATCACAATGTATTACTTTAAAATAAAGAAAAATCAACATTAGTGCCACCTTTTTCCATTGTTGTCTTCCCCCCAAACCGAACTGCACTCATTTACAAAACAGAACTTAAAAATGATGACATTGCTTTCTTGTTTCGCCATACAGTGTCGTCTTTTCAATTATGTATATGGACCTGTCCATTTTTTAAGCCATCCCTAACACCAGAGGCCTGTACTACGAATCAAGATCAACATGCCCTGGATTTCTTTCAGTTATCCAGCTTCACCTAACCTAACAACTGTGGTCCCGCATAACCTGTGTCACGACGCTGGTTATCAACTAGTTCTATCAACCCAGGGCTTCCCAATCCAGCGGCGCGCGCGTTCACATAAAAGAGGCGGTGTTTGCGTAGCATGACCAATCGCAAACATGTACCAGAGCCGCATATTTTACATAAGAAGAGCAAACTATAATTCTACATGAATATGAAGAACACAGACACAGTTTTACAGGCAAAATGCAGGAAGGAAAGCTGGCATAAAAAGCCGCTGTTTTGCGTAAATCACAACGCTTATCCTATCAATATCACTTCCAGTGGTGTAGTCTACGTGATAGCTCCAGGATGTCTATATACCCACTTAAAAATGCCCAATGACACGTAACATACTTTCGATTATATTTTTGATAGATTTTGAATTGTTATCCGTGCTTTTTTCTGAGGTAGCCTATTTTTTATTTTTTTTTGCATAAAAGTGTATCGGAATGCAGGAAATGAAGTCGTTGATGCTTAAAACTTCCCTGGGGGAGGACACCCAGACCCCCCACTATGATATGCCCCCCTCCTCCCCAAAGGCAGATTCTGGCCAATATACAGTACAGTACACACACACTGGTCACTTTCCCATCAGTCAGGCACAAGATCTGACCATAATTACACTTTTGCTTTCCATGAACTCTCGTTGCTTTAGCCTTTTATTTCAGTTGCAACCCCAGCAGTGGTACGCTGTGAGAGAAAATAAAAAAATATCAAAACATAATTCTAACCGATGTGCGTATTGGCAACACACGGCTGAAGGAGCCGACAAATAGCCTATATGTAATTCCCTCCGCTTCAAATCTATATCTTTCATAAAGATACCCATCAGGGAATGTTAACGGGGTTGTCGGTCTCTAAATGTTTTAACTTTTCTGAGCGCACCTCTCTCTCCCTCTCTCTCTCTCTCTCTCCGCCCACCGAGCTCCAGCTGATCTTCTAAGAACGGTGACGCCGTTATCAGTCGAGTATTGATTGGTCAGTAGGCGGTGCTTTCACACCAGTTGATCTCTAATCTCCAACATAACCTGCTCCCGACCAGGTTAGGTGTTCAGCATAAGTTACCATGGCGATTGAACCCGATAACAACTAATCCACCTTCGTAGTACAGAAAACCCTGGGTTGAACCTGAAGTTAGCTTGTTAACGCCAAATCTCGCTTCGTAGTACAGGCCTCGGGTGGCCTTTTTCTTTTTCATCCTCTTCTTCAAACTTCTTCTATCTCTCCCTCTCCCTCTCTTTCATCCTAAGAAGGAGAGAGAGACAGAGAGAAATTAAGAAACAGTGTGTGTGTGTGTGTGTGTGTGTGTGTGTGTGTGTGTGTGTGTGTGTGTGTGTGCAACAGTTCATTTGTGCGCGACTGTTTGTGTCACCCGAGAGTAAATGTTAGAGGGCCGAGAAGCATTTGTGTTACCAGGGTGATGGCACAGGAGTGTAAAGCCAGGGGCAATATAAAACCTGGGCTTTCCCAGAATGCCTTTGTGCCGGGCGTGTGTGCCAGCTCCTGTTGCCATGGGGATAGGGGGGTCATTAGGGTAACACATCCTGACTCAGACCTTTTCTCTCATGACCCCCTTTCACTGTGTTTCATGTGTCCAGCGAGAACACACATCGTCCATGCCTGTCTTTCTCTCGCACTCACCGTCTACATCTGTCACACACAGTCGTGTGTAGATGTGTGTGTGTGTGTGTGTGTGTGTGTGTGTCAGTGTGTGAGAGAGAGAGAAAGAGAGAGACTTGGAATGTGCATGAGTATGGGAGCTTGTGTCTCCTTCAGCAGTGGCACATGCTCGCAGCAATTTCACCTCAACAAACTGAATACAGTACAGTTACAGTTACAGTAGTTACAACACAGACACACAGCATTGGAGAGGCAGCAGTGGGTTGAAATTGCTGAGTGTTGGCGCAGGGGCTCGCATGCTTGTGTTTTTTGTGCAAATTAGATTTTATCCTGATTGTGAGCAACAGAGGATACTTAAGGACACGGCAGATTTAGTTCTCCACTGCAAACTGATGGTTCAGTCAAACTCTGTATACTGACAGCTACTGTATGTGACTGCTCGCCATTTAAATCCTCTAAAATACATAAACAATAGAGAAAGTTAAGACTTTTGCTTGTAGGCGACCTGCCGTATTTCATAATAGCAGCAGTTATTTTGAAAAAAATATATACAAAATAACATATATAATACAACACGTGACACTGTTTTGGGAAAACAGGGACTCCCCTGTTTTTCTTTTTGTTCTTTATTTCTAATAAAGGTTAGTATTGTGTGTACTGTAATACTGAGATGCTATGCTACATTTAACTGTATTTTGACAGTTAGTAGTTACTTCATAGATTAAGATTTTGTACACAGCACATTCAAGACATAATTATTTTATAGAATATTGAGCATTGCTATCGGAGTAGATTTACCTTCAGTATTTCAGGTTTATAAGACTTTTCAGGTGTGTAGTTGAGATCAAGATGAATGAGTTCCAAAATGGGTGTTCAGAGTAGAAAGAAGGGGGTAGTACATATGGACGGGGCCCCCCCACTATATGCCCCTGACTTGATTTGACTTTGATTAAAGGATCTGCATACTTCTTCCACTTTTATTGATAATCAACTATTCAATAACTGTATTATTTGAAAATGCTTTACACAGTGGGCACGCTCTCTCTGTTGCACTTCATTTCACTTTGGTTTGGCTGCTGCCGTTTTATGTTGTGCACATGTTGTATCCATTAACAAGCCATTTAGTTTGGTTTGGACATCGCAGGTCTTATACATGTCTCTGTTGCAACTCAATTTATTGTAGGGATTTTCTTTAATCAAGTTTTTCTTTTTCTTTTTTTTCTTCTCTAGGAAAAATTGAAAAGTGAATGCCTTACAACATTAACCCTTTAATACTATACCCAGCCATTTGGTAAAGCACATTTTAAGGTGTTTTTAACTTGTACTTAAGACAACCTGATTGAGCAATCTCTAGCACGTTTCAAGCACTTTAGGGTAGGGGTCTTCAACGTTTTAAACAAGGACCTCTTAACTGAAAGAGAGACGGAGCAGGGACCCCCTACTACAGTATATTGTATAAAATAAAGTTGCATAATAAAATGTGCCTACAATAACGTGTGGGCGGCCTAAAGCCTTTATACATACCTTCTTAATGCATATGTAATGGAGTAAAATATACTTGGTTTAATTATGGCAAAAGTGGGGCAACAGTGCCATCTATTGACACGGCGGTAGCTATGACATGGTGGGTTGGTGTTGGTGTTACAGGAAGCGCTGTGGTAGGTCACGTTCTCACGCATGGTCCGGGATAATTAATAATTTTGTGAGATCCCAAATGTTCATACTTTGTATTTTACCATGTAATGTACATATATTGCCTTTAGCTAACTGTGTTGAGCCCAGACTATAAGCTATCTAGTCTTTAAAATTATATTTTAGAGACTTACTGGAACGTACATTGTCAGTGTTAGCCTAGCATAATTATTTGCATCTGTTCCATGTTTTATTCAGACTGTTATCCTGAGACCAATGCTGATTGACATACCACTGCTGTACTGTGTTACAGGTAATATTCTATGCATTTCTGTGTTAGTTTTCATGATGTTTTATTGCATATTATTGTTTGCCTGCATGAGCAGTTCTTTTTAACTGTTCAGTTAAGTAGCTCACGCTAGTTTGGCTAGCTCATAGTTTAGTGAAGCAGCCTGTTGATTAGGTGTGTATGATGTATACCTGTACTGTGTTTATGCTCACCTCATGCTAAATGGTGAATGTGGTTTTTCTATCTTTTCTTATATTATAAAATGGATTACTGGGGGGTGGTTTCACCAGTATAATGTCAGTGCATATGAAGATATATTTGATTGTGCAAATGTGAATACAATGTAGCCTAAGGCATTGTAATGTATTAGAATATATTAGGTAATGTCCACTATACAATCACATTAAGTTAAGATAATTTCTGTTGTGTTATTATTATTATTTTTGTTATGAAATCACACAGAGTGATACAGGAAGCGCTGTGACTGTTATCCTGAGACCAATGCTGATTGACATACCACTGCTGTACTGCGTTACAGAGCGATAAGGAAAATACTGTGCAATAAAGGACCCTGTAATCCACCTGGCCGCCTGTGATGTGTAGAAGTGACAGTAGTGTGGAGCTGCATCTCATCACATACAGTTGTGATCCGTCACACATAGAATATTAAGCTGTTCAAATAGCCTAATAATTGTCGATATGATTTCTTTAAATCATGTTTAAATGTTAAACATACGGCAGAGTGAATCCTTATGATTAACTGTATCTATGGATGGCTACCTTAGTGACGACCTTACCTATAGGTCAGTAAGCAATGGGGATTTATATTTGCTGATAATATGTTGGATTCATGTTAAGACTTTTCAATTTTTGAAAAACACTTTTAAAAGTCCCCCCTGCATTGACTCTGAGGACCCCCTAAGGGTCCTGGACCCCCTGTTGAAGATCCCTGCTTTAGGACCAAATATTTCCCAGGGTGCCCTGCAGTTTTCAGACTCAGACCTTTTCAGTTGGCTTCTTTCCAGCACGTTAACAGCAGAAAGTGAAACAAAGTGATTATAAACTGGTGCCAGTGATCTAATTACATCTAATGTTATTTCACTGTATATTTGTTGAAATTATCATATCATTACGATTTTTCCAATGAAAATACAGGAAAATTCAGGGTGATACTGATCTATAATTGACAAACCTCTGATCCCTGAGGGTGGTCTAATTCCTGCCCAAAGGATGTGTCCAGAGTGACCGAAATCAACGCATTCTCATGGACGTAAGACTTATGCATAACTATTCATATGATATCATACGAAATAATGGCGACCGGTCACATTACAATTAAGTTTAGCAGTCATTACAGTGAAGTTTATCCGACAAAAGGTGACTGTGAGGTGACAGTTGTGACAGGGACCTGGGAGACTAACACCTGTTTCAGGGGTGATAGTCTTGTGTTTTCTCCTTAACTTCTTCAGGACATGAACACCTGTTTCCTGGTGAAAGTGTTGTGTTTTCTCCTTAACTTCTTCAAGACATGAACACCTGTTTCCTGGGTGAAAGTCTTGTGTTTTCTCCTTAACTTCTTCAGGACATGAACACCTGTTTCCTGGTGAAAGTCTTGTGTGTTCTCCTTAACTTCTTCAAGACATGAACACCTGTTTCCTGGGTGAAAGTCTTGTGTTTTCTCCTTAACTTCTTCAAGACATGAACACCTGTTTCCTGGTGAAAGTCTTGTGTTTTCGCCTTAACTTCTTCAAGACATGAACACCTGTTTCCTGGGTGAAAGTCTTGTGTTTTCTCCTTAACTTCTTCAGGACATGAACACCTGTTTCCTGGTGAAAGTGTTGTGTTTTCTCCTTGACTTCTTCAGGACATGAACACCTGTTTCCTGGGTGAAAGTCTTGTGTTTTCTCCTTAACTTCTTCAGGACATGAACACCTGTTTCCTGGGTGAAAGTCTTGTGTTTTCTCCTTAACTTCTTCAGGACATGAACACCTGTTTCCTGGTGAAAGTCTTGTGTTTTCTCCTTAACTTCTTCAGGACATGAACACCTGTTTCCTGGTGAAAGTCTTGTGTTTTCTCCTTAACTTCTTCAGGACATGAACACCTGTTTCCTGGTGAAAGTGTTGTGTTTTCTCCTTGACGTCTTCAGGACATGAACACCTGTTTCCTGGGTGAAAGTCTTATGTTTTCTCCTTAACTTCTTCAGGACATAAACATCTGTTTCCTGCTGAAAGTCTTGTGTTTTCTCCTTAACTTCTTCAGGACATGAACACCTGTTTCCTCGGTGAAAGTCTTGTGTTTTCTCCTTAACTTCTTCAGGACATGAACACCTGTTTCCTGGTGAAAGTCTTATGTTTTCTCCTTAACTTCTTCAGGACATGAACACCTGTTTCCTGGGTGAAAGTCTTGTGTTTTCTCCTTAACTTCTTCAGGACATGAACACCTGTTTCCTGGTGAAAGTCTTGTGTTTTCTCCTTAACTTCTTCAGGACATGAACACCTGTTTCCTGGGTGAAAGTCTTGTGTTTTCTCCTTAACTTCTTCAGGACATGAACACCTGTTTCCTGGTGAAAGTCTTGTGTTTTCTCCTTAACTTCTTCAGGACATGAACACCTGTTTCCTGGGTGAAAGTCTTGTGTTTTCTCCTTAACTTCTTCAGGACATGAACACCTGTTTCCTGGTGAAAGTCTTGTGTTTTCTCCTTAACTTCTTCAGGACATGAACACCTGTTTCCTGGGTGAAAGTCTTGTTTTTTCTCCTTAACTTCTTCAGGACATGAACACCTGTTTCCTGGTGAAAGTCTTGTGTTTTCTCCTTAACTTCTTCAAGACATGAACACCTGTTTCCTGGGTGAAAGTCTTGTGTTTTCTCCTTAACTTCTTCAAGACATGAACACCTGTTTCCTGGGTGAAAGTCTTGTGTTTTCTCCTTAACTTCTTCAGGACATGAACACCTGTTTCCTGGTGAAAGTCTTGTGTTTTCTCCTTAACTTCTTCAAGACATGAACACCTGTTTCCTGGGTGAAAGTCTTGTGTTTTCTCCTTAACTTCTTCAGGACATGAACACCTGTTTCCTGGTGAAAGTCTTGTGTTTTCTCCTGAACTTCTTCAGGACATGAACACCTGTTTCCTGGTGAAAGTCTTGTGTTTTCTCCTTGACTTCTTCCGGGACATGAACACCTGTTTCCTGGGTGAAAGTCTTGTGTTTTCTCCTTGACTTCTTCAGGACATGAACACCTGTTTCCTGGGTGAAAGTCTTGTGTTTTCTCCTTGACTTCTTCCGGGACATGAACTCTGCTTCCCTGCTTGAAAGCCCTGTGTGTTAGGAAACACCCCGACCTCCTCCTGGATCTTTGTGACCTTATACAGTAGCAGTCAATGTGGGGCATGAAGTTAGTTTCATAGCTATATGTTCGAATGGTTCATGAGAACAGCCTGCAAAAATACTTATAGGAAGACATTTCGGCAATGGCTTCTAGAAAACCACAAAAGAAGAATCCATCGTCACAACAGTTGTTGTGCTGGTGTTGGCCCACACAGATGAAGAAGTCTGATCTGAATGGCAGATTGTGGGATTTGATGAGACTATTAGATCATTTTATCATTTTATTTATCTCTTTAAAAAAAATGTGTTTATGTAAAATGTAAAATGTTTTATTTATCAAGTTATTTATTGCTCTTGTCCATACAAAGAGATGTTTGACTAAACATGTTTTTTATTTCACTTTCATGGAAATGTATGCAGATTATTGAAAGTATACTTTTACCATAACCAGTTTTAAAATCCACTGTATGTTTTTTTTTTGTTTTGTTATTGGGACCATTAAAGAGTTAACTATGGACTATGCATTACCAAATCTTTATTTCATTCACGTTGATACAATATTCCAAACAACTTATTATTAATAATTTTTTTTAAGATGATTTTTTGGGCATTTTAGGCCTTATTTCCGACAGGACAGCTTAGACTTCAAAGGGGAGGGAGAGGGAATGACATGCAGCAAAAGGCAGCAGGTTGGAGTTGAACCTGCGGCCGCTGCGTCGAGGACTAAGCCTCTTTATATGTGCGCACGCTCTACCAGGTGAGCTTCCCAGGCACCCACAAGCAGAAACTTTATTTTGAAATGAACTTCTAACTATGCTTGATATTACAAGTCCATTTTCACACACTTCTTTCTGATAGACAAGGATTCGTCAACCGTATAGGTTGTATAGGATTAAGGTATGATATTGCGGTAGCCTACATTTCAGTCATGTGAGAGCATTCTATGAATTGTTGATTTCCTGCTGATCATCAACAAGCTCTTTTACTCACTGCCCCCCTCTGTTGGCCAATCAGCAACAGAGCTGATGCAGGTAACCTCTGGGGATGCACTCAGGGATGTTGTCCACTTCATTTTGTTTCATCTCTGGAAGCTGAAGCCTTCACAGCGGGCAGACTGCACGGCGGCAGCTCTCAGGCTCACTCACACGCGGTGAGTTTTACACACTCCCCTGAACACGATGCAGGTGCCATCTGTCTCACTGTGGAGCAGAAACGGGTTCAGTGGGAGCAGAAGTTGGGAAGGAACTGTCAGCCCAGAATGTAGGTCAGCAGGTTCCCACACCAGCTCTGCTCTGCTGTCCAGAAGCTTTGACTCTGTGGCTTTTCCTGAAGAACCTGCAGACTTTCCGCTCAGATGAGGAGAAGACTTTAGAGCCCCTTGTCAGTTACTGTTTTCGGTGTTTAGTTGATACTCTGTTCTTGGGCTCATATTCAACTTTTTTTCCACTGCTGAATTCATTTAGTTTGGCTGCTGCAGCGAAATCTCCCCACAGGGAAAAATACACATTTATCTTATCTTTAAGTATCCAGAATCAGACAGACTTGATTTGCTGTGTGTGTGTGTGGGTGTGTGTGTGTGTGTGTGTGTGTGTGTGTGTGTGTGTGTGTGTGTGTGTGTGTGTGTTCGCCAGCCAGGAGCCACACTGCACACAGCTGGTGGCGCGGCTGCAGAGTCTCGTCCCAGCAGGGTGTATTCTTAGCGCACTAAAACCCAATAAGTGAAATGAGATTAGACGACACACACAAATACATACACACACACACACACACACACACACACACACACACACACAACCCAAACCTCAACCACCACCACCACAACCACCCACACATGAACACACACACACACAAGCTTAAGACTGAGCCCATGTGTGAAGAGCGGCTGCTGCTGAAGTCTCCTGTCTGTACGTTTTTTCTTGGTCTTTCCACATCTGCAGGCTGTGACTCTATAACTTAACATCCAATGTTCCTTTTTTATTTCCCCCTATAGCTATAAGGTTGGAAAAATCATATTGCTTTGTTGCACTATTTTATTAGGATGTGTTGTGCAAGTTTTTATTCTAAAATTCAGCCCGTAGCTGTGGCATCTTTGGTAACTTCTCTCCACTAGAATTCACTAGCATTTTTAAATAAAGTTATGTGGGTTTGAACAAAGCATGAGTTTGTGCTGTTATTATATGTAAATGTACTTATTTATTGTCACAGCAGAACCACAACCCTGAGGAAAACTTGATATTATGGCTACATGCAGAGAGATTACACTAGGCATACTGTATTTTCTGGGCACCCTCCAAATTATTCCAATTTTATTTAGGTATTTTAATGTATCTTATTTGGACTTATTTGAATGACCTTAGAGAAACTTGTTTGTTATTTTCTTTCTTCTTTTAATTTTTCATTTTTTCTACTTTTTTGCATCCAAAAGCATCCCAAAAAAGTGGTAATGTAACCATTACAGCTAGCTAACATACAGAACCGGAAACACATTTTCCCGCAAGGTTTTTACTTTACTGTACTTTTTAATAAAACAATATAATAATATATACACTTAAAAATATACAAGTTTAAATGAAGTGTTATATTGGACATTTACATTTTAAAACTATAAAAAATAAATATATTTTAACTTTTCCCTCTAAATGGGCCCCCTAGTGGTAAGTGGCCCTCGGCAGGTGTCTAGAATGCCTGTGCCTACATCTAGATCAGTGGTTCCCAACCTGGGGTCCGGGGACCCCTAAGGGGGGCGGCAAAGATCACAGGGGGGGCGCAAGTCTTTATCTGGTTTGAGGTTGAGGTAAAAAAAAAAAATATTTGCACGTTAAACAACTTATGATAATACACTAGAATATATAATGTATACAAAAGTCTGTATAAAAACTATATATTTTTGTTCACGCTTAAAATTGTAGGCAGGCTACTTAGTAGGCCAAACCTCCGGGACCTCTTAACCTGGGACCCTGCTGTCATCAGGTCAGCTGATGGCTGCTATCTGCTATCTGCTATCTGCTAGCTGCTATCATCCCGCCACGGCATCACTATTTTATGAACGAAACATGGCGGAGAAACGTAAAAGTGCTGATAACTCCTCTGTATCAAAAAAGAAAGTAAGGGAAAGTTACCTCACCTTCGTTTTCGGAGGGGGGGCTCAGCTTTTCTTAGATATAAGTAGGGGGGGCGCCAAGGAAAAAAGGTTGGGAACCACTGATCTAGATCATAGGCCTGGCCACCCCGGAAGTGGAACATCGTCGATATAGACTATCCTCTCACTGACTCTCCGTCTGAGGGCCCTATCTTGCACCCGGCGCAGCGCGGCGCAAACCCCAACGTAAGTGTCTTTGCTATTTTTAGACCGTCCAGCGCCCACGTCGTTTAAATAACAAATGCACCTGCGCCCATCTGTGCGCCCATGGGCGTGCTGGTGAGAAAGAAGAGAAAACAAACGGTATCCTCTTCTTGTCTTCCTCTCTGGTCTTTTTTTGTGCTGTTACTAAATTTCCCTCCTGGGATTAACAAAGTTTGATCTCGTCTTTCCTTACCTTATGTGTAGTATATGCATGTGTCTCTGTATGTATGTAGCTACAGTATCTATTTCACTCTGAATGTTGAGCATCTTGGGCAATATTAAATAAAGTTCTATCTGTCTTAAATAAACCTCTCGGACTCTTTTTGGTCCGTCAAATCTCCCTTGAATAACTTTAAAGTGTAAGTGTAATATCTTACCTCTATTCTGTTTTATCATTTTATTCAAAATACTGTTGCTTATACTGAATGAACATTTTCTCATATTGCTGCAACATGTTAAATAGAAGTGCATGTTTGTCCATCTTTTTATACACCTTTATCCATAATTCAGTCTGACATATTTGGAAACTGGGATTCTCGCTGGTGTTAAAAATAAAGTCCTGTAGGTTTTAAAAAGTAATTTGTAGTGATGGACCAAGGCAGCCTTGATAATAAATGATGTTCCTGTGTTTTTTTCTCATTTAATTTTTTTTTGTTTAAAAAATAAAATATTATATTCAATAAAATATAATCTTGCCGTTTTCAGTCCTCCACCTCGCTCTTCGTCTTCGCCAGGATCAGGTGAGTCATTTAGAGTCCTCGGTACATGAGGCCAGCATGGCTGCCTCACCTTATTATCCTCCTACAACGTGTTCATCAATCAATGGTCTGTAGCTGACATTTGTCATATTATTGGGATTTGCTGGTTTCAAATGCAGACATTTTGCAGCCAAGCTTTAAATAGCCTGTTGACCGCAGAATATTTGGTTGAGTGTGTGACAGGGAAAGTGAGGTGCTGCCAAGAAGTGTGTGCGGTTTGAGGAGTGTGTGTATGTGTGTGAGTGAAAGAGAGCGTGTTTAGGTGTGTGTGGGAGAGGAGCGGGGGTGGCTGGGGAGGGCATTAGTGAATGGCTGTGCTATTGCATCCTCCCAGGAGACCTCTAAAACACACACATTGTCCTAGCACACACACACACACACACACACACACACACACACACACACACACACACACACACACACACACACACACACACACAGACACACACACACACACACACACACACACACACACACACACACACACACTACCTAAGCAGCGCACTAAACCCGCCTCCTTCATCCCCGAAAAACTCCCATCTCGCTGCCATACCTCTATATCCTCCGCCCCTCAACTAAAGTCAGTACACATCTCTCTTCTGCCAGACTCACCGAGAGACGGTGGTGTGTGAGGAGGAACCGTGCGTATTTTACGCTCAGAGTGTGTGCATGTGTCCGGGGAGAGTTGGAGAGCCCGCAGCGCGCTGACAGGAGAGCCCCGCTTGTCTGAGAGCGAGACCCGGTATCGGGTGATCAGCCTTTCAGAGAGGAGGAAGAACCGCCTGAGAGCTCATTTCTTTTGGCGTTTATTGACTGCTTATCCACGCGCTGTCCCGGCTGGGGTAAACGCGCAGCTGAGAAAGAAAGCACACAAGTTGATTGAGGAGAAGGGTCCGATTCAGCCAGAGCGGCTCCAGAGTTTTGATTGTATTTTTAGCATCCTGCTCTTCCCCCTCTCCCCGTCCCTTCTGAGTGCGGAGTGTCAGAGGGAGGGACGGGAGAACCGCGGGGACGGACCGTGAAGCTGCGCGCCTCCCCGGTGGATGATCCACTGGATGCGGGACGATGGATTAACAGCATTATACGGACCCCGCCGCTGCTTCTTTTTCACCACCGACCCCTTGTCCACCTCGGGATTATTTCATTTCTCACCAACGTCCCCGACCTCCCTCTCGAGATGACTGAGGAGTATGTTTTGCGGTGCGTCCTGATGCTCTGCTGTGCGCTCCTCTCCGCCAACGCAAGTAACTGGCTGTAAGTTGGACTACACATTTCTACTCCTGATTTTAGAAAGTGGACCACATTCTCACTATTTTTTCACCTCCACTCTTTTACCTCATCTCTTCCTATTCCTCCTCATCTTCACATCTTCTTTCCTCTTTCCCTCCGGCTCGTTGCCCGCTCAGGTTAATTGTTAACCATCTCACACACAAACACACACATACACACGCGCGCGCACAGTCTCTCTCCCCCTCTCGCCAAGACTTAATAATTTACCAACACCGATACATCCCCCCGCAAAGACCCTTACAAAAAAAGTCATCCACAAGTTAAAAAGCACATGCTCTTAATGCAAAGGTGCAGGTTCCCATACGTGAAATGTCATAGGTGAAATGTCATATTATTGATTGACAGCGACATCTCATTTTTTTCATGTGAAAAGTTGTATCTATGAAACTAATATAGGTTAATAATGGAAGGTGGACATGTGGTATTAATATGCATGTGCAGCCTATAGAAAAAGGGTTATAAAGTTTTATTTCTAAATGAACAGGTATCCTCCAATGAAGTAAATATCAAGAGATTTTCGTAATTATGTGATCAAGACCTTGTAGTAAGAATTAAGATATTTTGGTGCAGCCTGTTAAACTAAATGTGCTAATTTCCTTATAAATGGCAAGAACACATTGTGAAACTGAATAATTGTTCACTTTGGAAACTCTTCAACGAACAGTTAGGAGTTTGCAGACCATTTAATCCTCTGACCTGCAGTCTCAAAAACTCTTGTTCATAATCCTAAATTCATATTTTGTCATCACCAACAGCCTATTATAAGGGCAGACAACGATGCTGTTAATATTAGGCAGGTGTGTGTCAGTTCAGCTGCATTCGAGCGTAAGAAACTATTCCAAAAACTGAATTCTATAAAATAAAAGACATATCCCAGTAAATTATCAGTGCCTGAATACCACATGCATATTACAGTGACTCTTAAATACCTAAAATAGCCTATACCGAAATAAATGAAGTAGAGTAAGACCACTATTAGTTTACCATGAAGTTCTGCAAGCGGACACCAAGTTTGTCAGCTATATGAACGTAATAGTAAAAATAAATAAAGAGAACTCAGGAAATAAGGGAAAATGAAAAGTTCAACAAGGTCACTATAAGCTCACAGACAAAGGTCAGCCCATATAGAAATATTTTATTATTCATTCATGTATTTGATGTGTGGAGATCTTGAAGCAGTCAGACTACAGGGGCTCCAAAAACACAGTGTGACTGTGTAGTTGAACTGCACAGTGCCACCTCTTCCTGGGGCCGGTCGGTTGGGTCGCATGTGTGTGCCTGCTCTCCCGGCAGCCTGTGGGAGGTGGTTAGGTGGGTTTCTGCATTCCTCCACAGGCTCCGCTCCATTTTCTGCTGCCATTCATTCCTCTTAGCTTCAGCAAATTTACAAGCCACGCTCATCATTTAGGCAGGACCTTCCTGTTCTCTTCCAGAGAGTTGAGGCTCAGGCAGTAAAATTATACCTGACATTGATAGTTGTTATTATATGACACAATTCCCTCCTTTTATAATCCTCCTATAGGGGCATAGTGTATGTTGACTTTCTTTGACATTGTTTTACTTAATTTCTCTGTATTAACTTTAATAAGGTTTATAAAAGGCTCACTACAGACTTGTGTGTTTTTACATCAGGACAGCAGAACACAGCCTAACTGATATCATTAACAGATTCGTCGGAATAAATGAAATTACAGCCTTGCCGAAACAACGCTGTCTACCTTGAACTCTGTCACTGAGTGCAGGGTAATTGTGTTGTTTGGGGCTGAAGGCGTGGTGACAGCAGTACAGGGCAGGCATGTACAGGCAGGCTGCCGAGCTGCCAGTCTGCTCGACGGGATTACACTGCTGAGGAAAATCTGTGTGGGGCTGTAGGGACTGCATCTCAGTCCTCAACACCTCAACAAAACCTCAAGCTTCAGTTTCACCTATACACACAGCAGCAGGTACACTGGGGGTCAAAGGATAAGAAGCAATTAGGAGAAAGATTATTGCTGGACCATAAAGCATGCAGCAACACACCTGCTGTGTATACCCAGCAGTTTACCACAGCAGCACTTGATTGGACAGGACTGTTCATTACAATCAGTCAAATAAACATCTCTCTATATATAGTGTGTTTTCCTTCATCTCTCTCACGTCAATCATTTAAACTGTGAGAGAGACCATGGTCGGAATATGTTTTATTATGTTTATAACAACAGTGTAGCTGTACCTTATAACTTTTGTTATAATACAATATTTTCTTCATCCAAAACACAGTCACAGTGGAGATTCATACACTGTCCCGTTTTCTATTATATGTGCTCATTATTGTGTAATAAGTATATAAAGGTACTTGTCAAACATATTATTTCATAGCTGGGTAAACAAATGTTTTTAATGCTTGTTGATAAATCAGCTTGCAGACCAACAAAGCAAAATTCATCTGCTTTAATGATCATTTTTTAAGAATGTAAATAATATTAAAAACTTAACAACCTGCATCATTATATTCATAAGTTAGCATCAGAGCTACTTAAAGAATTTTCACCACAGAAACACAAATGTATAGTAGCTGTGTGAACTAAACAGGACTCATGGTGTGTGTCCATTGTCAGCGTCATTTCCCCTCTTCCCATTCATTTCTATGGGAGCAGCTATGCAATGCATTCTGGTAGTGTCGCGTGGACTGGTTTTCCTTTTTCTATTAGCTGAATACCTTTAGAGATTTGGACTTTTGGTCGGATAAAATATGCAATTTTAATATGTCACCTTGCACTGGGAGAAGTTGTGACTGTATTGTTATCTATTTTCTGATAGTTTACATATCAAATCATTAATTTATTAATCATGAAAATACTTAGAAGATGAATTGATAGTGAACATAATGGTTAGTTGCAACCCTTTGGAGAAATATAGCAGATTATTATTCTGTCACTCATGAAACATTTCTTTGAATCTGCATTCACTGACTATGATTCAGAACAGCTCAAATGTTTCCAACACCTCTCAGCTGTAGTGACGTCACATTAAACCTCACCTGTAGCTCTGCTTGTCACCTTTAGCCCGGGAGCCAGGATGCGATCACTTTGCCAAATCTCTGTGGCTGCTGAGTCATGTGTCCCGCTGCCGAACAGGGATTTGAATGCTCCTTTTCATTGGTTTGTCCGTCATCACCCTCTTCCTCTTCACCCTCTTCCTCCTCCTCCTCTTCCTCCTCTTGCCCTGCGCCCTGTGTTTGTTTGTGCGTGTGTGCGTGTGTGTGTGTGTGTGTGTGTGTGTGTGTGTGTGTGTGATTTTTTATGATTGAGCATGTACGCTGGCATCTTCCCAACAGTGGCACACACTCAGTAATTACCACACTGACTGCAGAAGAATGGTAACCACTTACAGTGCACTAGCATGCTCCAACTCACCACACAGACACACGCACAGCTGAACACAATTATAGAGAAGAAGCAGGAAAGTGTGTGTGTGTGTGTGTGTGTGTGTGTGTGTGTGTGTGTGTGTGTAGGTGTGTGTGCGCATGTGCGCATGTGCGCGTGCGTGTGTGTTTGTGTGTGTGTGTGTGTGTGTGTGTGTGTGTGTGTGTGTGTGTGTGTGGGGGGAATGTATCTAGGAATGTACTGGCTAGTAAGAATCCAAATAAATTGGCAAGAGGACCCACTCAGGGCTTCGCTTTAGTCTATAAGAAGATGTTCAGTTATATTTAAAGGACCAGTTCACCCCAAAATCAAAAACACATAGTTATCAACCGCAACAACGATGCCACTATTGACACTGATATTAACTCTGGTATTATTTTCACCTTGCGAGTCTGTGTGTGTGTGTGTGTGTGTGTGTGTGTGTGTGTGTGTGTGTGTGTGTGTGAGCAAAATGTGGTCCCGGTAGTTGTCACATTGCCAGACCTTCCTCCACAGCGCTGTGGAGGAAGGTCTGACTAGTCCACACAGCATTCCGGGATGAGAGAAAAACGTGCTCTGGTTTATCGGCATTTCTTTAAACCAATCACAATCATCTTGGGCGGCGCTAAGCGTCGGACTCAACAACGTTGCCTCGACTAAATAGTCTCAGGAAGGAACTTGTTTTGATGGAACATGTGGACGTTCAAAAGTAGTTTTAGTCGTGCAACAGAAAACTCAGATTGGACAGATAGTCTAGCTAGCTGGAATTTCTGGTGGCACCTGAACAATCCTGGAAATTAAATGTCGTCGATTTAGAATATGGTCCTGGAGACACCTCCACCTCCTGTAGCGGGAACTACCACAGAGGCAGTTTTGAGCACTTGAGCCAGGTGTTGATATGTCTGCGGCCAGATTTTATCACTGTGATAGCTTTACAATTGTGCAAGATTTAGTCAGGAAACTTTACAGGTGTGTAGTTGACATTGAAGGCCGAGTTTGAAAATGGGTATGGTCTGAGCAAGGGCGCAGGAAGTAGGTGGGTAGGAAGTATGGAAGGGGCCCCTCCACTTTGAGGTTGCTCACCACACGTCTACCTGTATGTTGTAATACAAAAATGTGGAGCTCAAGCGACACTTTGGCCAGACTCGTTAAAAAGAAGATAACACACATAGTTTTTGCCCTGTTGTTTTGGATGGCCACGCTGGGAGAGGACTGATAGGAATGGATGGTCCTCAGGGAGTTATTAGCGGAGAGAGAAGTGTTATTTGAACAATGATTTTTCATGGAGCATGTGTAAACTGTTGATTAACAGTCCAGTAGAAACCGTAGAATAATGAATTACAATGACACGTTTGATGTGTACGTATGCAAAGGTTTCTGTGGTTATTTTGCAACAGTCTGGTGCTGGTCGCATAAAATGTAACCAGCGGATCTGCCTTGTCAACCCGTTCTCACTCCGAACTCGTAAAATACGGACGTTTGGACAGTGGCTGTCATCATCTGAAGCAACGAAAAAAGCGCCCTTCAGCGTGTTGAAGAGAGGAGAGAAGCAGCAGCTACACGGGGTTTGAAGATGACGTAACACTAAGAGCGACTACGGTAGCGAGTAGTTTTTTGGTGAATTGACTGGATACTCTCGTTGTTTCACTTGCTGCCCGGCTGACCGAACGGCCCGTGACTTGCGTGAAAACAGACCTGGCGTGTATCTTTAGCGGAGCCGGGAGCCGCTTCACGCACGATTGTGGGACATGCGGTGGAGCGGCGGTGGAATATCAAGCATTGACTAGAATGGCAGAGATTGCTCACAGAGGTCGCGGTGCATCCAGAACGCAGCGCAGATGCGCCCGGTGGAAAATAGGGGTTAGGGAGTGCAGATGAAACAGATACCTGCTGCCTTTAGATGGCTTTAAAGAGAGTCACCAGTGTAAAGGAAAGGCCTTCAGTATAGGCTGCATACTAACTGTTATTACAGAGTTGGTAAGAATCTCGCTTTAATCTTCATTCTGCCTCACTGGCATTAATGCCATACCTTAAAAAAACTTTAATTTGTGTGTGTGATCACGTCAACTGGTTGAAAAACGGAGAATAAAAGCTGAAAACAAGCGAAACATAAATAAAAGGGTTTGTGTGATTTCTGAGAGGTTTATATGGGTGTGTCCTTCACCAAATAACGTGACCAAAATAGTATGAACACTCACTTTTGGCACCAAGATTTCAGTGTGCCGCTGGATTGACTTTGCCACACCAAGTGACCAAGATTACAAACTGCAGGAAATAACTTCAGTGTGCCCTAGCTAACACCAAAATTGAGTTTTTTTGTCCTTGTTTCAAAATGTTTTCAAAGTCACTTAATGGGTAAAAACCTTAAACACTGACTCAAGAAAAAGCAACCATAGTGGTTGTGAATAATTCCTCTCACCACTGCTGAGGCAAAAGAAGGATTACATCTGGCATCTTTTCGAGCACGCCTTGCTCGGTTTCATTTATTTGTTTAATGAAACTGTCATGAAGCCGCTCTGGAGAAAGGATTAGAATCCTCATTTATTTGCTCGAGAAAGAACATCCCCTTTAAAACCTAGAAAGAGTTGAGTGTTTGCTTTTTAAACACTTAACTTTCAGTACTGAACAGTGCATTCATGTTTGGCTGCCATTTGCTACTGTCAACATGAAGCAAAAGATATGGCAGCAAAGCAACCAATAGATGGAAACAAATGTGGTTGGATGTTATTACTTAATATTCTGGTTTAGGCAGAATAGTTATGATTTCCCCTCTAAACTACTGAATACACTGAATACACAGAATTATTACTCAACATTCTCAGTTGCGTCCTGGTATTACACATATCACAGATAATTCACTAATCATTGATATCTCTTTATATACTGTGTGTGTGTGTGTGTGTGTGTGTGTGTGTGTGAACATACATGCATATGTCCTGGACAACCATGGTGAGGTGCTAAAGAGATGGCAGCTGATGGGTAACCAGAGAAAGCAGAGACCTTGGCATTGCAGTACACACTGGCGCCTCACACGTCTTTCACACACATACATACACACACACACACACACACACACACACACACACACGCACACACACATGAATGTGCTTAAGCTGTGGCATGTTATTTCGAGCCCTCTTGTCATCAGTGTGTACAATTATCGTGACACACTTGCAGCCGCGCGAAATCGCTCATGATGACCAGATTACCGCCAGCTCTGGCTGACGAGAAAACACCTGGGTCGCTGAAAGACAAGAGACAGTTCTGGCAGATCCACATTGAGGTGCACAGGGCTTTTAGGAGACACAACACACCCTCTATCGGCCATGTGGAAGTGCTCGTGCTCCTGGGCGACAATGGTTGTGAACAGCTGATTGCATTTCTAAATGTCATACTGTCATACTGTCAGACTGTCAGACTGTGAGGCAGGAGACTTGAAGGAGGTAGAAACATGAGGCAAAGATACTGCTGGGGTGAAAGGGACAGGTGCATGCTGGTGTTCTAAAAACAAATGGAAGGTAGTTATTGTAGTTTGGCACGTTCATCAACACGCTTAGCAGCTCCAGTGGCTGTGACACACAGATCATGGAGGCAATGACAGTATTTTATTAAATCTAGTTTGTACCCTCGTGGTCGATAGTTTGGTTCTGTTTCACATTAACACACACACACACACACACACACACACACACACACACACACACACACACACACACACACATACACCTACTACAACTACATATAGCCCCTTTATTCTGATGATTAAGCAGTAAAATACAAATGTTAAATATGGATATGCTACACATCATTAGATCGGTTAGATTCTCCGCAATTGAATCGTTCACCATATCATTTTACCAAAATGATGTGCACCAAAGCGCGGTAGAATGAGCTGTCATTGGCTGTCAACACGTCTATCATGATGATTTCGGCCTAAATTCCCTTTCTAACGGTGTATAGCATGGATAGGAACGTTGCATGTGAGACTGTCCAATAGAACGCATGTTTTGTGAGAAAAAAGATGATTAACAAAGTTTGAATGAATGTAAAAAGTTGTTATAGACATCTAAATGCTTTAGCATGTATTTTTCCAATGTCACAGAACTGAGTAAAAGCAATTAGCACAATTTGGTCACTTGAGGAGGTTTTGGAGAGGTTCAGGGACACCAGTGACACCACAAACTAAAAACTCCCTAGCTCCCATAAGCTTAGGCCTAGAGGTCTGAAACGTTATACAGGTGTTGTCGAGATGTAGAAGGTATGTGAGGGGACTTGCATACTGTGGCATAAAGCATGTCTTAGTTATTGTTATTCAAATATGACTTATTATACACGTTATAATACATGTATTATACATTAAACAGATGTAGTTTAGGTTGTGTTCAAGTCAAATGCTACACAAGCACAGTTTCAGAATCTAGAATAATTGAGGTTTCAAATGAAGCCTCATACCTGCATTCTGGCCTTCCAGTTCGTCTGTTATAAACTTTTCCATTTGGGTGTGGCAAATAGGCAAAAAGAAAAGGAAAAAAGGTTTATTGAACAGGACCCTCACAAGCCTGATTGCTGCAATTTGCGTCAAAATCAAACTCCTTCAAAGAGTTTTAACTCAGTCAAATCTGAGCACATAGACATGCTACACATCATTTTAGATTCAGTGTGACTTGCACTTTCCGAGGATATTGCTATCTCTGATGTCCATCGTGAATAAAAATACATATATCATCTTCATCTTAAAATGAAAAGTTGAAGGAGTTTTAAAAGTGTAAAAGTAAAATATTCTGTTCTGTAGTGACGCCTAGTTAACAAAACCTCTAACCTCATACACAGAGAGTTCTTTATACATACAAACTTGTGTACAACACACAGTTTATACATGTGTGTTAACTGTGTAAATAGTTAGCAGGAGTGAACATGGTGCATGTCCTAACCTGCCCGCTGCACATGAATGATTTCAGTTTTACAGTACAAGCAAGCATATCTCCTTACCTATCCAAACTGAATGTGAAAATAAAAACAACCATAAATTCATCTTTGACACTGTAGAAAAACTCATCAATAATGCAATCCCATTCTTTTCAGCTTATGATTTCATGAACTACTTTTATCCATCAAATTGAAAATATAAGAGCTCAAAGCTCTGCTTTAATGACAAACTTAAAATGAAAAGTCCATCCAAATTAGACCCTATCCCTCTTATCCCTTTAAATGTAGCAAATCTTTCCCCTTATGTATTATTCCATGACATGTAGGCCATAAATACAACTGATTCTCCAAAATATATCCTACCATAGATTTACTATAATTTCAGACACATTTCTAATGTCCCATTTCTTTCCAACAAACTGACAGGGATGGGTAAGAGGGATCAAAGGACACTATACATCAATAGGCTTGGCCACCCCCTCACCAGATTTCCGAGTGACTTGTGGTAGCTGGTTGAATACAAACTACTTTGTTTTTATGGCAATGCTGGTGTGTCAGAGGGTCCGTCCACTTTGATCCAGACTGAAATATCTGAACGACCAATGGATGGATTGCAGTTTTCTACAGACATTCACGGTTCACATAAGTCGAATCCTAATCACTTTGGTGATCCTCTAACTTTTCAATTAACACCATCATCGGGTCAACATTTCAATTTGGCCAATACTTTATTTTCCTACCAAATATTTGCAAAACTAGTGACATTCCCGTCAGCTGTACTTTGTGTTTTGTAGAAATGTTAGCATTGTCATCTTGTGCATGTTAGTCGTCTGTAGTCCAGACGACATTTCAGCTAATTTCTATAGCCTAAACAGATATCTGCATATGAATGCAGATACATTTCTTAAAAAGCAAAAAAACAAGAAGCTAAATCGATGTCAGACAATAGCCATTGGGCTTTTGAGATTGAATTTTGGCAAATAGTTTCTGTCTCTTTTGCACTCCACAAGGACTGTTTACCTGCATGCAACCAAAGCCTGCTCAAACGTGATTGGTCAATACTACTCGGACTACAAACAGACTGCAAACGGAAAACAGAACGCTTCCGACACACAGCACAGGAATCAGCTCCAGCCAAGTCCTGCATTTAGAAACAATCAGCTGTTTGCAGCTATTGTTTCATACAGAGTGTTTGTTACTGTGCATCACCTGAAAGACCTTTATAGACAGGAAACATGACAGAGTATCTGAGGACAGACTTAAGACTACGGTGGATGAGGTTGTATGCACACTGACACACACCCACACACACACACACACACACTAATTGATTCCTAGCCTTTAGGGGCCACTGCACTAACACCACGCAGGAGGTTAATTTCATGGCTTTTATTGCCTCTTTTCCCAAATGTGTGTTAAAGTGTGTGTGTGTGTGTGTGTGTGTGTGTGTGTGTGTGTGTGTGTGTGTGTGTGTTTGTGTGTGTGTGTGTGTGTGTGTGTGTGTGTGTGTGTGTGTGTGTGTGTGTGTGTGTGTGTGTGTGTGTGTGTGTGTGAGGGTTGTGGTGTTGGCAGAGCATGTTATTTTTAGGGGGAAATGAGCTCTAGTGGAGCCAGCAGCATACAAATACACCTAGACACACGCGTGGCCACATACACACGAGCCTCTAGCTGCTCAGTCAGCTGTGTTAACTGAACTCATCAGATGCTTTTCACTTTCACCTCTTTCCTCTCTTATCACTGTACCTGCTTTGCTTCCATTTTTTATCCTTCACTTTACATGATTCCCTTTGACCTTTTTACACTGTCTTTCTTTCCTTACTTTGAAGCTACTGTTTCTCAGCATTTATTTTATTTAAACTAAATACGTCAGAGATAGGCTTTTTGAGTATTATGACTTAAAATCAGATCCACCTAGTCCTTCCTACAATAACACACCCACCCATTGTTACCACTACCACCACCGCCCAAGGTGCTCCTAAACCAACTACTGCAGTACTTTCATTTTTCATTTTTGATGGTTTGTTTCATAAGCATTTGATGAGTTTTATTTCTCAGTGAGATATCCATGATTTGGGAATGGTTGTTGCAGCAAATGCAGACTCATTCCCAAAAGTGTTGCATTAAATATTTCAAAGCACAGTTTATTTTAAAAACCATATACACATTCCCTCTTTTTCACTATATTTTTACTAGATCACTATATTTTTATTATTTTATTTTAATGTTTCACATCAAAAACAAGCTTTCAGTATGCAGTTTGCCATTTACGTAAAACCCTGCTCTGCAACCTTCAAACAGACCTTTAATTTGTACGATTCTGATTTTTTTTTTTATGACAATGGTGTTGAACCACTGTCAATTTCATTACTCCAGTCAGGTATCGTTACGGTTAGACAAATAAGGAAAAGTGAATCCTGATATGAGACAAGCTGCAGGTGTTTAAGGCATATGAACCTAGACCTCATCATTCTCACATTTCTTTGTGCTATATATACAAAGAAAATGTATTAGCTACACCGACTAATGCAGTGTAATACAACAGCCCTGCAATACGTCTTACCTTCATGAAGGTTATAATGTTCTGACAGGTATTTCTATTATTTTGTCTAGCCCATTTATATCAACGAGGGCAGGCTAAATAACTGTGTATGATGCAATGCAATACAACAGAACCACAAACCAGTGTTGTAGTACTCAAGATCGGTCTTGGTCTTAAGACCAGTCTCAAGACCACTTTTTGAAGGTCTCGGTCTCTTCTTGGAATCAATCGCATTTTTTTTCGGTCTCGTCTCGGTCTCAGATAAAGAGGACTCAGGATTTTATTTCATGATCAGTCAAGACCACAACTGCAGGGATATCACTAAGTTGCCTCTGCATTGTCTTATTGTATGTGTTAACATCATTGCTGTGATTGGATGTAAAACTTCCTGCTTCAAATACAACCAATAACTTAACTCATTTCTAATTTTAAATTTGTCCCCATAAATTTCGCCCCCTTAACACGCACTCCCAAGAAAGTGAATGCGAGAGACAGGAGAAGCTCTGGCACTGGTCTGGTCTTGGTCTTGGTCTTGGTCTTGGTCTTGGTCTTGGTCATGACTCAGTCTCATCCTGCCTTGGTCTTGGTCATGACTCAGTCTCGTTTTGCCTTGGTCTTGGTCATGACTCAGTCTTGTCCTGCCTTGGTCTTGGTCATGACTCAGTCTTGTCCTGCCTTGGTCTTGGTCATGACTCAGTCTCGTTTTGCCTTGGTCTTGGTCATGACTCAGTCTCATCCTGCCTTGGTCTTGGTCATGACTCAGTCTTGTCCTGCCTTGGTCTTGGTCATGACTCAGTCTCGTTTTGCCTTGGTCTTGGTCATGACTCAGTCTCATCCTGCCTTGGTCTTGGTCATGACTCAGTCTCATCCTGCCTTGGTCTTGGTCATGACTCAGTCTCGTCCTGCCTTGGTCTTGGTCATGACTCAGTCTCGTTTTGCCTTGGTCTTGGTCATGACTCAGTCTCACCCTGCCTTGGTCTTGGTCATGACTCGGTCTCAACCCCTCTAAGTCTCGGTCTTGTCT